>NW_023994151.1:307500-617500 GCF_015586225.1 Lucilia sericata | reverse complement strand
TCAGGAAAAATCATCTTATTTTGAATCTTTTGCAACATTTTGTTAATGTTCAATTCATTCTATATTTCCTACGTCTCATTATCTTATTATTATCTCTTTCTTAAACATAATTAACACACCTTTTAATGACTTACGAAAAACTTTTTCCTTTTCCCCTCAAGAAATTTTAAAAACAGAAGTTGACAAATGTCTACGCGTACTTAATAAGCGTTAAAAAACACAAATAAATAAATCAATTAGCTTTCAAGTTTATAGACAAGAAAAAATCACACACAGAAATCAATTAAATATAATGAAACGCCTAGAAGTCTAAAACATTTGGTAAACGTTAAAACCCCAAAACAAATAACAATTAAATTGGGTCTTTAAGTAAAAATCTAACAAAAAGAGAATTGTAATTGAAACTTGATTAAAAGACAGTGACAGTGTCACTAAATGTCAGATTTAATGAAGGTGAGGAATTACAATGGGAATTGAAGTTCTTTGAAAAGTCAGTTTCAAACAGAAGTTGTTGGAAAAAAAAATCAAACAAAGAAATAAGTTTAGAAGTTTATTGCTGGTAAATCCCCAACTTTTTGTCAAACACCTAATAAGTTGCCAGCTATTTAAAGGAATAATTTCTAACAAAAAATCTTAATTATGTTAAAAAAGCAAGATTAAATGCCTTAGATACCATTCTCTTAAATCAACTTTTTAACCATACCGAAAAAAAACACTATTCTTTACATTTTAAAACCATAAAACAATATTGACAACTATTTATTATTATAGACTTTTTTGTATGATTAATCAATTTAAAAAACATAAAAAATCAACTGTAATACAAAAAAAAAAACAACAAAACAGTCTTTTGTAAATACAAAAACCTACAAAAACACCAACAAACTCTTAGCAACTAGTTTTGTAATAAATTTAGAATAAAGGAAAATAAGTCATATAATTAAATACGAAGTCAATTTTTTATAACAATAAATAATAAATAACAGTAATAACTACTATTTATAATAAAAAATACAACAATCAAATGTATGCCGTATTAGCTACAGTAATGAAAAATTAAATAGTTATGGAACTAAACTAGAACTGAACTAGAACTGAACTAGAACTGAACTAGAACTGAGCTAGAACTGAACTAGAACTGAACTAGAACAGAACTAGAACTGAACTAGAAATGAACTAGATCTGAACTAGAACTGAACTAGAACTGAACTAGAACTGAACTAGATCTGAACTAGATCTGAACTAGAACTGAACTAGAACTGAACTAGAACTGAACTAGAACTGAACTAGAACTGAACTAGAACTGAACTAGAACTGAACTAGAACAGAACTAGAACAGAACTAGAACTGAACTAGAAATGAACTAGAACTGAACTAGAACAGAACTAGAACTAAACTAGAACTGAACTAGAACTGAACTAGAACTGAACTAGAACTGAACTAGAACTGAACTAGAACTGAACTAGAACTGAACTAGAACTGAACTAGATCTGAACTAGAACTGAACTAGAACTGAACTAGAACTGAACTAGATCTGAACTAGATCTGAACTAGAACTGAACTAGAACTAAACTAGAACTGAACTAGAACAGAACAAGAATAGAACTAGAACAGAACTAGAACAGAACTAGAACAGAACTAGAACAGAACTAGAACAGAACTAGAACAGAACTAAACCAGAACTAGAACAGAACTAGAACAGAACTAGAACAGAACTAGAACAGAACTAGAACAGAACTAGAACAGAATTAGAACAGAACTAGAACAGAACTAGAGCAGAACTAGAACAGAACTAGAACAGAACTAGAACAGAACTAGAACAGAACTAGAACAGAACTAGAACAGAACTAGAACAGAACTAGAACAGAACTAGAACAGAACTAGAACAGAACTAGAACAGAACTAGAACTAGAACTAGAACAGAACTAGAACAGAACTAGAACAGAACTAGAACAGAACTAGAACAGAACTAGAACAGAACTAGAACAGAACTAGAACAGAACTAGAACAGAACTAGAACAGAACTAGAACAGAACTAGAACAGAACTAGAACAGAACTAGAACAGAACTAGAACAGAACTAGAACAGAACTAGAACAGAACTAGAACAGAACTAGAACAGAACTAGAACAGAACTAGAACAGAACTAGAACAGAACTAGAACTAGAACAGAACTAGAACAGAACTAGAACAGAACTAGAACAGAACTAGAACAGAACAGAACTAGAACAGAACTAGAACAGAACTAGAACAGAACTAGAACAGAACAGAACTAGAACAGAACTAGAACAGAACTAGAACAGAACAGAACTAGAACAGAACTAGAACAGAACTAGAACAGAACTAGAACAGAACTAGAACAGAACTAGAACAGAACTAGAACTAGAACAGAACTAGAACAGAACTAGAACAGAACTAGAACAGAACTAGAACAGAACAGAACTAGAACAGAACTAGAACAGAACTAGAACAGAACTAGAACAGAACTAGAACAGAACTAGAACAGAACTAGAACAGAACTAGAACAGAACTAGAACAGAACTAGAACTAGAAAAAATAAAACAAATAAAAAATGATCTGCGTTCATAGGACTTCATAACATACTTCATCATATATATATTTTGGAAAATCAAGTAAATATTGGAAATAATAATCAATTTAATATTCTACAAGTTAAAATGTTTATTTTTTTTAATTTACAAATTTTCTAAATTCCTGGTTCGTAGGACCATATTTTATTGTTTAGCTTTTATTTATTTTTCTTAAATTTTCTTTTGTTGATTTTGCTTATAAATAATTTTTAATTTGTTAGCAATAATTTCAACAATTTTAATTACATTATTTTGGTTGTGTTGTTTTCTCTTTTTTTCTTTTTGGAAAAATATTCTTTTGTGCAAAATAACAAATCATTTTTCAGTTGTTTAAACAGACTTAAATAAAAACCATGAAATACATAGACGGCGGGAAAATTGAAAATGTTGAAACTGTTTAAAATTTATTGTTAAATTAACTGAAAAGTGATTAATTATAAACAAAAAAAACTTAATAGATGAACATGTGCGAAAATATCTTTAATTTGGAGGAGGAAAATCTTAAAAAGGTAAGAAATTTAAGTACGTTTGCACTATATATTAAAATAAATTTTATTGTATTCAACGATTTTCACGTGTATGTCTGACTAAACTTTTATATTTATTTCCAAGTTTTTATTTATTTCTGATGTCATCATCATTTTTGTCATTATATGTAGTTTTTAAATGTAATTTTTTTCAACGAGTTACAATCTTGTCAAGAGTCATATTTAAAATATTATAGTAAGTTGGAAAAATTGCAAAAAATTATGACAACTAAATAATTAGTCAAGTTGTATACTTTTAAAAAAGTAATTTATATAAATTAATTTTTTAAGTTAATTTCACTATACATATATAAAAATTTGTTTCATTTCAAAACTATTTTAATTAAAATTTCTATGCTTTAACAGAGTTAGAACACAAATTGATCTGAACTAGAACAGAACCTAAGCAGAACTAGAACAGAACTAGAACGAACTAGAACTGGACTAGAACTGAACTAGAACAGAACTAGAACAGAACTAGAACAGAACTAGAACAGAACTAGAACAGAACTGAACTAGAACTGAACTAGAACTCAACTAGCACTGAAATAGAACTGAACTAGAACTGAACTAGAACTGAACTAGAACTGAACTTGAACTGAAATTAGAACTGAACTAGAACTGAACTAGAACTGAACTAGAACTGAACTAGAACTGAACTAGAACTGAACTAGAACTGAACTAGAACTGAACTAGAACTGAACTAGAACTGAACTAGAACTGAACTAGAACTGAATAACTACTGAACTAGACTGACTACGGAACTGAACTAGAACTGAACTAGAACTGAACTAGAACTGAACTAGAACTGAACTAGAACTGAACTAGAAACTGAACTATACTGAAACTAGACTAGAACTAGAACTGAACTAGAACTGAACTAGAACTGAACTAGAACTGAACTAGAACTGAACTAGAACTGAACTAGAACTGAACTAGAACTGAACTAGAACTGAAACTAGAACTGAACTAGAACTGACTAGAACTGAACTAGAACTGAACTAGAACTGAACTAGAACTGAACTAGAACTGAACTAGAACTGAACTAGAACTGAACTAGAACTGAACTAGAACTGAACTAGAACTGAACTAGAACTGAACTAGAACTGAACTAGAACTGAACTAGAACTGAACTAGAACTGAACTAGAAACTGAACTAGAACTGAACTAGAACTGAACTAGAACTGAACTAGAACTGAACTAGAACTGAACTAGAACTGAACTAGAACTGAACTAGAACTGAACTAGAACTGAACTAGAATTGAACTAGAACTGAACTGGAACTGAACTGGAACTGAACTGGAACTGAACTGGAACTGAACTGGAACTGAACTGGAATTGAACTAGAACTGAACTAGAACTGAACTAGAACTGAACTGAACTGAACTGAACTAGAACTGAACTAGAACTGAACTAGAACTGAACTAGAACTGAACTAGAACTGAACTAGAACTGAACTAGAACTGAACTAGAACTGAACTAGAACTGAACTTGAAATAGAACTGGACTGGACGTTGACTAGATGTGGGGTATTCCGCATAAATTGTAATAAAGGAAATTTGCTCTACTGACTTAAAATACTGCAGTATTTCATTTTAAATATTATTTTCCATATCTTCTCCAAAGAAATAAAATTCTGTCTACTCATCATTTCTAGTTTGCTCTTGGCATTAGACACGCGGCTGGCTGTTCAAATTTCTATAAATTGAATGATTTTTGTATATTTTTTGCTCTGTTTTTTTTTTCACCCCCTCCGGCCAATTGAATGTCTTTTTCACTTCAGTTAATAGTTAAATGAAGACAAACATGGCCAAAAGCTATAGAAAAACAAAATCTGTTTATCATCAAAAAGATTGATGATTTCAGTTTTTTTCTTGCTCTATCGTGGCCAAACATTTGAATTTTTTGTATGTTTTTTCACGCTTCCTTTTCACAAAATCAATTGAGATAGACACAATTCAATGTCTAAATTGTTAGAATTTTTAAACAGAATTTTTTAGATTATTTAAATTTTTTAAAAAATGTATGAAATTTTTATATAATATTAAACGATTTTCTATAATTTTTTATGTAGTTCTAATGAAAATAAAGAAATATCCATTTATTAATCGAATCTCTAGAGGTTTGTCCCATTTTCAATTTAAAGTGTATTTATTAAACGCCTTTTTTAATTAAACTCATTCGTATTTATTATACAAACCCTATAGGGGCAACGAATATGCAGAAATGATTTATGTTTTTATTGCAGTAAAATGTATATTGAAATGTATATAAATTGTACTCAAAAAATTTGGCTATTAATTATCTAGTAAAGGAAGGACCATTAAGAGGAAAAATATCTAATAAACATTTTATTTTCAACTTTGTCGAAGAACTCAAAGAGAAGCAGTGAAGGTGAAGAAAATTGTAAAACAGTTAAAGAAACAGGACAAAATAAAATCATATAAAAAATGTTTCGTTTTTCAGTTATGCACTTTGCTCTGCTTTTTTAAAAGATACAAGTATTTCATTAAACAAAGTAACCAAAATTGTTTTGCAATTCTTTGAGCTGTTGTTTTATACCATTTCTGTTAAATTAGGGTGTTGGTGGTGGGTTTTGGATTATTTTAATCTCAATTGAATTTAATTTAAACTTAAGGCCAGTGGCGTAAACAAGTTAAAATGGCAATAACAACTGTATCAACACCTGTCAAAATAATGACAAATGTTGTTTGCAGTTGGAAATTCTAGGTGGTTTAAGTAATATATGACATGTTTTTGAAATCTTTATTTAATATAACAGTTAAATCATGGTGAACAAAACAATAAAATATTGTCCGTTAAAATTTTTTGGGTTAAATTCTTAAACTAGCCAATAATGCATTTCCAAAAGCCTGAACTGAGCTTAACAACAACTAACCAAAACTGAGCTAGAACTGAACTTAAATTCAATTTGAACCGAACTAGAACTAAGCTAGAACTAAACTAGAACTGAACTAAAACTGAACTGAACTGAACTACAACTGAACTAGAACCGAACTACAACTGAACTAGAACTGACTAACTGAACTAGAACTGAACTAGAACTGAACTAGAACTGAACTAGAACTGAACTAGAACTGAACTAGAACTGAACTAGAACTGAACTAGAACTGAACTAGAACTGTACTAGAACTGAACTAGAACTGAACTAGAACTGAACTAGAACTAGAACTGAACTAGAACTGAACTAGACTGAACTAGAACAGAACTGAACTAGAACTGAACTAGAACTGAACTAGAACTGAACTAGAACTGAACTAGAACTGAACTAGAACTGAACTAGAACTGAACTAGAACTGAACTAGAACTGAACTAGAACTGAACTAGAACTGAACTAGAACTGAACTAGAACTGAACTAGAACTGAACTAGAACTGAACTAGAACTGAACTAGAACTGAACTAGAACTGAACTAGAACTGAACTAGAACTGAACTAGAACTGAACTAGAACTGAACTAGAACTGAACTAGAACTGAACTAGAACTGAACTAGAACTGAACTAGAACTGAACTAGAACTGAACTAGAACTGAACTAGAACTGAACTAGAACTGAACTAGAACTGAACTAGAACTGAACTAGAACTGAACTAGAACTGAACTAGAACTGAACTAGAACTGAACTAGAACTGAACTAGAACTGAACTAGAACTGAACTAGAACTGAACTAGAACTGAACTAGAACTGAACTAGAACTGAACTAGAACTGAACTAGAACTGAACTAGAACTGAACTAGAACTGAACTAGAACTGAACTAGAACTGAACTAGAACTGAACTAGAACTGAACTAGAACTGAACTAGAACTGAACTAGAACTGAACTAGAAAACTAGAACTGAACTAGAACTGAACTAGAACTGAACTAGAACTGAACTAGAACTGAACTAGAACTGAACTAGAACTGAACTAGAACTGAACTAGAACTGAACTAGAACTGAACTAGAACTGAACTAGAACTGAACTAGAACTGAACTAGAACTGAACTAGAACTGAACTAGAACTGAACTAGAACTGAACTAGAACTGAACTAGAACTGAACTAGAACTGAACTAGAACTGAACTAGAACTGAACTAGAACTGAACTAGAACTGAACTAGAACTGAACTAGAACTGAACTAGAACTGAACTAGAACTGAACTAGAACTGAACTAGAACTGAACTAGAACTGAACTAGAACTGAACTAGAACTGAACTAGAACTGAACTAGAACTGAACTAGAACTGAACTAGAACTGAACTAGAACTGAACTAGAACTGAACTAGAACTGAACTAGAACTGAACTAGAACTGAACTAGAACTGAACTAGAACTGAACTAGAACTGAACTAGAACTGAACTAGAACTGAACTAGAACTGAACTAGAACTGAACTAGAACTGAACTAGAACTGAACTAGAACTGAACTAGAACTGAACTAGAACTGAACTAGAACTGAACTAGAACTAGAACTGAACTAGAACTGAACTAGAACTAGAACTGAACTAGAACTGAACTAGGACAGACCTGTTAAGCAACAATAGATGGTAATGGCTAAACTCGGGATCAGTAGGGAAGTGCAAAACGATCTAGAAGAACGAGGAGCTGCAGTTATCTAATGGTAACAACTTGATCTTGACATTAGCACCAAAATTTCTGCGAAGCACTGCACTAGATTTTTAGTTCCAAATAAACATATTTTCTAATGTGAGAAGTATATTTATAACTGAAATAGACCAAGTGGAATTAATTTTTCTCTCCGTGTTTTCTTCCCAATTTATGCACTAAAACGCCTACAAAATCTATTAAGCAGTTTTCTTTCCGTGTAATTATTTAATTGTCGTAGTATTTCCTGTGTTTGTTCGCTGTTGTTTTAACATTTTCGCTTGAATTAAATTAAACATTTTGAGACTTGTTAGCCGTCGGCTTTTTTTCTCTTCAGCAATTATTTTACAACTTTTATTTCTTTTATTATTTCTCATTTATTTATAAACGTTTATTTAAGCGTTTTATATTGGTTGTGTTTTTTTTCGTACTTATTTTGTTGTTTTATTTTTAGTTTAATTTATTTTAATTCAATGTTAATCTAATTCGTTAATAAGCTTTTATTTTGTCGTAACGACACAAACAACTAGTTTATGCAAGTAAACTATTTAGTGAAGCATGAGGTACCATACATACATGAGGTGGGCTAACCTCCCCCCACGCTATGGGTGGGGTGAGGGGTAACCTGTAACCACCAAATGATGTGGTGTATGTTGAATTAATGTTGGCTCATTTATAACGGTAGTGTGTGTTGGTTGATTTGTGTCTGGTTTTCGAAAGGGTTAAATTGACATGTGTTTCGTTTCATTTTAGTTTTTATTTTACTTTTATTTTTTTATTGTTTGCTCTAGTTTTTTTTATTGAGTATATTTTATTTATTTAATTTTATTGTCATAATGGTCTAGTTACACAAGAAAAGAAACCAAATCATAATATACATAATCGTGTAACAGACTTGTTATTGTTTTTATATTCGAGGCTATAGTCCTGTCTATAGTCAAGGATATAGTCCAGTTTAAAGTCGAGGCTATAGTCCATTCTATAGTATAGACTATAGTCCACTTTATAGTCGAAACTACATTCCATACTATAGTCGAGGCTACAGTCCAGTCTATAGTCGAGGCTGTAGTCCAGTCTATAGTCGAGGCTATAGTCCAGTCTATAGTCGAGGGTGGAGTCCAGTCTATAGTCGAGGCTGTAGTCCAGTCTATAGTCGAGGCTATAGTCCAGTCTATAGTCGAGGGTGGAGTCCAGTCTATAGTAGAGGCTTTAGTCCAGTCTATAGTTCAGTCTACAGTCACGTCTATAGTCGAGGCTATAGTCCAGTCTATAGTCGAGGCCATAGCCCAGTCTATAGTCGAGGCTGTAGTGCAGTCTATAGTCGAAGCTATAGTCCAGTCTATAGTCGAAGCTATAGTCCAGTCTATAGTCGAGGCTATAGTCCAGTCTATAGTCGAGGCTATAGTCTAATCTATAGTCGAGGCTATAGTCCAATCTATAGCCGAACTTATAGTCCAGTCTATAGTCGAGGTTATAGTTCAGTCTATATTCGAGGCTATAGTTCCGTCAATAGTCGAGGCTGTAGTCCAGTCTATAGTCGAGACTATAGTTTAGTCTATAGTCGAGACTATAGTTCAGTCTATGGTCGAGACTATAGTTAAGTCTATAGTCGAGACAATAGTTCAGTCTATAGTCGAGACTATAGTTCAGTCTATCGTCGAGACTATAGTTCAATCTGTAGTCTAGACTACATTTCACACTAGAGTTGAGTCTATAGCGGAGGCTGTAGTCGAGTCTGCAGAGAGAGACTCGAGACTATAGTTCAGTCTATGGTAGAGACTATAGTTTAGTCTATAGTTGAGACTATAGTCCAGTCTATAACCGAGGCCATAGTCCAGTCTATAGCCGAGGCCATTGTCCAGTCTATAGTCGAGGCTGTAGTTCAGTCTATAGTCGAAGCTATAGTCCAGTCTATAGTCGAGGCTATAGTCCAGTCTAGATTATAGGCCAGTCTATAGTCGAGACTATAGTTCAGTCTATAGTTGAGACTATAGTACACTCTATAATCGAGACAAGAGTCCAGTCTGTAGTAGAGACTACAGTCCAGTCTATAGTCGAGACTGTAGTCCAGTCTATAGTCGAGACTAAAGTCTAGTCTATAGTCAAGACTATAGTCTATTCTATAGTCGAGACTACAGTCTAGTCTATAGTATATTCTTTAGTCCAGACTACAGTCTAGTCTATAGTCGAAACTATAGTCTTTAATTATAAATAACGAATGATCAAATACAGTATTTTCGTTGCTAAGGTCTAGACTCCAGAGTAAATTGAGTCATTTCAAAACTCTTAATTAAACAAAGAACCTCAATTATCACATAATTAGAAAAAATACAAAGTACTTTTAAAACTCACACGTGTAGAAAATTGACACGTTTGAAAAAATATCCAGACACATTTCTTAATAATCTTTCATTTTCTAATTTTTCTACTAACAATTTCCAAACTTAAACACTCATTCATTCAGTTGTTAAAATAAATCAATATTGCGCCTTAAAACTTAAAAACAAAAAACGCCGTTAATAATTTGTTAAGACAAAGAACGTGCTTTAATTCTTTGTAAAAAAACAACAATCTCCCAAATTGTTTTTACTGCTTTTTACTTTAATGTAAAACCAAACAACGAACTACACAAATCCATTGTAAATTGCAAAGCTTTAGTTTTTAGTAAAATAGTTTATTTTTATTACATTTTTCAATTTACTTCACAAAAATTTTTATTTCATTTTCTTTCAACTCGTAAAATTGCAGCACTACTTTTGTAAGTGTTTTTTTTTTTTTTTTTTTTAATAAAAAAAAAACAACAAAAATTAAGAGCGTTTTTTTTCGGAATACGTGATTTTAATTCCTTAAAAGAAAACGTCTAAAATTCGTGTCATTTGTTTATTTCATAATGACAACAAACAGCATTAAAATTACAACCACAAAACAAAAAACATTAATAAACTGCAATATTGTTTAATATTGTTACAGTTTTTCTTAGATTTCATTCAAACTTTTACGTTCTATTAATGGAAAATGTGTTGCTTTGTGCTTTAATCTATTCAATCAGTACTTGAGTTTTGTTTTTTATGGATTTTTTCGGTTTTTAAAGAAAATTTTAAAATTCAAATTTAAAAAAAAAAAAACAACAAAATGTAACAAATTTATAAATTTTTAGCCACGCTATTTAGTAATGTTTCTTTTTTTTATATTTTTATTATGGAGATTGAGATCAGATAGATAGATTTCCGCAAGATTTGAGATTTATTTCCATAAAAAATGTACGGACTGCTTAATATAAATTAACACAAATTATAGACTATAGACTATAGACTAGACTAGAGACTAGACTATAGACTAGACTATAGACTAGACTATAGACTAGACTATAGACTAGACTATAGACTAGACTATAGACTAGACTATAGACTAGACTATAGACTAGACTTATAGACTAGACTATAGACTAGACTATAGACTAGACTATAGACTAGACTATAGACTAGACTATAGACTAGACTATAGACTAGACTATAGACTAGACTATAGACTAGACTAATAGTACTAGACTATAGACTAGACTATAGACTATAGACTAGACTATAGACTATAGACTAGACTATAGACTACTAGACTAGACTAGACTATAGACTAGACTATAGACTATAGACTAGACTATAGACTAGACTATAGACTAGACTATAGACTAGACTATAGACTAGACTATAGACTAGACTATAGACTAGACTATAGACTATAGACTAGACTATAGACTAGACTATAGACTAGACTATAGACTAGACTATAGACTAGACTATAGACTAGACTATAGACTAGACTATAGACTAGACTATAGACTAGACTATAGACTAGACTATAGACTAGACTATAGACTAGACTATAGACTAGACTATAGACTAGACTATAGACTAGACTATAGACTAGACTATAGACTAGACTATAGACTAGACTATAGACTAGACTATAGACTAGACTATAGACTAGACTATAGACTAGACTATAGACTAGACTATAGACTAGACTATAGACTAGACTATAGACTAGACTATAGACTAGACTATAGACTAGACTATAGACTAGACTATAGACTAGACTATAGACTAGACTATAGACTAGACTATAGACTAGACTATAGACTAGACTATAGACTAGACTATAGACTAGACTATAGACTAGACTATAGACTAGACTATAGACTAGACTATAGACTAGACTATAGACTAGACTATAGACTAGACTATAGACTAACTATAGACTAGACTATAGACTAGACTATAGACTAGACTATAGACTAGACTATAGACTAGACTATAGACTAGACTATAGACTAGACTATAGACTAGACTATAGACTAGACTATAGACTAGACTATAGACTAGACTATAGACTAGACTATAGACTAGACTATAGACTAGACTATAGACTAGACTATAGACTAGACTATAGACTAGACTATAGACTAGACTGACTAGACTATAGACTAGACTATAGACTAGACTATAGACTAGACTATAGACTAGACTATAGACTAGACTATAGACTAGACTATAGACTAGACTATAGACTAGACTATAGACTAGACTATAGACTAGACTATAGACTAGACTATAGACTAGACTATAGACTAGACTATAGACTAGACTATAGACTAGACTATAGACTAGACTATAGACTAGACTATAGACTAGACTATAGACTAGACTATAGACTAGACTATAGACTAGACTATAGACTAGACTATATACTAGACTATATACTAGACTATAGACTAGACTATAGACTAGACTAGAGACTAGACTATAGACCAGACTATAGACTAGACTATAGACTAGACTATAGACTAGACTATAGACTAGACTATAGACTAGACTATAAACTACTAGACTTGACTATAAACTACATTATTGACATACAAGTCTACAGTAGAACATTTTTTTTTCTTCTTAATTTTTCTTTACCTAAGAAATTCACAAATAATCGATTTAACATTTACTTCTAAGACGCTAAATTTTAATACCTTTTTCCTTAGTGTGCGCGTCTTCGTTGACCCGTTAACCTAAAAATGTGAACAATAAAAGCTTTAACACTTTGTAATAATTAGTGTGTTACGTTGCAAGTGTACTTACTCTTTTAGTAATATAGTTTTACTTAACAAATTTAATTAACTTTTCTTATTACACATACTGGTGCTGGTGTTTTATTTTGTACATTTTTAAAAAATGTTTTAAAACCAAAACAAATGAAAACAAATGACTCAAAGAAATTCTATAGAAAAACCCAAAAGAGCTTAAAGAAAATCTATGAAATGTTCCTTATATTTTCCATACGGTTTAAAATAAATATAAGTGCTGTTGCAAGAAAGTGTTGAAAGTACGAGATAGACAGAAAATGAATACCGACCGACTGCCATGACAATTGTAATTGTTGCAATTTACAGACGGCAATTAGTTTTTATTTTCTAACATAAGTATGAGTTTAAACATACATTTTCATATGTATATGTACATATGTAAGTAAATTGTATGTCTACAAGTGTGACTGTCTCTAGGTTTTTGTCTGTGCCTAATACCTTTAGGCAATTGATGTCTGGTGATGAGTCTCTTTTTCTGGAAATTAAAGCAATATTTGCTCTTTAAGATTAAAGAAATTCAATGAAGAACAAAACAAATGTATGACTGTAGTTCTGCATATAGTCTATTCTATAGCCTAGTCTATAATCTAATCTATAGTGTAGTCTATAGTCTATATAGTCAAGTCTATAGTCTAGTCTGTAATCTAATCTATAATCAAGTCTATAATCTAATCTATAATCTAGGCTATAGTCTAGTCTGTAGTCTATTATATAGTCTAGTCTATAGTCTAGTCTATAGTCTAGTCTATAGTCTAGTCTATAGTCTAGTCTATAGTCTAGACTATAGACTAGACTATAGTCTAGTCTATAGTCTAGACTATAGACTAGACTATAGTCTAGTCTATAGTCTAGTCTATAGTCTAGTCAATAGTCTAGTCTATAGTCTAGTCTATAGTCTAGTCTATAGTCTAGTCTATAGTCTAGTCTATAGTCTAGTCTATAGTCTAGTCTATAGTCTAGTCTACAGTCTAGTCTATAGTCTAGTCTATAGTCTAGTCTATAGTCTAGTCTACAGTCTAGTCTATAGTCTAGTCTACAGTCTAGTCTATAGTCTAGTCTATAGTCTAGTCTATAGTCTAGTCTATAGTCTAGTCTATAGTCTAGTCTATAGTCTAGTCTATAGTCTAGTCTATAGTCTAGTCTACAGTCTAGTCTATAGTCTAGTCTATAGTCTAGTCTATAGTCTAGTCTATAGTCTAGTCTATAGTCTAGTCTATAGTCTAGTCTATAGTCTAGTCTATAGTCTAGTCTATAGTCTAGTCTATAGTCTAGTCTATAGTCTAGTCTATAGTCTAGTCTATAGTCTAGTCTATAGTCTAGTCTATAGTCTAGTCTATAGTCTAGTCTATAGTCTAGTCTATAGTCTAGTCTATAGTCTAGTCTATAGTCTAGTCTATAGTCTAGTCTATAGTCTAGTCTATAGTCTAGTCTATAGTCTAGTCTATAGTCTAGTCTATAGTCTAGTCTATAGTCTAGTCTATAGTCTAGTCTATAGTCTAGTCTATAGTCTAGTCTATAGTCTAGTCTATAGTCTAGTCTATAGTCTAGTCTATAGTCTAGTCAGTCTAGTCTATAGTCTAGTCTATAGTGTAGTCTATAGTCTAGTCTATAGTCTAGTCTATAGTCTAGTCTATAGTCTAGTCTATAGTCTAGTCTATAGTCTAGTCTATAGTCTAGTCTATAGTCTAGTCTATAGTCTAGTCTATAGTCTAGTATATAGTCTAGTCTATAGTCTAGTCTATAGTCTAGTCTATAGTCTAGTCTATAGTCTAGTCTATAGACTAGTCTATAGTCTAGTCTATAGTCTAGTCTATAGTCTAGTCTATAGTCTAGTCTATAGTCTAGTCTATAGTCTAGTCTATAGTCTAGTCTATAGTCTAGTCTATAGTCTAGTCTATAGTCTAGTCTATAGTCTAGTCTATAGTCTAGTCTATAGTCTAGTCTATAGTCTAGTCTATAGTCTAGTCTATATTCTAGTCTATAGTCTAGTCTATAGTCTAGTCTATAGTCTAGTCTATAGTCTAGTCTATAGTCTAGTCTATAGTCTAGTCTATAGTCTAGTCTATAGAGTCTATAGTCTAGTCTATAGTCTAGTCTATAGTCTAGTCTATAGTCTAGTCCTATAGTCTAGTCTATAGTCTAGCCTATAGTCTAGTCTATAGTCTAGCCTATAGTCTAGTCTATAGTCTAGTCTATAGTCTAGTCTATATTCTAGTCTATAGTCTAGTCTATAGTCTAGTCTATAGTCTAGTCTATAGTCTAGTCTATAGTCTAGTCTATAGTCTAGTCTATAGTCTAGTCTATAGTCTAGTCTATAGTCTAGTCTATAGTCTAGTCTATAGTCTAGTCTATAGTCTAGTCTAGTCTAGTCTATAGTCTAGTCTAGTCTAGTCTAGTCTAGTCTAGTCTAGTCTAGTCTAGTCTAGTCTAGTCTAGTCTATAGTCTAGTCTAGCCTATCGAAAGCCTTACAGCTGCTTTACCTTTCTAAAAGCTTTGTTAGCTTAAATTTTCCGCCCAATTCCTCCGCCTTTCTTACCTTTAATGTCAATATTTCTCATAATCTCTTGCAATTAATCTTGTGTTAAACACTTTTTATACTTTTATATTTATGTGTCGTCATTAATTTTTTGTTTAACAAACCCCCATATCAAACATCTTTAAGAATAAAAGAGCAAAAATATACTTTTTTATGCCTAAAATATGTACGCGAAAAAAATTAGTCATTAATTTGAAAAATAAAAAAATGAACAGTCAAAAAAACATCACAAAAAACTGTAAATAAATGCTAATTATAGTCGTTTTGAGGAAAGAAGCATAAATTAGCATATTTTCCATAAAGAACACGCACACGTGAAAAACTCACGCATTTGTGTGAGGGGTATTGAAAAATTTCTGCCTCAGTCAAATTGTTATCTCTACAAGCATATTTTCTTAAAACACTTGTTCAGTACTTCGTTTACAATGAATGTACAATCTCCTAGAGCGGGCCCCTTAATTTTTTCTTTACCCCTAATATTATACCTTAACAATAGATTATTCTGCCAACATTAGATTTCTTCCCCAACACTTTAAAAGTGTTGACGTTTTCAGTTTTTCGGTAAGTTAAAGGTGTTTTATTTTAATTTTTCAGACAACTTGACATTAAAATAAACTTCATAGAAATCCAAAATTTAAAAAAGAACAAAACAAAAAATTAATAAAAATTAAAAACAATAGCAATAATATATCTTCTTGTCTTAAGTGTGATGATGAATTATAATTTTCCTGTCCCCAGAACAGATTTTCTTAAACTTTTGTAACAAAATTTTCCTCTTCTATGCTCAAATTTGCCTTAAATGTTATTCTTTATGATTTAAGCGTTAATTATGAAATTTATGAGCAGAAGATGGCCAAAAAGACAGCAATAAAATAAAAACAAAACAAAAATCTCATAAATACGTCCAAAATAAAGTGTGTGGGGGGGCTTTCAGTTGTATTGTTGTTGATTTCAAAAATGATTTATTAATCAAATTAATTTCAGCTTTTTTCTGTTGTTAATTGCCGAGATAAACATTTAAAAAATTATTTAAATTTGTTTTATATTAAACAAATTTTATGGGATTTTCTTAAAGTATTATTAAATGTTTTGGAAAAATTTTGGTGGCAATATGGGTGAGAATGGTTTCATTAATTTATTATTGTTTGATTTTGTCGATAAATTATGAATTTTTTAATCTGAAATTGTATAGATGAACAGGACATATAGACTAGACTGTAGACTAGATTATCAACTAGACTATAGACTAGATTATAAACTAGACTATAGACTAGATTATAGACTAGACATAGACTAGACTATAGACTAGACTATAGACTAGACTATAGATAGAATAGACTATAGACTAGACTATAGACTAGACTATGACTAGACGTACTAGACTATAAGACTAGACTATAGACTAGACTATAGACTAGACTATAGACTAGACTATAGACTAGACTCTAGACTAGACTATAGACTAGACCTATAGACTAGACTATAGACTAGACTATGACTAGACTATAGACTAGACTATAGACTAGACTATAGACTAGACTATAGACTAGACTATAGACTAGACTATAGACTAGACTAGACTATAGACTAGACTATAGACTAGACTATAGACTAGACTATAGACTAGACTATAGACTAGACTATAGACTAGACTATAGACTAGACTATAGACTAGACTATAGACTAGACTATAGACTAGACTATAGACTAGACTATAGACTAGACTATAGACTAGACTATAGACTAGACTATAGACTAGACTATAGACTAGACTAAGACTAGACTATAGACTAGACTATAGACTAGACTATAGACTAGACTATAGACTAGACTATAGACTAGACTAGACTACTAGAGACTAGACTATAGACTAGACTATAGACTAGACTATAGACTAGACTATAGACTAGACTATAGACTAGACTATAGACTAGACTATAGACTAGACTATAGACTAGACTATAGACTAGACTATAGACTAGACTATAGACTAGACTATAGACTAGACTATAGACTAGACTATAGACTAGACTATAGACTAGACTATAGACTAGACTATAGACTAGACTATAGACTAGACTATAGACTAGACTATAGACTAGACTATAGACTAGACTACAGACTAGACTATAGACTAGACTATAGACTAGACTATAGACTAGACTATAGACTAGACTATAGACTAGACTATAGACTAGACTATAGACTAGACTATAGACTAGACTATAGACTAGACTATAGACTAGACTATAGACTAGACTATAGACTAGACTATAGACTAGACTATAGACTAGACTATAAACTAAACTATAGACTAGACTATGGACTAGACTATAGACTAGGCAGTAGACTAGACAGTAGACTAGACAGTAGACTAGACAGTGGACTAGACAGTGGACTAGACAGTGGACTAGACTATAGACTAGATTATAGACATGGCTAGAATAGAATATATACTAGACTACAGACTAGATTATAGACATGACTATATACTAGACAATAGACTGGACTATATAGTCTATAGATAACATACTAGAGAATAGAGTATGCTATAGACTTTTACCTAATCATTGATTCGTTTCTAAGAAGTTATCACCTTCAAAGTTCTTAAGACTGTCACAACGATAGTGACCGTCAGCAATACCTGATCGGTAACGTAAATGCAAATATCACATAAGGTTAAAACCAACAAATGACCTACTCCAACTATGACCTACTGGAGTGGGGTTATATACATCAAACAAAGCCTAAAAAACATTGATAGACATTCTCCCGATCGATACGCCTGTAAGATACTAGGAGACATTGACAGCCGTCGGGTCTTATATTTAGGGTAATTGACCAAATTCTATTGCTGGACACGTCATCAATGTATGCTAGGCGGTTATACAATAACACGAGTGGTACTCATTTACATACAAGAAACATATATTTTCGAAAACTTTGACACTTTTATCGCAGATATAACACTGTTATCAAGCGGAAGATAAGAGTAAACACTTGGAAAGAATCTATTGTTATACAGTTGGCTCAAAATTGAAAGACAAGACAGTTCTGGAGTTCCAAATTGAAAACCTTGAAATTAAAATATACCAGCGTCGTTCAAATCACTAAACTAGATTCCATGTGGTCCATGCTATCGCAAAATGTGTGAAGTGGAATTTAACATATTTTCCAACAAGCCAGAAGCCAATTAGGGCAATATCAACTGAAAAGTTTTTATCTAAGACAGTATTAGACTATAAGAGAGGCTATAAGAGAACCATGACCAAATACTATCTTAGTGGTAAGCTCTGCATCATATTGGCACCAGGTCACTCGGAGACAATAGTTAATGAAAGAGCAAATTGATTTCATATAAACTGATGGGAGCCTGAGAATTTTGCAAAACTGTTCGATGCAACTAGAGCCACGATAATGAGCTCGTGAGCAAGACGAAAAGCCTCCTCATTAACAAGAAGTCCGAGGTTAGTATGATTGTACATATTCTTAGTAGAATCACATGTTTACGCGCACTACTATACAAAATTGTTGGAACGGATTTAGAGGAATATAGAGCATACCGAGAGGACAGTGAAAAGCCCTGGCATTGTTAAGCTTTCATCGAAATAAAATTCATATATCATGGGAACACTGATGAGAAAATCAATTCTGTTTTCAACCTAACCTATATTGCTTCCGGATTGATTTTCTTTTACTTCGAATCTTCTCAACATAAATAAGTAACGGTTAATAATATACTACTTTTAAGCTATGGGTTTTCCAGATTGGATCTCGAATTTTCTCAACTTTATAAGCTTTGATCTATTCACCTATTTCTCGGACGTATAAATCCAAGACCTTATTTAACTATGGAAACAGGTTTACGTGCACATCTATACAAAATTTCCGTAATGGATTTAGACAAACATGGAACATGTAGAGAAGACAGTGAAACTCTCTGGCTTTCATCGAAAGAAGATCCAAATTTCTTGGAAGCAAGTTTATTCTAGTTAACTCTTCAAAAATTCCAAATTCCTTTTATATGTATATCGTTATATAAGGTTTTCTATCAACATTTTCCATGAAAAGTAGAGCACAACAGGTTCGTTAACGGCCTACAAGTCTGATATTATACTCTCTTTCAACTTAAACAAATTAACGAAGGAAATTTTGTAGAAATTCGAGTTAGTTCTCTCGAGAAGTACCGATTAGAGTATTATGGCTAAATTGTGGACATCCTAAGTAATGTAAACTAACCTAACTTTGGTAGCGATAGAAGTAGGTATTTCAGCATTCAGTTGATAAGGGATCTAATGCTAAACTTTTGTAATTTATTAAACATTAACTAAGTGAGAATTGTAAACAGAAATTATATCAATTCCCTGAGACATATAAAACTGAGAAAAACGACAATTAATTTATAATTTTGATGGGAATTAGAAAGGATCTTACGGTTAATATTTCGACCACAAAGCAATATTTCCTTTTTAAAGTTTTCACTTACGTTTATATAAAAATTTCGAATAATCACAATCCATATTGTTGCTGTTTTCAGCTACTGCTGCTGCTGCTGCTAAATTCTAATTTGTAGTCGAGGAAAATTGCTCCAGTAGAGTTTTTCTCTACCGTTTGAATATTTTTCACAAATATTCCAAGATATGATTTTTCGTAGAGGAAAATTTATTATTTAAATTTTTTTCTCTGCTTTTAACACTTATTTGGCAATAAATTATTAAAACACTGTGGTTTTTTTTCTTTAAACAAAATAAAAAATAAATAAACAAAATTTATGTAAATTTAAAAAAGCAGCTCTTTTTTGCGATATTTTATTTATTTTCACTTAATCACTTTTATTTTTGGGATTTACAATTCTTTAGAATTTTTGGTGGTATTTTTTTTTTTAAGAAACCTTTCGATATGAATATTTTTTTAAATATTAACACTCATTTACACTGAGAGAAATATTAAACACAAAATAAATTAAATATCATAAAGACTTTAGAGGGAATTTTAGTTTGACTTTAATGAAAAGAAACATTTTGAAAAGAGATTTAAGATATTATGAAAATAATAAAACTTCACTTAGGTTTTTGAGATTTACTCTAAATTTTAGTTTTATATTTATTTCTTGAAACTTTTTTTTTCTTAAAAGGTTTCTTTTTTACTATATTAGTTTGATTTTAATTGCAATTTGTTGCTAAACACTTGTTCCATAACACGTTACACTTAAATTCATAAATAAAAACGCGTGTTTTGTTTTTATTTGGAACATAAATAAATAAATTATTTGATAAGATAACAATTTTTAGCAATTGAAATCGATTTTGATTCTGTTTTAATTATCGAACACCATTAAAACATTAAAAGCCGCTTCATTACGTTTCTAAAAGATATGAGCCGTAAGGAAAATGTGTAACACTCATACGACGTAGTGGTTTGTTTTAATTTTTTTCTGATGGGAAATTTTGTATTTCCATTAAATTTGTAAATTTATTTCACACTTTTGCTAGAGATTAAAAATTTTCTTAACACTCGTTTAATTTCATAAACACTTTGCGTTTTTTTTTTTTTTTTTTCTTTTTGGAAAAAATTAGATTTTTAGTTTAGTGCCGCTGCTTTTTTGTTTATTTCCATTAATGTTTGGGTTTTCAAATTAATTTTTTTCACTTTTATGATTTTGCTTTTAAATTTTTTTCTATATCTTTCGCATTAATTTTGATGTTAACACTTGATTTTTTCGACTTATTTTTCTCAAGTTTTCAATAAATTTTCTGCAAAAAATTGAATTGAAAAAAATAGAAGAAATTTGAAATAGTAGGTTATGTAATTTATAGATACTTTATGTGTATCTGGTTTGAATCTTCAAAATTTTTGTTGGCTTTGGTTTTTTATATAGATTTAACAATTATTCCTATATTTTGTTCACACTCGCTCGCGATCATAGAATAATAATTGATCTAGATGTTAAGAAAGTACTATTTGAAGAATTATTTTTCTTCACCGCGATTTGCGTTTGGGCTTAGCGCTTTTTGTTCTCCCTTTAAACTTTACTTCTAATATAATACTGGATAGTTCACGCTTCCAATCGGGTCAAATTGTCTTGGTAAACCACAATCACCTTGATGTTCTTGCAAACCCGGATAGTCTGCTAGAACTATAAACTAGGGGAGTCAATTGACTTGAGGTCTAACCAGAAAACCTCAAATATTTTGTTACACGGGAACCGATGGATCACAGGGCAAAGTTTTCAACATGTATCGGTTAGTAAAGATGTCCCTTCTGGGAGTATGTTGGAGTTGAATCACCTTGATGTTCTTGCAAACCCAGATAGTCTGCTGGAACTATAAACTAGGGGAGTCAATTGACTTGAGGTCTAACCAGAAAACCTGAAATATTTTGATACACGGGAACCGATGGATCGCAGAGTAAAGTTTGCAACATGTATCGGTTAGTAAAGATGTCCCCTCTGGGAGTATGTTGGAGTTCAACCCAAAACGATGAAAGAGAATGTTGGTTTAAGTTCGATGCTGATGCCGAACTGCCATCCTAGGAGCTCTTATCGTTGTATCATCGCTGAATAGTCACGATATCATCAGGTTTTAGTCTGTTCATACCAGACTTAGCAAAGTTATTAGAGTAAGAACTTGCCTTTGAACTATTAAATGGATTCGTAATTTGATCTACGATTACTTCTGTAGGTGCTGTTGCGAAATAAACAGTTAAGCCACCTGCTTGATTGTTTCTTAAGCATCTTGAAAGTAATGCAACGGGTCAGCGATGATCATAAAAGCAGATAGCTTAAGTACTTGAGCAAAGCGTTTCATTCAGGGATAACAAGAAAATGGTAGTGGGTCGTATCTAACTGTCCCTATGGTTGAAAAAGACCACCGTGTAATAAGGCCGACAAGGCAAATATACACGTAAAGCACTCCTAATTCTGATCGTCCAAGAAGTTTACAAACTTTTAAAGCTGTGAATTTGATGTAATATTTTAAAAGAATTCCATTTACTGCATTGTTAAATATCATTTGGGACTTCGAAACAAAGACAATCCTGCAGTTTTTCAACTTCTGAGGAGGACATAGAACTTAATTTCTGAAAAAGTCAAAACCTCAGCAGTACTGTACATTTTTAATGAGGTTACTATATTTTAGACCTTCTGATAGACTAGATCTGAGTGGTTTAAATTATAAATTGTAAACTGCTGTCTCCAATAGTTCGATTCTGTAATCCTATAATTCATAAAAGGGCTTAGAACAAAATCCAAGTAGCAGTAGGATCCGTATCTATCGATATCGGATTACAAATAGGTAATAGTTATGTGGTTGCAACATTTCCACTTGTTCCGAGAGTTCTTCCTTAGGGGAAAAAACCATTAGATTGATACAGTAAAGTCGAGAAATTTTAATCCATTTAATAACGGAATAAGGGGTAGTGGAAGCTAAAATTCCAAATCGGTTTGAAAAGTTTATGAACGATATCGATCATAAATATTGCAATTCTAGAATTTCTGCGAAAAGAGAAGTTGGTTGCTATCAGTTGGTCCTACACTGAGTAATTCTTGGACACAACCTATTCCAACGTAAGCCAATTAACTCGAAGGAAAGCATTCTAAACATATGAGGAAACTCATAACCTATGATTAATTATGCTAAAGTTAATATAATATAAAACTATCTGAATTATCACTGTTGGTGCCATTCTTTTTCCTACTCCATGTCTTAATGATCTTCTATGTATGTCAAACTTCCAACTCTATGGATACTTTTGCAGATGACAGCAAAATTTAATTATTATTCAGTAATCTCTAAATGGGGTTCTTGATGATGGTATAAATTTCAAATCACATCCTGTTCAATGTGTACAGGAGAGCGCAAAGTTACTCTTCAGTGACTGTAAGTTATCCTATTCTATTCACTAGACCAACGTCGCAACGTAATGTGTTCATCTGCAGTTAGAGAACTTGCTTTCGATTTTATTCACTAGAGCACCGTCGCAATGTATTGTGTTCCTCTGAAGTTAGAGAAATTGCTTCCGATACTCGTAGATATATACGCAACACTTGTCTATCCCGAAGAACGCAACCATTGGTAATCGATTGTTGCGTGGACCGCACTATACATTAGAGGGAAAATTCGTTCTTTAGCCGTACTATCCGTATGTGAAACACACTTCCAGCAGATGTATTTCCCTTGACTTGCAATGTAAGTCAAACACTACTCCCTCTCCCTTCCACAATCTATTTTCCTAGTTCCAACACAATGTACAGCGTTTTTAGGGGTAATCCCTTAGTGCTAGTCCACATAAATGATCACAAACTCTTCTTGTAAGCATTCTGGGAGTGCTCTCCTTGAGTATTTCTAACTTTCTATCGCAATATTTTATGATTAGTTACAGCACACTGGATAAGTATGACGTTAGTTCATTTTCCACTTCTAAGCTAGGGATTCTGAGGTTTACAGGATGAAATACTTTGGCAGTACCTTTCAGACATTGTGACCTTTTTAGAGATTAATAATGTCTTTTCCGGATAGAATTGCTCCTAATTTTATATTCTTCCAAAAAAGGTTCTGGATATCAGGATCTTATCGAGAGGCAGAAGTTTTATGCTCTGAGGTACATATTTTGAATGGACTATTTATAATCCAAGGACTTTATTTGAGGCTATGTAAATACTGCGATTAACAGGAATAAACCTTTAAGCGTATAATTTTGCGATTCCTCATTATCGGTATATCGTAGTTCGTGGGTTCTTGGCGCTATCTTTTGAGTGCCGATTAAGACTGAGAGATTTTTGCGTAAACTTAACTTCTTTAAATAATACACCAAAAGTGACAAAGAACCAGTGATCACTTCTTATTAGAATAATTGACTAGAATATCAGAAAGGGGGTACTCTTATCCCAGATAGAATTACTCCTAGCTTCGGTATATATTGCATTTTGAATTCTTTTAAAAGTTCTTCTAGACAGACTGGCTTAAAACAGGCTTAGGAGTTTTAAATTCTAGGGTATTTCGTGCATCGATTATGAGAAACTAAGATTTGACAGACTGGCTTCGAACGGGCTTATAAGGTTTTAAAATCGGAGATATTTTGTACAGCGATTTTGAGAAATTAAGTTTGTAACCCATGGACTTTTTGTCGTTGTGTTCATGGAGATTGCCGCACTTTTTGTTGTGCGTTTAACTAAGGGCTGCACAAAGATACAAATCGGTTAGTAGTGCTTAGTATCAAATATATGAGAATAGGCAGCAAGTCAAACGATATCCCGGCGGTGAAGATAATTAAGATGTAAACTTTAACGTTAGATTAGCAAACTTGTTTTTTAAATTGATTTTAAAACTAAATTTTATAAACTAAAACCTTCAAACTAAAATTTTGAAGATTCAAACATTTTTTTATAATTAACAAAAATTGTTTCACATTTTGTATTTTTTATTTAATAATTTTATTATTATTTTTTTTTTATTTTTTCATTATTTTACATACATCACTTGTTTTTATTGGTTTGACAATGAAAACGTATAAAAACGTTAAACGAAAAAAAAAAAAAAACGCGCGCCGCAAAAATTTTCCATCACTTTAGTTTGTTTACAAGAAAATTTTAGCTTTCATAAACTTTTTGTGTAATAAAAATTTATTTTTAAAGATTTTAGTTAATATTTTTTTTTAAATTTTGTGTTTAGCGTCGGCATAATTTTATGTCACACTCAATATAAATTTTGTTGTTTATTTGCAGATGTTGTTGTTGTTGTTATTATCTAAACGGTTTTATCGGCCGTATCAAGTACACAACACAATCACTCACGTTGATTTTTTGTTTGTTTTTTTTTTTTTTTTGCGGTAAATAATGATTTATACACAATTTCTTAAGAAACTTAAGATTTACATATAATATTGTTGTAAATCAACATCTTTTTTTTTTTCTATGTTTAGATTTTATTTAAAATAGCCAAAGACCTTGTTGTTGTTGTTTTAAAACTTATTTATTTGTTGTTTCTTTTTCTATTTTATATAGAATTTTAATAATATTTTTTAGTACGAAAACTGAAAAACAAAACAAAAACGCGACGGCATTAACGACGACGGCATAAACAAAACTGCCAACTTTAAATTGGCTCAAATCGTGCACAAGCGAAAAATCTCTTCTAACTGAAAAAATAAAACAACAAAAATATTGTGTGTGTGTGTTGCTGTTGTTGCTGCTGTTTTGTTTTCACAGTACGTACCGTCGTAGTACGTCTACACAAAACACTGAAAAGTACAAAAAAACGAAGACAACAACAACAACTGAAATACAACAATAGTAATAATAATATAATATGGTTTTTGCTATTGTTGTTGTATTTGGAAAAATAAAGAGTATATATGGAAGTTTGTATATGTGTGTGTGTTTTTTTTTTTTTTTGCTAATATATATTTTTATTATTGTTGTAGTTGCCGTTGTTGCTGCTGTTGATGTTATGAACGAGCAACAGCAACACAGAAACAAACCAAGTCAACAGCAATATTAAAAAAACAACAACAACAACAACTACAATGCTACAACTACGACAATAGCAATAGCAGAACAACAACAGCAATGAAATATAAATAAAATGCCCGCACACGAACGAATGATTACGAATTGAACTTAAAATGGCAAGAAGAAGAATCGTTTGTTATTTTTGTTTTACTCTATGTGTTCTTCTTAATCGTGTTCTCTCTGTAGTATGTTTCGTTTCGTTTCAGAGAAATAACGTGTGTGTATTAATGGTTAAGTATGGGTGTGTGTGTTTGTCTGTGAGGGTCTAAGATAGAATCTGGCCTAAACAGGGTTGGAAAATCAAGATTGCTTACAAAACAAGCAACATTTAACTAAAAGCTTTTTGCAAATCTCTCGCTATCCCTCGAACGTAGTACTCTTCTCAAGAAGCTCTGGTCAAATGGTTTTCCAAAAGTGGGGTGGGCAGTTCCCTGTCTCTTACCGTTACTCCTAGCCACTCGACTAACCAGGTGAAAAGGAATTTTATATGTACTTGTCCTAGGAGAAAATCAATCGTCCAAATTAGTCAATAACATAACAATGAGCCTCTTCGGTTATATGTTTCTAAGTGTCCACTCTCTAGATTACTTGGGACAATAAAGTGTTGTCTCCGCTCTCGTTTACAATATATGTTTACTCTTCCGTTTACAAAGAGTACACTTGTGAAAGACGAATTAGAGCCAACCAGGTGATTAGATGTTAATGGAAATGACTGCCGATTTCGGATGAATATCATAATAACGTCTTCAGACTAGATCATACTCCATAATAGGTTCGCATATGAAGAGCACAGTTCTAATCAAGAAGCAGTTTATACTAATTTTGTAGCTACAATAAACATCACACTATTTGATAGACCATCTTTTCCCGCATCTGAAATCTGAGGTATAGAAGTGGGAACTAAAACCACAGTTGCCGAAGAATCAATTTCTCTTGGCAGCAGGACAGCATGGTCTCAGAGAAGTAAGAAGACCATTTCTTCCTCTTCCCTGTCATTGCAACTCAAGTTGCGCTGTAGATATTCAAAGCAGATCCTGTTCTTGCTGACTTATTCAGCTGATCATTGTAATGGTTATAGCTATGCGCAGGGACCCATACTAAGACTACCCGGCCTTGAGAGACCGATATTTTTATGGAGACACTCAAATCAGATTCCGTTCATGCCAACTCATCCGCCTACTCATTGCCATGAAAGTGGGGGGTGTATCTGAGCGGGTTTTCTTGAAAAATGTTTTGGCAAAGGTGGTGTTGCTAACATCTTAAAGTTGGTGGCTGAACCTTAGAAGGGTTTTAAACGTCTAGGGTTTGATAGGGACACCAGTGAGGTTGACTCCGGGTTATAACTTCAACGGGACCCCTTGGCAGAAACATTATATAGTTCAACATTTTTATTATCTACTGTGATAGTCACAAAATCTAAGCTAATGCTATCTCAAAGCACAGTGTCCAGGACCCCGACAATAATACAAAACGCGTTGTCTCTTTAAGTATTCACAGTGGCGGAAAAAATCAGATTTAACCTACATCTATGACAAATGTTAGTAGAGAGCTTATTTTCCAGACATCCGGACCGAATCCTAAACATTTTTTGAATCAATCCTAATAAAATGAACTTATTGTAGTTATGTTGTCAAAACAAAAGAAACTATAAAAATCTGGGTACGCTACCATCTTCGGCAGAGAAAGTACTTTTAAAGTGCCGAAATTCGGCTTTCTATTCTGAAACATATATAGATCCGGAAAAGAAATTATATATGTATTAAGATAATACATGCAAATCTCAGAAATCTAAAAGAAGATCAAGGACCGAAATATGTCCATAGAGGTTTATAAATTGGTTATGAACTGCTAGCAATCAAATGACAAAAAGCGAATGGAATTTAATAGCGCAGCTACAATGTTCGAATAGGAGCAATGTTCTAATCAATCATCCATCGCAAAGAAACAAAACATCATCTTAGCACCTTTGAATCTTTGAAACTCAAATAGTTCTCACAGAGGCAGTTGACAGCTACAACATTCACATGGAGTAAAACGTTCCTATCTGAAACCATTTCCTAAGATCAACGATTACAAAGTCCATAACAAAGTAACGAATATAAAATACTTTTAAGATTGTGGGAAAACAAATGGTCCTAACCAGGCGGATTATACACATCCATGCTGTGGAAAGTCAAACCACCATCCATTCTCTTGAAAGCTAGAATAATAGTGCCATTCAAATGAACTTGGGAACTATTCCTGACAACGCCAATTCTGAATCATATGAATTTAACAACTCTTATAATCTAACCAAGAGGATTTAAATGAATAAGTGATAATATAAGTATTTCATAAAACTAGTTCAGAATGTGATAAATTCAACAAGTATGTCAACCACATACTTCTTTGGTCTGCAAAGCCAAGGCATTTCCCGGGATATTAGCGATTTTCACACTCGAAGAACTTTTGGGATATTTAATTAAACATTGCAAATTCAAATTAAATAGTATGTTCACGGCTCCAACTAGTGATCGAAGCCATCTTCACACCTCACCATGTTTGACCACACATTTATGAGACTAAAATGACATTGTCAAATTATATCATCTTACCCCCATTATCTCAATGTCTGGTTATATTTTATCGTAAGGTTAAATTGACAGTTTTCATACAAAAATTATTTTAACCGGCAGAATATCTACTGGTTAAACGATAACCGGAGTTGGTGTTAACGGGGGTAAGTCATTCAAGTAAACAAATACTAATGGCTTACCGATCGAAATTCAATCAATAAACTTCAAGGTTGAAAGTTTCTGAATGAAATTTCGTGGTTCTATTGCAATACCTTGGGTAAATACTATATAACTCTTGATCTAAACTAAACATCATCCCCATATTAGTTTCTTTTAGCTATTAGAATTTGTATATTCTTTTGCATTTTATAAAGAACATACACACTAAACTATCCATCTCTGTATTTAAATATACCAAAATTTGTTTACATGTATGAAAACGTATGCAACACTTAACTAATATGAATATAATTTTTCTTTCTTTTTTTATGATTTTCGTTAATTTCAGAGACTCCCTGCCGACCATCATTTCAAGCTATAAGAAGAACAACAGCAGCAGCAACTATTAAAATATTAATAGTCTGCTCCAAGTTGTGTGAGTTTGAAATGGTACCTCTAGGAGTATGATTTACAAATATAGCTCTCCCTTCAAACACAGAGAAGAAAAAACAAAACAAACCAAACCGAAAGGTTCTTCTGCAAATGCTGTCATGATGTATTGTTGTAGCATGTGTATGTAATGCAAAAATAAAACATAAATGCATTTGACTTCGCTTACAACAAAAAACACAACCGAGTCAATTTGTTTAAACTAAACAGCAACAGCTACAACAACACTAAATGTTGCACACACATTTATCTTTCTATTAATGTTAAAGTCACATTTAAATCATACATAAACCCAGCCAGTACACACTCACCAAAACATGCTCTCCGCCCCTTGATCCCCCCATCCTAGAAACACACACAAGACTTTTGCTCCCTTTTGCTTAATGTATGACTCATTTCAGTTTTTTTGAGTTTATTTTGATTTTCCTATATTGCAACGTGTACTCTTTAAACTGTTACGCTCTTTATTTACTCTTACCTAGTGTGTTTTATTTTGTAATACTCTTTTTGTGAAATGTTGATGATGATGATGATGCATTTATCACACACTTAAACTCAATTTGTAAATATTAAAACATGATTTTTTTGTTTGTTGCTGCTTTTTTATTTATTTCACCCAAAAACTGTGCAACTTTTGTTTGCAACGTAAAAAAAAGTAAATAAAAATGAAAGAAAGAAAAAAGTAAAGTTGTATATGGTGCATTCAGCACGATTCTGTAATTTGTGTATTTGCTTATTGTACGTGTTTTGTATGTTTAATAGATGATGTTCTTTTTTTTCGAAAAGTGTACTCTACATTATAACAGAATGATTGGTGGCGGTATATTAGGTTTATTTAAAAAATTAACTAAAGTTTGCAACATTATGGGGACTTCAGAATTGCATCCGCAAGATATTATTTTCACATGTTCTAGATTAAGTTTTGTATAAACTTGATGTCCAAATAATAGTGACAAATTGCATTCGTTGCTCCAAAATCTTACAATGTAAAAGGTGGACCATAGGACCAAACATAAGTTTTTCCATTGCGATCAATCCTGTGCTCTCAGCTTCACTTCGGAACAAGCCTTTCCGTTATGTTTCAGCTTCGGTTTTTCTCCTCCACTATTTGCGTTACATTATTTCGATACGTAATGGAGTTTCCTCTACTTCTTGCTACAGTTCTCTGCTTCCGATAACATTTTGACGAACTGTGAAAAAGTGCAAGTGGTTCCAAGGTGGAACAAAGGACCACACAGAAGCTTTTCCATTGTAATCAATACTGTGACATCAGCTTCACTTCGCAACAAGTCTTTCTGTTATGTTTCCCCTTATCCTTCCCACAGTTCAATGAATCCTGAATAATTATTCGATAATTTCTCATCTCCTTACTTTGAAAAATCCAGGTTCGAAGGTGGAACAGAGGACCACACAGAAGTTTTTCAATTGCGATCAATCCTGTGTCATCAGCTTCACTTCCGAACAAGTCCTTCCGTTAAGTTTCAGCTCCTATTTGTCTCCACCACATCTATCACTTCTTATACTTCTTTTGGGATTACATTCAATTGCAATCTTAGCAGTTCCCACAGTTCAATGAATCCTGAATAAATATTCGATAATTTCTCATCTCCTTACTTTGAAAATTCCAGGTTCGAAGGTGGAACAGAGGACCACACAGAAGTTTTTCAATTGCGATCAATCCTGTGTAATCAGCTTCACTTCCGAACAAGTCCTTCCGTTAAGTTTCAGCTCCTATTTGTCTCCACCACATCTATCACTCCTTAAACTTCTTTTGGGATTACATTCAATTGCAATCTTAGCTATGTCATCATGCGTCTAAGAACTCGACCAATCCAGCACATTAAGTTTTAATTAAGTTTCCCCTACTTGTTCCCACAACTTTCTATGTGCTACAATATTTCGCCGAATTTTGAATAAGTGCACGTGATTCCAAGGAGGAACAAAGGACAACACAGAAGTTTTTCCATTGTGATCAATACAGTGCCATCAGCTTCACTTCGGAACAAGCCTTTCTGTTATGTTTCAGCTTCGATATGTGTTACTGTACTCCCTTGGAATTGCATTCAATTGCTATCTTAGCTATGTTGTCGTGAATGCATCTGAGAACTCGCCCAATCCGGAACTATTTTCGTTTGATTATTTTGATAAGTAATAGTGTTTCCCCCTATCCTTCCCACAGTTCTTTGAATCCTGAATAATTATTCGATAATTTCTCATCTCCTTAATTTGAAAATTCCAGGTTCGAAGGTGGTACAGAGGACTACACAGAAGTTTTTCAATTGCGATCAATCCTGTGTAATCAGCTTCACTTCCGAACAAGTCCTTCTGTTAAGTTTCAACTCCGATTTGCCTCCACCACATCTGTCACTTCTTCTACTTCTTTTGGGATTCCATTCAATTGCAATTTTAGCTATGTCATCATGCGTCTAAGTTTCCCCCACTCCTTTCCACAGTTCTCTGTGTGCGATAACATTTTGCCGAACTGTGAATAAGTGCATGTGATTCCAAGGTGTAACAAAGGACCACACAGAAGCTTTTCCATTATAATCAATACTAAGTAATCCAGCTTCATTTATGTTTGATTATTTTGAAACGTAATGATGTTTCCCTTGCTCCTTCCCACAGTCCTCTGTTTGTGATAACATTTCGTTGAATACTGAATAAGTACCAAGATTGCACATCTCTAGCTATGGTTCAACGGCAGAGAACGTACGTTACATTAAAAGTTACGGCGCTTGGTCATCGAATGAATTTAGTGTTAATACATTTGGTAGTTTTATTTGGAACTTCCGGGAATAGGTTGTGTTTAAATCCAAGATCAGATTAGAAGCTTCCGAAGGAAAGTGTAAAAAGTTTCTGACTGCAATAACAATGCCTGAACTATTGCTATGTGCCAGTTTGGCACATAGTTGTTAATTCGCAAAATGGTTCCATATTACTACTCTTATACTTTCTAAAAATTGTTTTAGAATCCAAATGACACTGAACACTGAATAATTGTTTGAGCTATACTCATCTCCTTATATTCAAAATCTGAGGTTGTAACTTCCTATACAATGGTACATCACAGAATATTAACCAGCTAACAGCAGTTTCATACTTAGTAAGAAAAGAGAGAAATTCCTGAATCCTAATAACAATCAATACCTGAATGATTGTACAAAATATTCCGGCCTGAACAATGTTCCAACTATCGAAAGATTAGAATCATCAGACACATAAAAAGCGTCACAGGATGTCGAATCTAACGGGGTAGGTTATTAAAGATTCCGACACAAATATGTAAGATGTCTTTGAAATTCTTGAATAGCTAATAACAATGGATAATTAGGCGAGATATTCCAACCAATATAATCTTTCTCCTCCACATACTGATGCGTCTCGGAATTACAGCATCGCAAAGTTCAGCTTCCATGAAGGAACAGTTTCTGACCCTTCTGCAAGGAGTGGTACTTTTATACTATGATTCGAGGCAGAAACTTAATCAATAGCGGCTATGTGATGCATACATACCTGCCCCTTCTTTAATTGTGACCCAGTAGCGTCTTCTCTCTAGGTCTCTGATAGCTACTCAGTCTCGTCTGACTTTAGGGTCAGATTTCCAATACTGTGTGGAAATACTTCCCAGATTTAATTGAAAAGAGAATGTATATTACATCAAATATGAAAGAAATTACGACGTCCAATGTTCAAAAAGTCAGTTTCCTGGTAGGGTTCTATAAATCGACTTTCGAATAATCGAACAATCGACTTTTTGTCGAAAAAAAGTCGAAAAGTCGAAGTCGACTATTTTGTTCCAAAAAAGTCAATAACTCGTGGTCTGTGAAAAAAGTCGAAAAGTCGACTTTGTTAATAAAACTCGAAAAAAGTCGAAAAGTCTGAAAGTCGAAAAAAGTCGAATAAAGTCGAAGAAAGTCGAAAAGTCGTAAAAAGTCGAAAAAAGTCGAAAAGTCGGAAAAAGTCGAAAAGTCGGAAAAAGTCGATAACTCGAAAATTGTAGAATCAAGTCAAAAATAGTCGAAAATCTTAAAAAAGTGGAAAAAAAAGTCAAAAACTCTTAAATAGTCGGAAAAACTCGAAAAAAGTCAAAAAATAGTCGAAAAAAAGTCGAAAGAAGTCGAAAATAGTCAAAAAGTCGAAAAAATCGAAAAGTCGGAAAAAGTCGAAAAAAGTCGGAAAAAGTCAGAAAAAGTCGAAAAAAGTCGGAAAAAGTCGAAAAGTCGACTATTTATAAAATACTTATAGTCGAAAAGTCTAAAAGTCGACTTTTAATTAAATGAAAAAAGTCGAAAAATCGACTTTTCATAAAATGCAAAAAGTCGAGAAGTCGAAAAGTCGACTTTTAACTAAATGAAAAAAGTCGAAAAGTCGACTTTTCGTTTCAACTATAGAACCCTATTTCCTGGGAGTAGTTCATTATCATAACTGTTCTTAAGGGATGTAATATCTGGAAAGACATCCCAATATATATGCAGATTATATTTCGACGAAAGCCTAGCAATTAGAAAGACAAATTTGATCTGTTTCACTGATTCGATCTATATCTATGAAAATAGTTATGGTCCTGTCTTCAGAAGCTCAATTTTCTGAAGCTAGTTTCTTTGAATGTTCCCATCACTGGAAACTTGGAAGCTATTACATTGATAGATGTTTTTCTATCTTTCCATGCCCGATCTACATTTATATAGTTGTGCCTGTATACCTGTGTTTCTACTCAGAGTATAAACCATGATATACTAACATCAGACTTATTCATTCTTAGGAGACTTCCAAAGAATCTTTTTAGAGTGTGGGAAGGCACACTCGATCTATATTCTATGATCTATGAAAATAGTTATCGTTTAGTCTTCAGAAGCTCAATTTTCTAAACCTAGTGTCTTAGAATGTTCCCATCACTGTTCTTGATAGATGTAATAGCTTCCAAGTTATTTGGACTTTATTTCGACGAAAGTCTAGCAATTCCAGAGAAAGTTTTGCTAAGTTTCTCTATATTACCATGTCCGGTCTACATTTGGATGTCCATAAACCTGTGTGACCACTCAGAATCATATACTAACATCAGACTTATTCATTCTAAGAAAACTTCCAAAGGATCATTATAGATGTCATTAGATTATATAAAGTTATAAAGCTTGAAAGCCATGAAATTTCCTATTACGAAACATTTTGAATCCTTTAAGAAAACATAGCACCACCACTAGTCGTTTTCTATAATACTTTCATTTCATCATCGGTTTTATTGCTTTTTCTTTTACAGTAGAAAAACGTTTACTCGTATTTAGAACTTTTTTTTTTTTTTTTGTTTTACACAAGTATGAATGAACTTAAACTTACTGCTGACAATTATTATGGGTTGTTCTTGTTGTTGCTGCTTAGTTTTGTCATATGTTGCATGCATCCACTATTTTGTAAGACATGTCAGTCAACTGAAAGTGGTTTTCTAGGAACTATACACGTATTTTGAAAGAAAAACCTAAGAAGATGAACTGAAAAAGAAACCAACAAATAACCTGGTGGAAGATGCTGCTTAATAGTTTGTAGTTGAATGTGGTTTTTTTGGTGGTAGAGTTAAAATACAACTAGACATTTATTTGACAAGTGACCTTATTTGAATTTTATAATATATTTTATCCTTAGATTTTGCAAAGGAAAAGAAGTATTGAATTATAGTTAAAGGGATTGAAACAAAGATTATTTATCTTCAAGTTGTTGTATATTGCTAGAGAAGATCCAGTACAAATCAATGGATCTTTTCTTTTCCTTTTCTTGAACTCTTCCAAATTTCCATTTAACATTGTAAATCTATGTTCATTCAGTAAATTATATTATGAATTCAAATTGAATTTCGTTGTCTTCCGTCGACTAGATCTTGGCAGACAATCAATCAGTCAGCTATTTTACGATATATGAATGTTAGAAATTTAATTTTAAATTTACATATTTGCTATTCGGTAACTACGTAAAATTTTTATGAATTAATTTTTTCCAAAGCTTATTTTATCAATGAATTATTCATTAAAAAAAAAACGAATACTAACAATCATTTGTTTGATTTGTAGGCATAAATTAACGTTATCACAGTGATACTTTTAGTTGGCAATAATTTTTAGCTCAATAATGTTTATTCCAAACTATTGAACATAATAAAATGTTGGTGGATAGAGCAGCATGTTTAAGGTTTATTTGAACTGTATGCAGAGTTTTAAAAGTGTTTGGGGATGTTTGAATGCAAATTGATATAAGATGCGATCTTCATTTGATCTCTATTTGCAGTCTCTGAATGTCTAATTACAGGGAATATAACATTAGAAAGCAGAACAGAGGCAGACCTTGGACCATTCTTCTGAAATCGCTAGATGTTTAAGCACTCAGATAGAATGCTCAAAGTCCAGCAGTTCGGCAAAGAGTCAATGTATCCGTAAAAGTCTGTCTAATCACTTTGTAGGCTCTAATTCGTCTTCTGTCACCTATGTAGTCTTTGTAAACGAGAGTGAAAACAAAGAATCAATGCATCCGAAAATGACTGACATTTCCACTAACTTCTAGCCACCAGGTTGGCTCTAATTCGTCTTTCAGCACGAATGTAAACTTTCTAAACGAGAGTAAAGACAATCGTCACTTTAGTATCCCTGTTTTAAGTGAAAGCAGAGACAGTTGTCACTTCACTATAACCAAGTAATCCTTAGAGTAAACACTTAAGCGAAAAAGTTCATTGATATATATTAACTCCTTTGGACTAGCTTTCTGACTGTCTATTTGTAATATATGGAGTTACGATTGACTTCCTCTTAAGACAAACACATGCAATAGCTATTTAACTGGACAATTGGGTGGTTAGGTGTGAACCTAAGTGGTGGATAGTGTCACCAAAGTTTTAGATGGAGGGAAAACAATAGCGAACTTGTACAACCTAAATACCATGAAATCATATGTTTTTTTGGTATCGCAAATGAAGTCGAAGTTTCGATTCCTAACGTTTCATAGATCAAATAGATCAATGAACAGATTTCTGTTTTATAGACACTAAGAACAACACCTTCAACATCACATAGCGTTTTTACGCCCCACGTTATAGCATCTGAAGAACTAGAATGTAATTAATCTATAGCAGAATCAACTAAAGCAGTCTTTAGGTCTTTCTGTCGAAATCGTCCGATAACTGAACACTGAGAGATATAAACAAAATGCTACAACCCCGTGTCACTTCCAAGGGAAAAACACATATTTGGAGAGTAAATAATAGAGAATTTGTTAGATCGAGAATATTTTGAATGTTTGAACGCTCAGTTTCATAAAACAGTAGTTATAGCTATTCATAGTAAAATACCTAAAGTTTTAGGGACTTGAAAATGTACCAAAAGAATGAGCACAAATTAGGAACTACGTCCTCAACATCGACTAGTAAAGGAGGTCAAAGGTTAAACATTTTTAAACATAACGAGTTCAAATATATTTTATAAAGCCGACATCAGTTTTATATGTAACGGCGACCTCTATTGGTGTTCCACTCATTTACATTTTAAATATGAAATAAAACAAATTTAAGTATCTGATTCATATAGGATATGCCAAGCCCACATCTTTGTACTTCTCTGTCCTAAATATTTATATTCATACGAATATACTCACCCAAAAATTTGATAACTCTAGCTGTTGTAGTATCCCAGATATATGAATTTTTGTATTTAATTTATATGGGAGATGCCACGCCCACTATTGCTATTTGGCCCATTTTTCATCCAACTCTTCATATCAATGTCAATGTTGACCATGCAAAATAAGAGGTCTATAGCTGTTTTAGTAGTTTTACAGATATACAAATTTTAGTATTTGATTAATATGAAGATGCCACGCCCACTGATTCTAGACCCCTCATTTTCCCTTACAAATTTATATTTATACTTAAACTACAAGTACAAGATTTGATAACTCTAGCTTGTAAAATTTCCTAGATATACGAACTTGAGTATTTCATTAATATAGGAGATGCCACGCCCACTAATGCCCATATTAAACAAACATTTTTTCTTAAAATGTTTGTATAGATGCCAAAATTGTCCGTTTAAATGTTGTAAAATATATAGACTTTTTATAAAAGTGATACTTTGGAAGTCAAATGATATCTTGTCAAATCATAACACAGCAGGAGGGAATGTGGTTAAATCTATATTCACCTAATGTCCGGTAGGAACCGGTCTATTTATATTCCTATAAATGCTATTTAATTGCCTATCTAACAATTTTCGTTATTAATTTATAATCTTACCTCTGGTAACATGTAATTGTAAGTGATATACAAGATTCTTACCTGGAAAGAGAAAAACAATTGATATAAATTATTAAATATTGGTATTGCTAACATAATGTTTATAAATATTTCTAAAGCCCTATATAATAGTAACTGAATTGCATATAATTCTATGATAATTTTCTTTTTTGCAATGCAATAATTAAAATTTTAGCATTCTCCTTAAAAATAATTGTGAAATTATTATTCCTTTTTAAGTTTTCATTCATTTGATGGACTGGTTTAAACAAATCATTCAAAAATAAATTTGACATTGATGGGAATGACGACTGTGTTGTTGGCGAGTTGATTGAAACTCATAAAGTAGTATTGAGTGAATGAGTGGTTGACGGCTTAGTTGTACGAATAAATAAATGATGTTCCAATGTGAGTTCATTCAGCCGTTCTTTAACATGAGTAGGATATACATACATGCATTTATGTTGAATTCTTATATAATTTTACGAGGGTCAAGTTTTAAATATTAAAATATAATGAATATAAAAGTATTATTCTATCGGTCCGAACACATAATATAAGAAATCAAAACTTTCCATAAAACTTATGGCAAATTTTTCGTAAATAACATTTACGAAGTAAAAGTTGCGACTATTTTTGTGAAAAAGTAATTAGATGGATTTTAAAAAAGAATTAGGGTCTGATGAGTCAGAAATTGCGAAAACTGGGCATAGTTAGTTAGTTAGTAGTTAGTTAGTTAGTTAGTTAGTTAGTTAGTTAGTTAGTAAGTTAGTTAGTTAGTTAGTTAGTTAGTTAGTTAGTTAGTTAGTTAGTTAGTTAGTTAGTTAGTAGTTTAGTTAGTTAGTTAGTTAGTTAGTTAGTTAGTTAGTTAGTTGTTAGTTCGTTCGTTCGTTCTTTCGTCGTTTCGTTCGTTTCGTTAGTTCGTTTCGTTCTTCGTTCGTTTTCGTTCGTTCGTTCGTTCGTTTAGTTCTTCGTTCGTTCGTTCGTTCGTTTCGTTCGTTCGTTCGTTCGTTCGTTCGTTCGTTCGTTCGTTCGTTCGTTCGTTCGTTCGTTCGTTCGTTCGTCGTTTCGTTCGTTGCGTTCGTTTCGTTCTTCGTTCGTTCGTTCGTTTCGTTCGTTCGTTCGTTCGTTCGTTCGTTCTTTCGTTCGTTGTTCGTTCGTTCGTTCGTTCGTTCTTCGTTCGTTCGTTCGTTCGTTCGTTCGTTCGTTTCTTCGTTCGTTGGTTCGTTCGTTCGTTCGTTTCGTTCGTTCGTTCGTTCGTTTCGTTCGTTGTTCGTTCGTTCGTTGTTCGTTCGTTCGTTCGTTCGTTCGTTCTTCGTTCGTTCGTTCGTTCGTTTCGTTCGTTCGTTTCGTTCGTTCGTTCGTTCGTTCGTTCGTTCTTTCGTTCGTTCGTTCGTTTCGTCGTTCGTTTCGTTCGTTCTTCGTTCGTTCGTTCGTTCGTTGTTCGTTCGTTCGTTCGTTCGTTCGTTCGTTCTTCGTTCGTTTTCGTTCGTTCGTTCGTTCGTTCGTTCGTTCGTTTCGTTCGTTCGTTCGTTCGTTCGTTCTTTCTTAGTTTCGTTCTTCTTCGTTCGTTCGTTCGTTCGTTCTTCGTTCGTTTCGTTTCGTTTCTTCGTTCTTTTCGTTTCGTTCGTTCGTTCGTTCGTTCGTTCGTTCGTTCGTTCGTTCGTTCGTTCGTTCGTTCGTTTCGTTCGTTCGTTCGTTCGTTCGTTGTTCGTTCTTTCGTTAGTTCGTTCGTTCGTTCGTTCGTTCGTTCGTTGTTCGTTCGTTCGTTCGTTCGTTGGTCGTTCGTTCGTTGTTCGTTCGTTCGTTCGTTCTTTCGTTCGTTCGTTCGTTTTTCGTTCGTTCGTTCGTTTGTTCGTTCGTTCGTTCGTTCGTTCGTTCGTTCGTTCGTTCGTTCTTCGTTCTTTCGCTCGCTCGTTTCGTTCGTTCGTTCGTTCGTTCGTTCGTTCGTTCGTCGTTCGTTCGTTCTTTCGTTTCGTTCGTTCGTTCGTTCGTTTCGTTCGTTCGTTCGTTAGTTGTTCGTCGTTCGTTCGTTCGTTCGTTCGTTCGTTTGTTCGTTAGTTCGTTAGTTCGTTCGTTCGTTCGTTCGTTCGTTCGTTTAGTTCGTTCGTTCGTTCGTTTCGTTCGTTCGTTTCGTTCGTTCGTTCGTTCGTTCGTTCGTTTCGTTCTTCGTTCGTTCGTTCGTTCGTTCGTTCGTTCGTTCGTTCGTTCGTTCGTTCGTTGTTCGTTCGTTCGTTCGTTCGTTCGTTCGTTCGTTCTTGTTCGTTCGTTCGTTCGTTCGTTCGTTCGTTCGTTCGTTCTTCGTTCGTTCGTTCGTTCGTTCGTTCGTTCGTTCGTTCGTTTCGTTCGTTCGTTCGTTCGTTTCGTTCTTTCGTTCGTTCGTTCGTTCGTTCGTTCGTTCGTTCGTTTCGTTCGTTGTTCGTTCGTTCGTTTCGTTCGTTCGTTCGTTTCGTTCGTTCGTTCGTTCGTTCGTTCTTTCGTTCGTTCGTTCGTTCGTTCGTTCGTTCGTTCGTTCGTTCGTTCGTTCGTTCGTTCGTTCGTTCGTTCGTTTCGTTCGTTCGTTCGTTCGTTCGTTCGTTTCGTTCGTTCGTTCGTTTCGTTCGTTCGTTCGTTCGTTCGTTCGTTTTCTCGTTTCGTTTCGTTCGTTCGTTCTGTTCTTCGTTCGTTCTTCGTTCGTTCGTTCGTTCGTTCGTTCGTTCGTTCGTTGTTCGTTAGTCTGTGTTCTATTCTCTAGCCTCGTCTGTTGTCTAGTCCATAGTCTCATTACCCACGATACGATCTTCATATAAAATATTAGTCCATTGTCCAGTGGTTTAGTCTAGTATGTAAACTAGTCCATTGCGTAGTATATAGAATACTCTGTGGTCTAGTCTATAGCCTAGTCTGTTGTCTAGTCCATAGTCTCATTACCACGATACGATCTTCATATAAAAGATGATAGTTGCTAAAAGTTGGTTCTTGCTTAACCCCCATAACTGAACCCGTATTAAATCAAGAGTATTATTAGTTATCGACTATGAGGATAGCAGTTCGGTAAGAGCTACCACCACCCTTTTGTAAAAAGTTTTACTCAATCCCTCATCAAACAGTCATCGTATGCTGTACTGGTTTAAATGAAATAATTTTATATGTTTGCAAAATTACGTTATTATATTTTGCATATCCTACATCATAACGCAACCACACATCATATCTCATCAAAAATCAACGTATTGTATGCCATCCCAGCAGTTCCGCAAGGAGTCAATGTAGCCTTTTAAGAAATTCGAACTCAACTCAACTAAATTTCAATCTATTTGGTTGACTTTGGTTAAGAGACATCAGTTGTTTTCTGTACAGCACCTTAGATACTAGTTACCTAACCCTAGTACAAACTCTATCATGGGACACCTGCTTCGATCTACTGGGAAAGTTTTTTCCTCTTCCGTGCAAAATTTTCGTTTTCACGTATGTTAAGAATTTCATTCGAATAAAACACTGAAGAAAATTATATGAACATACGTAAAAATTTCAAATAAATTTTATGAAAAATATTAAGAAACTAAAAAAGAATAATAAAAACTCAAATCAAATGAAATGAATACATTAAAATGTCTTTAACGCCTTTCAGTAGAATCTTTTATATGTGTGTATGTATTTTGGGAGAAGATTTTAAACTCATGTGCGTAGAATCTTGGCTAAACTGGTTTTTGCAAAATTTATATTATTAAATATTTATGTTTTTTTTTATTATTTTGTAAATGTATATCTACGAAAGGAAGAGGAAATTGTTTTAGAATTTTAAGCAGATTAAAATAAAATGCGACAAATTTTCTACATAAATAAGCGAAAAAAACCAATGAAATTTTAAATAAAATTTAAATTGACATGTTGATGAAAAGAAGTGAAAAGAGAAGAGAAATAAAAGATGATGTATGAGGTTTAATGAACTTATTTTGAGTCGATTGTTTAAATTAAGAATTTTGGTTTTAAAATATAGTTTTTTTTAGCGAAAAGTAAAAATCGAAGAGTTTCAAAAATGCTTCAAAAATGCTTTTAAAAATAAATGAATTATGTAAAACTGTTTCAGTAATAAATGATTTTTGATATAACTACCCTATGGTTTAGTATGTAGTCTAGACTGTAGTCTAGTCTATAGCCTAGTCTATAGTCTAGTCTATAGCCTAGTCTATAGTCTAGTCTAAAGTCTAGTCTTTTGTCTAGCCTTTTGTATAGTCTAGTCTATAGTCTAGTCTATAGTCTAGTCTATAGTCTAGTCTATAGTCTAGTCTATAGTCTAGTCTATAGTCTAGTCTATAGTCTAGTCTATAGTCTAGTCTATAGTCTAGTCTATAGTCTAGTCTATAGTCTAGTCTATAGTCTAGTCTATAGTCTAGTCTATAGTCTAGTATATAGTCTAGTCTATAGTCTAATCACTAATCTAGTCTATAGTCTAATCTATAGTCTAGTCTATAGCCTAGTCTATAGTCTAGTCTATAGTCTAGTCTATAGTCTAGTCTATAGTCTAGTCTATAGTCTAGTCTATAGTCTAGTCTATAGTCTAGTCTATAGTCAAGTCTATAGTCTAGTCTATAGTCTAGTCTATAGTCTAGTCTATAGTCTAGTCTATAGTCTAGTCTATAGTCTAGTCTATAGTCTAATCTATAGCCTAGTCTATAGTCTAGTCTATAGTCTAGTCTATTAGTCTATAGTCTAGTCTATAGTCTAGTCTATAGTCTAGTCTATAGTCTAGTCTATAGTCTAGTCTATAGTCTAGTCTATAGTCTAGTCTATAGTCTAGTCTATAGTCTAGTCTATAGTCTAGTCGATAGTCTAGTCTATAGTCTAGTCTATAGTCTAGTCTATAGTCTAGTCTATAGTCTAGTCTATAGTCTAGTCTATAGTCTAGTCTATAGTCTAGTCTATAGTCTAGTCTATAGTCTAGTCTATAGTCTAGTCTAGTCCATAGTCTAGTCTATAGTCTAGTCTAGTCCATAGTCTAGTCTATAGTCTAGTCTATAGTCTAGCCTATAGTCTAGTCTATAGTCTAATCTATAGTCTAGTCTATAGTCTAGTCTATAGTCTAGTCTATAGTCTAGGCTATAGTCTAGTCTATAGTCTAGTCTATAGTATACTCTCGGTTAAATTAGTTTAATTTACAAATTATATTTACCGTGCCTTCTGAAGATAATTTTTTACCTTAAGATATCCTTAAAGTCGCTTGTAATAATTACATTCATATTTATACGATTAATGGATCAATAATTTTATGATTCATTAACATTTTTTTAAATTAGAAAGTGTCATTAAAAATTTCATAAAGCATTTAATACATTTTATAAAAATAGGTAATAAACCATAAAATAAACATAAAATTTAACATAATAGCAACAAAAATAAAGTCTATACTAATGAATGAAATCAAAATGCCGCCAAAAGTTTAATCAATGGGAGCCACAAATCTTTAATTTAAGAAAAATTTATGTAAATTTAAACAGCAACAAAATTTTGTCATACGTACATATAACAGAGAACACAGTTAAGCATTCCCTAACTACACGCACTCACAAAATACAAACTCTCATATCCAGATAAAGATCAATGAATTTGAAATGCATTCAAAGTTATCTTCTGAAAACACAGCATTCATTGATGGTCACTAAAAAAGAGGCGGTAGTTTTCTTTTGTTATACAAATAAAAAAACACATTCCCACAGCAACATGAAATATCTTACATACAAAGATGGGAACACTGTTAAACAAGCAGCAGGTGCTGAAAATCTCAGCTTATTAACATTTTCTTGTTTATGCGCCCCAAACAAGCCTCTCTGCAATATGCATCAAGTAAAAGTCTTAAGTTTAAGATAATGTTGAGCTTATTGCCGCCACCTTTAAATACAAGATTTAACTTTAACTGCTTCTTTTTAGTCGGTCGGAGGGGTTAACGAGTATTTGACCTTTTCTTAAACAGAAAAGAACAACAACTGGAGAACTTCGACAACAACAAAAACAAATAACACCTTTTAGTCGTTTTTTGGTTCTTACTTTTACCAATTGATGTTTATTTATTTAACAGTTGCAAACCTGTTTTCAGATCAGACATGGATATGTGAAGAAGAAATATACAAATGAACAACCTAACTAACTAACTAACTAACTAACTAACTAACTAACTAACTACTACTAACTAACTAACTAACTAACTAACTAACTAACTAACTAACTAACTAACTAACTAACTAACTAACTAACTAACTAACTAACTAACTAACTAACTAACTAACTAACTAACTAACTAACTAACTAACTAACTAACTAACTAACTAACTAACTACTAACTAACTAACTAACTAACTAACTAACTAACTACTAACTAACTACTAACTAACTAACTAACTAACTAACTAACTAACTAACTAACTAACTAACTAACTAACTACTAACTAACTAACTAACTAACTAACTAACTAACTAACTAACTAACTAACTAACTAACTAACTAACTAACTAACTAACTAACTAACTAACTACTAACTAACTAACTAACTAACTAACTAACTAACTAACTAACTAACTAACTAACTAACTAACTAACTAACTAACTAACTAACTAACTAACTAACTAACTAACTAACTAACTAACTAACTAACTAACTAACTAACTAACTAACTAACTAACTAACTAACTAACTAACTAACTAACTAACTAACTAACTAACTAACTAACTAACTAACTAACTAACTAACTAACTAACTAACTAACTAACTAACTAACTAACTAACTAACTAACTAACTACTAACTAACTAACTAACTAACTAACTAACTAACTAACTAACTAACTAACTAACTAACTAACTAACTAACTAACTAACTAACTAACTAACTAACTAACTAACTAACTAACTAACTAACTAACTAACTAACTAACTAACTAACTAACTAACTAACTAACTAACTAACTAACTACTAACTAACTAACTAACTAACTAACTAACTAACTAACTAACTAACTAACTAACTAACTAACTAACTACTAACTAACTAACTAACTAACTAACTAACTAACTAACTAACTAACTACTAACTAACTAACTAACTAACTAACTAACTAACTAACTAACTAACTAACTAACTAACTAACTAACTAACTAACTAACTAACTAACTAACTAACTAACTAACTAACTAACTAACTAACTAACTAACTAACTAACTAACTAACTAACTAACTAACTAACGAACTAACTAACTAACTAACTAACTACTAACTATCTAACTAACTAACTAATCCTAAACTACTAACTACTAACTAAACTAACTAACTAACTAACTAACTAACTACCTAAACTAACTAACTAACTAACTAACTAACTAACTAACTAACTAACTAACTAACTAACTAACTAACTAACTAACTAAATTTAACTAACTAACTAACTAACTAACTGTTCTTTCTATAGAAAATTCTCTAAAATGTATTTTTATGGAAAATTCTCTTTCTTTAGAAAATTTTTCTTTCTATAAAAATTTTCTACAACTCCTATCAAAAAAATATAATTAGTTTTTTCTATAAAATATTTCTAGCTTTGAGTCCTATATAAAATTTTATAAAATTTTCCTTCAATAGAAAGTTCTCTAAATATTCTTTCTATAGAAATTCTTTAAAATTTTCCTTCTATAAAAAATTTTCTAATTTTTTTATAGAAAATTTTCTAAAATTTCCTAGAAAATGAAAAATTTTACTAAATTTACTTAAGCCATAAAAAAATCGCTTAAAAAGGAAAATTTTTAAATTTTTCTAAAGAAATTAAATTTTATAAAGTTTAAAAAGAAAACAAAATTTTCTATAAAAAGAAAACTTTCTATAAATTTTTTATAAAAATAACCTATTATTTTTAAAAAGTCAAGATTCTTAATAAAAATTTTAAAACATTTGCAAATTGGCAAAATAAATTAGTAGTTTCGTTTAAAAAATGAATAAAAACAAAAAACAATGTAAATATGTACAATGTACATTGTAAAAACAGTGACGTCACTAAGACAAAACAAACGCACATATAAATTAAAAACAACAACTTTGACTGCCTGTTTTTTCTGTTAGACAACAACAACAACATATAACCTAATGCAATGCAATCCTACCAACAATTGTACTATAAGAAGAAGAAAGCCCACCAAAAGTAAAACTAATACAACGACAAAGTTTGAAAAGTACAGCAAGCAAAACAAGCAACAAACTGTAAGTTGTTTTTGTAAACATTGTATTTGTTGTAGAACTGCTCTTACTATTCAATCAGTATGCCCTGACAAAAACCCCACTAAGCACAAACAAATTACAATAACAATGACGTCACTATAACAAAAAAACGCACAAATAAATAACAACAACGACAGCCACAGTGGCTGCAGGTTTTAACAAGTCATGGCCTGATGCAATGCAAAAAACCTTTGAAACAATAACAATGCTGTGTATAACAACAACTGTTGTGAAGTAGAGAAACAACAACAATATGAAAGTTTTGTAAGAAGAAAATCATAGGATTATGAAAAAATTATTAAATTTTGCTAAATCCTAAACTAACGTATAATTTTCTAGCAATTTGTCTTATATACATTTTGTTTTTGTTGTAAACTTACCTTTTTTTAATTTTATAAATGGATCCCTAAGCAAATTAATGGTGGATGGTGGCAGCTTCCAGAAACTTCTTAATTTCTTATGGGAAAAGAACACTTTTACACTTTACTACATTCGGCTTTATTAATAACACTAATTAACACTAAAAACTACTTATTTTTAATAAATTAAAAAAAAAAACTTAATTTTCACTCGCGTCTTCATAAATTTTAACAAATTTGCATCCGCTTAGTTTGAAGATTAAAGGAGAACTAACAAAAAGCAGCAGTAGAAGGCAAAAACTAAAATGACAGATGACATGTTCTATATTATTATTAACGTCCTAATGGTATGCTAAGAATTTGGAGATTTTAAAATTTGTACAAATATAGGCAATAATAGTTGGACAGCATTACCCTAGTTTTAGAAGAAGCTCTACACTAGTTGTTAAATAACATGTGTTTCAAATGTTAAGGCAGATTTCAGAATCCTTTTAATAGTTTTACTTAGATAATGTTTAGGTTTGTATATATTTTATTTATGAATAAAAGACAAATTTATAAATAGACAACTTTAAAAAATATATCTTAAATCATACTTAAGATATGCTACATTTTTTTATTTAAGAACTATCGATGACTTTTGTGTTCAACTGTAATAACTTTGTGCTAATTATTTATTTAATTATTCAAAAACTTCCATATTTGAGCAAAATCTAAACACGCAAACTCATTAGCATACCTTAAGGGTTTGAAAAAGTAAAAATTCATCCATTCCCTTTCATCTTTACTTTCTAAACAATCCTACCAACAATTGCAGCAGAAATTAAAAGCCCTTCAAAAGTAAAACAATTACAACAAACGTAAACACAACAAAAACAAAGGCAAAATTTTACTAGAAAAACCAGCAGCAAAATTGCATGTTGTTTTTGCACATTGTGTTTGTAGTAGAACTGTTCTTACATTGCAATCAGTGTACCCTGGCCAACTCGCCGCTAAACACAAACAAATGGAAATAACAGTGACGTCATCACAATAACAAAACAAACGCACAAATACATTTCATAAACAACAACTGCGGCTGCAAGTTTTTAGCAAACAAAAACATGCTATGGCCTGCTACAATGCTACACATTTGAAACAATAACAATGACTATGTAGAACATCTACTGTAGTGAAGGAGAAAAACAACAACAATAAGAACGTTTTGTATGAAGAAAATCATATGATTATGAAAAAATGGTTAAATTTAGCTAAATCCTAAACAAATGTTATTATTAATCCGCATTTAGTTTTGTTGTTAATTCTACAAAAACAAACCTACCTTCAAATGCATTACAGGTTGCCTGTACAAAGTAATGGTGGGTGGTGGCTACTTCCAGAAACTTCTTAATTTCTTATGGGGGAGAACACTAAAACACTTTACTACACATTATTTATTTTCACTTAACACAGTGATTATTTTCACTTAATTAACACTTAAACCCACTTTTTTAATGAATTATTTAAAAAGTTTAATTTTCACTTGCGACTTCATAAATTTTAATAAATTTGCATCCGCTTAGTTTAAAGATTAAAGGAGAACTAACAAAAAGTAGAAGTAGAAGGCAAAAACTAAAATGACAGATGACATTTTCTGTATCATTATTAACGTCCTAAAGGTATGCTAAGAATTTGGAGATTTTAAAATTTGTACAAATATTGGCAGCACTGTGCAATTAGCAATAATAGTTACACAGCATTACCCAAGTTTTAGAAGAAGCTCTACACTATGTAGTTGTTAAATAAAATGTGTAGCATATATTTAGGTAGATTTTAACATACTTTTAATAGTTTTACTTAGATAACGTTAACGTTTATAAATATTTTATTTATGAGTAAAAGAAAAGTTAATAAATGCAGAATAAAGCATGTATTAAAATGAAAAATATATCTAAAATCAGCCTTAAGATGTGCTACACTCTTTTATTTAACAACTACCGATTACTTTTGTCTTCAACCATAATAACTTTGTGTAAATTATCTATATAATTATTCAAAAACTTCCATATTTGAGCAAAATCTAAATACGCAAACTCCTTAGCATACCTTATGGGTTTCAAAAAGTAAAAATTCATTCATTCCCTTTCATCTTTACTTTCTAAACAATCCAACCAACAATTGCAGCAGACATCAAAAGCCCACCAGAAACAAAACAACTATAACAAACATAGTCACTACAAAAACAAAAGCAAAATTTTAAAGGGACTGCAAGCAAAACAAACAACAAATTCAAAGTTGTTTTTGCAAACATAGTATATGTTGTAGAACTGTTCTTACATTGCAATCAGTGTACCCTGGCCAACTTCCCGCTATACACAAACAAATGATAATAACAGTGACGTCACCACAATAACAAAACAAACTCACAAATAAATTTCATAAACAACAACTGCGGCTGCAAGTTTTTAGCAAACAAAAACATAATATGGCCTGCTACAATGCTAAACATTTGAAACAATAACAAATATTATAGCTAAGGAGAAAAACAACAACAATAAGAAAGTTTTGTATCAAGAAAATCATTAAGATAATGAAAACAATGTTAAATTTGCTAAATCCTAAAGAAATTTATAATTTTCCCGCAACTAGTTTTGTTGAAAATTTTACAAAAAACTAACTTACCATCAAATTACAGGTTGCCTGTACAAAGTAATGGTGGGTGCTGGTAGCTTCCAGAAACTTCTTAATTTCTTATGGGGAACAACACTAAAACACTTAACTACACATTTGTTGATTATTTTCAATTAACTAACACTAAAAATCACTAATTTTAATAAAATATTTGAATTGATTGATTTTTACTTGCGTCCTCATAAATTTGCATCCGCTTAGTTTAAAGATTAAAGGAGAACTATCAAAAAGTAGAAGTAGAAGGCAAAAACTAAAATGACAGATGACATTTTCTGTATCATTATTAACGTCCTAAAGGTATGCTAAGAATTTGGCCATTTTAAAATTTGTACAAATATTGGCAGCACTGTGCAATTAGCAATAATAGTTGCACAGCATTACCCTAGTTTTAGAAGAAACTCTACACTAGTTGTTAAATAAAATGTGTAGCATATATTTAGGTAGATTTTAGCATACTTATAATAGTTTTAGCTAGATAACGTTAACGTTTATAAATATTTTATTTATGAGTAAAATAAAAGTTAATAAATGCAGAATAAAGTATGTATTAAAAAGAAAAATTATCTTAAATCATCCTCAAGATGTGCTACACTCTTTTATTTAACAACTACCGATTACTTTTGTCTTCAACTGTAATAACATTGTGCAAATTATTTATATAATTATTCAAAAACTGCTATGTTTAAGCAAAATCTCAACACGCAAACTCCTTAGCATACCTTACGGGTTTGAAAAAGTAAAAATTCATTTCCTTTCATCCTTACTTTCTAAACAATCCTACCAACAAATGCAGCAAAAATTAAAAGCCCTCCAAAATCAAAACAAATACAACAAACCTAACACAACAAAAACAAGGGCGCAATTTTACTAGAAAAACAAGCAGCAAATTGTTGCTTTTGCAAATTGCATTTGTAATAGAACTCCCCGCTAAACACAAACAAATGACAATAACAGTGACGCCATCACAATAACAAAACAAACGTAGAAATAAATTTGATAAACAACAACTGCGGCTGCAAGTTTTTAGCAAACAAAAACATGCTATGGCCTGATACAATACTAAACATTTGAAACAACAACAATGCCTATGTAGAACATTTACTATAGTAAAGGAGAAAAACAACAACAATAAGAAAATTATACGATTATGAAAAAATTGTTAAATTTAGCTAAATTCTAAACAAATGTTATTATTATTCCGCAATTTGTCTAATATACATTAATTTTTGTTGTAAATTATATAAAAAAACTTACCTTCAAATGTATTATAGATTGCCTGTTCAAAGTAATGGTGGGTGGTGGCTACTTCCAGAAACTTCTTAATTTCTTGTGGGGAACAACACTAAAAAACTTTACTACACATTTCTTGATTATTTCCACTTAATTAACACTAAAACCCACTATAATTAATAAATTATTGAAAAAAGTTTGATTTTTACTTGGGTCTTCATAAATTTTAATAGATTTGCATCCGCTTAGTATAAAGATTAAAGGAGAACTAACAAAAAGTAGAAATAGAAGCCAAATACTAAAATGACAGATGACATTTTCTGTATAATTATTAACGTCCTAAAAGTATGCTTAGAATTTGGCGACTTTAAAATTTGTAATAATATTGGCAGCGCTGTGCAATTTACAATAATAACTGCACGATATTACCTTATTTCGAGAAAAAATCTACTCTAAAGGTAAAATAACGTAGTATTGCATATGTTACGGCATATTTTTGAACATCCTTTTAATAGTTCTATTTAGCTAGTAGTAATCATTTAAATCCTTTAACTAAGACTATTAAAGTAAAATTAATAAACATCAATATTAAAAAAGTACAAAATTATTTTTAAATTAGCCTAAGTATAGGCTACACTATTTGTTTTTATAAAAAAAGTATAGTTTAGTCTCCAAGTGTAATAATATTGCGCAAATTCTATGTTTAATTGTTCACAAATGTTCCTGATTGTGTAAAATCTAAACACGCAAACTCCTTAGCATACCTTAAGGATTAATAAAACTAATAGACTTAAGCATATTGACATTTTAGCTATTCCCTTTTATTTGCATTCTACTTTTTATTAGTTCTCTTTTAAGCATTAAACTAAGCGGTTGCAAATTTTGTTAAAATTTTTAAAGACGCAAGTGAAAATTAAGTTTTTTATATTTTATTAAAAGTGAAAGTAATTTATTGTGTTAATTAAGTGATTAATAAGTGCAAATAATAATAAAAGTATGAATGTGTATGTTTTCTGTTAACAAATTAAGAAGTTTCTAGAAGCAGCAGCCACCACCCATCAGCATCATGTCAAGTAAACAATTATCAAGAAAATGGAAGGTAAGTTCAATGTGTTTATGTAATTTGTCAAATTTTATTAATTTTGTTAAAATCCTATGACTTTTTTTCATACAAAAGTTTCTCAATTACTATTATTATTGTACTTTCTTTACAACAGTTTTTGTTGTTACATACAGTATTGTTATTGTTTTAAAGGTTATACATTGTATCAGGCCACCTGCTTTTGTTGTTAGTTGTCTCAAAAAAGCCTGCGGGCGTGTTGTTGTTTATGAAATGCATTTGTACGTGTTTTGTTTTGTTTTGTTATAGTGACGTCACTGTTTTTGCATTTTGTTTTGATGCCTTTTCACCAACTCAGTTTATTGATGTTGGCGTTTGTTTTGTTATTGTGACATCATGAATTTGTTGTTGCATTTCTACATTATAATGATTTATGTATGTTTTTAATGGGTTTGATTTTTATACCCTTCACCTTCGTGAGAAGGGTATATATAAGTTTGTCATTCCGTTTGTAATTTCTATAATATAATTTTCCGACCCCATAAAGTATATATATTCTGGATCCTTATAGATAGCGGAGTCGATTTAGCCATGTCCGTCTGTCTGTGTTTATGTTGAAATCAGTTTTCAGAAGACCCCAGATATCTGCGAGATCCGAATTTTCAATAATTCTATCGGAAATACGGTCGAATAGAACGCTATTTAAAATCAGCCCAATCGGCCCATAAATAACGAAGATATGAGTAAAAATCCGAGACCACCTCTGAAAATTTCATCAAAAATTTACTTTTTTGTGCATGCTTATACAAAACAATAAACAAACAAAAACAAAACACAGTATCAAACGGTAAATTTTTTTTTTGTTATTTGTTATTGTAATTCTTGTTTATAAACACAAAGCAAAGAATGAACATCACGTTACGTTGTTATTGGCTAGAAACATGAAATTAAATATGTAGAGCCCGGATTAGGCCAGAGCCCCAAAAAGTCGACTTTTTGGTACTTTTTCGTTCTACAAAAGGTACTTTTTGAATTTTCTATAATATTGAACCTAGAAACATGAAATTAAGTCTGTAGGGCCTTGACTAGGTAAGAACCTATAAAAGGGGACTTTTTGGTACTTTTTCGTTCTACAAAAGGTACTTTTTTAATTTTTTACAATATTGAACCTAGAAACATGAAATAAAGTATGTTGAGCCCGAATTAGGTCAGAACAAATAAAAGGGGACTTTTTGGTACTTTTTCGTTCTACAAAAGGTACTTTTTGAATTTTCATGAAATTTAGCATGTAGGGCCTTGACTAGGTAAGAACCTATAAAAGGGGACTTTTTGGTACTTTTTCGTTTTACAAAAGGTACTTTTTGAAATTTCTATAATATTGAACCTAGAAATATGAAATTAAGCATGAAGAGCACGGATTAAGTTAGAACGTATAAAATGGAATACAATTGGTATTTTTTGATTTTTTGTAAACTTGTTCAATTTAAACGTGTTTTAACGAAGTTATAAGCGATTTTAGTTTCTTCAAGGTTTTCGGTCAAAATATTGATTTTTGAAGGGGAATAAGAGTGATCACAAAATAAGCTTATTTTTCAATTTAAACGTGTTTTAACGAAGTTATAAGCGATTTTATTTTCTTCAAGGTCTTCGGTCAAAATATCGATTTTTGAAGGGGAATATGAGTGATCACAAAATAAGCTTATTTTTCAATTTAGACATGTTTTAACGAAGTTATAAGCGATTTTAGTTTCTTCAAGGTTTTCGGTCAAAATATCGATTTTTGAAGGGGAATATGAGTGATCACAAAATAAGCTTATTTTTCAATTTAAACGTGTTTTAACGAAGTTATAAGCGATTTTAGTTTCTTCAAGGTTTTCGGTCAAAATATTGATTTTTGAAGGGGAATATGAGTGATCACAAAATAAGCTTATTTTTCAATTTAAACGTGTTTTAACGAAGTTATAAGCGATTTTATTTTCTTCAAGGTCTTCGGTCAAAATATCAATTTTTGAAGGGGAATATGAGTGATCACAAAATAAGCTTATTTTTCAATTTAGATGTGTTTTAACGAAGTTATAAGCGATTTTAGTTTCTTCAAGGTTTTCGGTCAAAATATCGATTTTTGAAGGGGAATATGAGTGATCACAAAATAAGCTTATTTTTCAATTTAGACGTGTTTTAACGAAGTTATAAGCGATTTTAGTTTCTTCAAGGTTTTCGCTCAAAATATCTATTTTTGAAGAGAAATATGAGTGATCACAAAATAAGCTTATTTTTCAATTTAAACGTGTTTTAACGATGTTATAAGCGATTTTAGTTTCTTCAAGGTTTTCGGTCAAAATGTCGATTTTTGAAGGGTATATAAGTGATCACAAAATAAGCTTATTTTTCAATTTAAACGTGTTTTAACGAAGTTATTAGCGATTAAGGTTTTCGGTCAAAATATCGATTTTTGAAGGGGAATATGAGTGATCACAAAATAAGCTTATTTTTCAATTTAAACGTATTTTAACGAAGTTATAAGCGATTTTATTTTCTTCAAGGTCTTCGGTCAAAATATTGATTTTTGAAGGGGAATATGAGTGATCACAAAATAAGCTTATTTTTCAATTTAAACGTGTTTTAACGAAGTTATAAGCAATTTTAGTTTCTTCAAGGTTTTCGGTCAAGATATCGATTTTTGAAGGGGAATATGAGTGATCACAAAATAAGCTTATTTTTCAATTTAGACATGTTTTAACGAAGTTATAAGCGATTTTAGTATCTTCAAGGTTTTCGGTCAAAATATCGATTTTTGAAGGAGTATATAAGTGATCACAAAATAAGCTTATTTTTCAATTTAAACGTGTTTTAACGAAGTTGTAAGCGATTTTAGTTTCTTCAAGGTTTTCGGTCAAAATATCGATTTTTGAAGGGGAATATGAGTGATCACAAAATAAGCTTATTTTTCAATTTAAACATGTTTTAACGAAGTTACAAGCGATTTTAGTTTCTTCAAGGTTTTCGGTCAAAATATCGATTTTTGAAGGGGTATATAAGTGATCACAAAATAAGCTTATTTTTCAATTTAAACGTGTTTTAACGAAGTTATTTATTTTCTTCAAGGTCTTCGGTCAAAATATCGATTTTTGAAGGGGAATATGAGTGATCACAAAATAAGCTTATTTTTCAATTTAAACGTGTTTTAACGAAGTTATAAGCGATTTTAGTTTCTTCAAGGTTTTCGGTCAAAATATCGATTTTTGAAGCGGAATATGAGTGATCACAAAATAAGCTTATTTTTCAATTTAAACGTGTTTTAACGAAGTTATAAGGGTTTTAAGTTTCATTAAGGTTTACGGGCAAAATATCGATTTTTGAAGGGGAATATGAGTGATCACAAAATAAGCTTTTTTTCAATTTAAACGTGTTTTAACGAAGTTATAAGAGATCAAGGTTTTCGGTCAAAATATCGATTTTTGAAGGGGTATATTAGTGATCACAAAATAAGCTTATTTTTCAATTTAAACGTGTTTTAACGAAGTTATAAGCGATTTTAGTTTCTTCAAGGTTTTCGGTCAAAATATCGATTTTTGAAGGGGTATATAAGTGATCACAAAATAAGCTTATTTTTCAATTTAAACGTGTTTTAACGAAGTTATAAGCGATTTTAGTTTCTTCAAGGTTTTCGGTCAAAATATCGATTTTTGAAGGGGAATATGAGTGATCACAAAATAAGCTTATTTTTCAATTTAGACGTGTTTTAACGAAGTTATACGCGATTTTAGTTTCTTCAAGGTTTTCGGTCAAAATATCGATTTTTGAAGGGGTATATAAGTGATCACAAAATAAGCTTATTTTTCAATTTAAACGTGTTTTAACGAAGTTATTTATTTTCTTCAAGGTCTTCGGTCAAAATATCGATTTTTGAAGGGGAATATGAGTGATCACAAAATAAGCTTATTTTTCAATTTAAACGTGTTTTAACGAAGTTATAAGCGATTTTAGTTTCTTCAAGGTTTTCGCTCAAAATATCGATTTTTGAAGAGAAATATGACTGATCACAAAATAAGCTTATTTTTCAATTTAAACGTGTTTTGACGAAGTTATAAGCAATTTTAGTTTCTTCAAGGTTTTCGGTCAAAATATCGATTTTTGAAGGGGTATATGAGTGATCACAAAATAAGCTTATTTTTCAATTTAAACGTGTTTTAACGAAGTTATAAGGGTTTTAAGTTTCATTAAGGTTTACGGTCAAAATATCGATTTTTGAAGGGGAATATGAGTGATCACAAAATAAGCTTATTTTTCAATTTAAATGTGTTTTAAGGAAGTTATAAGGGTTTTAAGTTTCATTAAGGTTTTCGATCAAAATGTCGATTTTTGAAGGGGAATATGAGTGATCACAAAATAAGCTTATTTTTCAATTTAAATGTGTTTTAAGGAAGTTATAAGGGTTTTAAGTTTCATTAAGGTTTTCGGTCAAAATATCGATTTTTGAAGGGGAATATGAGTGATCACAAAATAAGCTTATTTTTCAATTTAAATGTGTTTTAAGGAAGTTATAAGGGTTTTAAGTTTCATTAAGGTTTTCGGTCAAAATATCGATTTTTGAAGGGGAATATGAGTGATCACAAAATAAGCTTATTTTTCAATTTAAACGTGTTTTAACGAAGTTATAAGGGTTTTAAGTTTCATTAAGGTTTACGGTCAAAATATCGATTTTTGAAGGGGAATATGAGTGATCACAAAATAAGCTTATTTTTCAATTTAAACGTGTTTTAACGAAGTTATAAGCGATTTTAGTTTCTTCAAGGTTTTCGGTCAAAATATCGATTTTTGAAGGGGAATATGAGTGATCACAAAATAAGCTTATTTTTCAATTTAAACGTGTTTTAAGGAATATATAAGTGTTTTAAGTTTCATTAAGGTTTTCGGTCAAAATGTCGATTTTTGAAGGGTATATAAGTGATCACAAAAGAAGTTATAAGGGTTTTAAGTTTCATTAAGGTTTACGGTCAAAATATCGATTTTTGAAGGGGAATATGAGTGATCACAAAATAAGCTTATTTTTCAATTTAAACGTGTTTTAACGAAGTTATAAGCGATTTTAGTTTCTTCAAGGTTTTCGGTCAAAATGTCGATTTTTGAAGGGTATATAAGTGATCACAAAATAAGCTTATTTTTCAATTTAAACGTGTTTTAACGAAGTTATTAGCGATTTTAGTTTCATAAAGGTTTTCGGTCAAAATATCAATTTTTGAAGGGGAATATGAGTGATCACAAAATAAGTTTTTTTTTCAATTTAAATGTGTTTTAAGGAAGTTATAAGGGTTTTAAGTTTCATTAAGGTTTTCGGTCAAAATATCGATTTTTGAAGGGGAATATGAGTGATCACAAAATATGCTTATTTTTCAATTTAAACGTGTTTTAACGATGTTATAAGGGTTTTAAGTTTCATTAAGGTTTACGGTCAAAATATCGATTTTTGAAGGGGAATATGAGTGATCACAAAATAAGCTTTTTTTTAATTTAAACGTGTTTTAACGAAGTTATAAGCAATTTTAGTTTCTTCAAGGTTTTCGGTCAAAATATCGATTTTTGAAGGGGTATATGAGTGATCACAAAATAAGCTTATTTTTCAATTTAAACGTGTTTTAACGAAGTTATAAGCGATTTTAGTTTCTTCAAGGTTTTCGGTCAAAATGTCGATTTTTGAAGGGTATATAAGTGATCACAAAATAAGCTTATTTTTCAATTTAAACGTGTTTTAACGAAGTTATTAGCGATTTTAGTTTCATTAAGGTTTTCGGTCAAAATATCAATTTTTGAAGGGGAGTGATCACAAAATAAGCTTATTTTTAAATTTAAATGTGTTTTAAGGAAGTTATAAGGGTTTTAAGTTTCATTAAGGTTTTCGGTCAAAATATCGATTTTTGAAAGGGAATATGAGTGATCACAAAATAAGCTTATTTTTCAATTTAAACGTGTTTTAACGAAGTTATAAGCGATTTTAGTTTCTTCAAGGTTTTCGGTCAAAATATCGATTTTTGAAGGGGAATATGAGTGATCACAAAATAAGCTTATTTTTCAATTTAAACGTGTTTTAACGAAGTTATTAGCGATTTTAGTTTCATTAAGGTTTTCGGTCAAAATATCAATTTTTGAAGGCGAATATGAGTGATCACAAAATAAGCTTATTTTTCAATTTAAACGTGTTTTAACGAAGTTATAAGCAATTTTAGTTTCTTCAAGGTTTTCGGTCAAAATATCGATTTTTGAAGGGGAATATGAGTGATCACAAAATAAGCTTATTTTTCAATTTAAACGTGTTTTAACGAAGTTATTAGCGATTTTAGTTTCATTAAGGTTTTCGGTCAAAATATCAATTTTTGAAGGCGAATATGAGTGATCACAAAATAAGCTTATTTTTCAATTTAAACGTGTTTTAACGAAGTTATAAGCGATTTTAGTTTCTTCAAGGTTTTCGGTCAAAATTAGCGAGTTATTAGCGATTTTAGTTTCATTAAGGTTTTTGGTCAAAATAAGCGATCACAAATCAATCAATTTAAACGTGTTTTAACGAAGTTATAAGCGATTTTAGTTTCTTCAAGGTTTTCGGCCAAAATATCGATTTTTGAAGGGGAATATGAGTGATCACAAAATAAGCTTATTTTTCAATTTAAACGTGTTTTAACGAAGTTATAAGCGATTTTAGTTTCTTCAAGGTTTTCGGTCAAAATATCGATTTTTGAAGGGGAATATGAGTGATCACAAAATAAGCTTATTTTTCAATTTAAATGTGTTTTAAGGAAGTTATAAGGGTTTTAAGTTTCATTAAGGTTTTCGGTCAAAATATCGATTTTTGAAGGGGAATATGAGTGATCACAAAATAAGCTTATTTTTCAATTTAAACGTGTTTTAACGAAGTTATAAGCAATTTTAGTTTCTTCAAGGTTTTCGGTCAAAATATCGATTTTTGAAGGGGTATATGAGTGATCACAAAATAAGCTTATTTTTCAATTTAAACGTGTTTTAACGAAGTTATAAGCGATTTTATTTTAGGTATATATAAGTTTGTCATTCCGTCTGTAATTTCTATAATATAATTTTCCGACCCCATAAAGTATATATATTCTGGATCCTTATAGGTAGCTGAGTTGATTAAGCTATGTCCGTCTGTCTGTCTGTCCGTCTGTGTGTTTGTTGAAATCAGTTTTTAGAGGACCCCAGATATCGGCGAGATCCAAATCTTCAATAATTCTGTTAGACATGCTTTCGAGAAGATCGCTATTTAAAATCAGCAAAATCGGTCCATAAATACCGGTTTCTGGGTGTATGTTGGATGTCTGTTGGTTTCATTGCGTTGTCTATTTTGTTTTTGTTTTTGTGTATTTCGTTTCGTATGTTTGGATGTCTGTTGGTTTTACTGCCTTGTGAATTTTGTTTTTTTTTTGTGTGTTTATTTCGTTTAGCGTTGTTGTTGTTCGTTTTAAATACACTGTGGTGAAGGCTATATAAGATTCGGCACAGCCGAATATAGCACTCATACTTGTTAGATATAAATATGTAATATTCAAGTTAATCTTCTTTAAAAAAAATCCATTTTTATATAAAAATTCTAAAATCTCCTTTAGATTTTTAAACAACGCACCAACTAAAAATATAACTTGAACCAAAACTAATCTAGAACTGAACTAGAACTGAACTAGAAATGAACTACAACTGAACTAGAAATGAACTACAACTGAACTAGAACAACTAGAACTGAACTAGAACTGAACTAGAACTGAACTAGAACTGAACTAGAACTGAACTAGAACTGAACTAGAACTGAACTAGAACTGAACTAGAACTGAACTAGAACTGAACTAGAACTGAACTAGAACTGAACTAGAACTGAACTAGAACTGAAACTAGAACTGAACTAGAACTGAACTAGAACTGAACTAGAACTGAACTAGAACTGAACTAGAACTGAACTAGAACTGAACTAGAACTGAACTAGAACTGAACTAGAACTGAACTAGAACGGAACTAGAACGGAACTGAACTAGAACTGAACTAGAACTGAACTAGAACTGAACTAGAACTGAACTAGAACTGAACTAGAACTGAACTAGAACTGAACTGAACTAGAACTGAACTAGAACTGAACTAGAACTGAACTAGAACTGAACTAGAACTGAACTAGAACTGAACTAGAACTGAACTAGAACTGAACTAGAACTGAACTAGAACTGAACTAGAACTGAACTAGAACTGAACTAGAACTGAACTAGAACTGAACTAGAACTGAACTAGAACTGAACTAGAACTGAACTAGAACTGAACTAGAACTGAACTAGAACTGAACTAGAACTGACTAGAACTGACTAAACTGAACTAGAACTGAACTAGAACTGAACTAGAACTGAACTAGAACTGAACTAGAACTGAACTAGAAATGAACTAGAACTGAACTAGAACTGAGCTAGAACTGAACTAGAACTGAACTAGAACTGAACTAGAACTGAACTAGAATGAACTAGAAATGAACTAGAAATGAACTAGAAATGAACTAGAACTGAACTAGAACTGAACTAGAACTGAACTAGAACTGAACTTGAGCTGAACCAAAATTTGAGACCAAAACATATTCACTTTTGTTTCCAAACATTCATTCCTTTTTATTTTCCATGCTATTTTATTCCTTTTAATATTCGTTTCCTTAAACTTCCATAAATCTGAAATCTTGCCAAAAACTTTTTTCTATATGTGTATGTATGTAATTGCCCGAAAAGCTGCTAAATAATAAAAACAAAAAAACTTTTGCCATTTACTGAATGATAAATGTCCAACAATTTAAGTTTGTATTCGAGTATTAATTAATTATCACTTTCATACACCATGAACACATAAACATTTCCGATAATTTATAAACAAATATTGGCCAAAATACAAAGGAAACACATTAGTCACACATATTCGCTCTATAAAAATCAATTATATTGAAGAATGAAAATATATGTATGTAACCGGATGTTTGTTTTGGAGAATGTGCGTGTCTCATATGGTGATGTTTTTTAAGGAAAAATTTTTTAAAAAATTGAATTTCAACTGTTTTATAGAGAAGTTTTTAGACAATAGCTGATTTTCTCAAGAAGTTTGTCTTAATTAAAAATGTTGAATATATTTCAGCAATTGAATTAATTTCTTCTATTCACCACATTTTGCATCACCCTTTAATTACAAGATTAGGCAATAAAATTAAATTGTATTAAGACAATGATAAATGTCAAACAATAAGAGCAAGGACAATCGTTCAACATAAATCACCCAAAAAAAAATACTCACTCACAGACACCACATCAGCAAACATTCACGAGCGTATTACATGCACACGCATACAGAAAATTGAAAGACATTAATAGAAAAAAACCTAATAAAATGAAACGAAATATAAATAAAAATAGCTCCTTTTCAAAAAGAGTATTAATGCGGACTAAAGTTTGGAATTGTCAAAGAACTGAACTAAAGAAATAAACAAAAACGAGGTCAATTTGAAGAAGTACTTATTAGTAAGTGATTACAGACTCATTTTCTATGTTAAACGCTTGATCTTATGGCATTTTGGTCGGTAAGACTTTTGATCACTGATCACAGATTATACTTCTAAACAAAAGTTGTAAATACAAAACCTTTTGGAAAAAAAATAATAAATAGAACTTTATTTCCAACAACAACATTCTCTTATTATACTCGTATTAAGGATGTGTGGGTTAAAAAAAAACCCAATGCAACAAAACATTTATCTCTTTTTCCTATTAAAAATAGAAACACAGAATATATGTCATTATATTAAACTTAAACACACACACTTCTAACCCAAATATCCTTATTCATACATTATCTATCTCACACTTACAGAAAACAGAGATAAATATTTAAATAGTCACGTATTATTAAAGTCTACATAAAACCAATAAGATTTATTTGAATTCGTAGAAAAAAAACTAAAAAAATTTAACTCAAAAGTTGCTTTAAAACAATATTATCAAAATAAACAAATTACCTATTTTAAAATATCAAGAAAATAAATTGCTACTTGACATTGAACAAGAGTTAAAAAGAAAAAATACCTGGTAGGGAGAAGTTCATGTTAGTAGTAGACAGGAATCAAATATCACACCCTTAGAATGTCAGCAAGGCCACAAATAAATATTTGATTCTTTCACTCAATGGTTTAAAATTTATAGAATATTAAAGCAAGAAGTTTTTACGTCTTCATATTAGAAATTTGAGGATTTAGGATAAAAGCTAACTATAAGTGAACTAAATTGTCTTACTAGAACTGAACAAGAACTAAACTAGAACTGAACAAAAAAATTAGAGCTAAATTACAACTCAACTAGACTGAACTAGAACTGAACTAGAACTGAACTAGAACTGAACTATAACTGAACTAGAACTGAACTATAACTGAACTAGAACTGAACTAGAACTGAACTAGAACTGAACTAGAACTGAACTAGAGACTGAACTAGAACTGAACTAGAACTGAACTAGAACTGAACTAGAACTGAACTAGAACTGAACAAGAACTAAACTAGAACTGAACAAAAAATTAGAACTGAACTAGAACTGACTTAACTGAACTAGACTGAACTAGAACTGAACTAGAACTGAACTAGAACTGACTAGAACTGAACTAGAACTGAACTAGAACAGAACTGAACTAGAACTGAACTAGAACTGAACTAGAACTGAACTAGAACTGAACTAGAACTGAACTAGAACTGAACTAGAACTGAACTGAACTAGAACTGAACTAGAACTGAACTAGAACTGAACTAGAACTGAACTAGAACTGAACTAGAACTGAACTAGAACTGAATTAGAACTGAACTAGAACTGAACTAGAACTGAACTAGAACTGAACTACAACTGTACCAGAACTGAATTAGAACTGACTAGAACTGAACTAGAACTGAACTAGAACTGAACTAGAACTGAACTAGAACTGAACTAGAACTGAACTAGAACTGAACTAGAACTGAACTAGAACTGAACTAGAACTGAACTAGAACTGAACTAGAACTGAAAGAACTGAACTAGAACTGAACTAGAACTGAACTAGAACTGAACTAGAACTGAACTAGAACTGAACTAGAACTGAACTAGAACTGAACTAGAACTGAACTAGAACTGAACTAGAACTGAACTAGAACTACGAGACTGACTAGAACTGAACTAGAACTGAACTAGAACTGAACTAGAACTGAACTAGAACTGAACTAGAACTGAACTAGACTGAACTAGAACTGAACTAGAACTGAACTAGAACTGAACTAGAACTGAACTAGAACTGAACTAGAACTGAACTAGAACTGAACTAGAACTGAACTAGAACTGACTAGACTGAACTAGAACTGAACTAGAACTGAACTAGAACTAACTAGAACTGAACTAGAACTGAACTAGAACTGAACTAGAACTGAACTAGAACTGAACTAGAACTGAACTAGAACTGAACTAGAACTGAACTAGAACTGAACTAGAACTGAACTAGAACTGAACTAGAACTGAACTAGAACTGAACGAGAACTGAACTAGAACTGAACTAGAACTGAACTAGAACTGAACTAGAACTGAACTAGAACTGACTAGAACTGAACTAGAACTGAACTAGAACTGAACTAGAACTGAACTAGAACTGAACTAGAACTGAACTAGAACTGAACAGAATGAACTAGAACTGAACTAGAACTGATAGAACTGAACTAGAACTGAACTAGAACTGACTAGAACTAGAACTGAACTAGAACTGAACTAGAACTGAACTAGAACTGAACTAGAACTGAACTAGAACTGAACTAGAACTGAACTAGAACTGAACTAGAACTGAACTAGAACTGAACTAGAACTGAACTAGAACTGAACTAGAACTGAACTAGAACTGAACTAGAACTGAACTAGAACTGAACTAGAACTGAACTAGAACTGAACTAGAACTGAACTAGAACTGAACTAGAACTAGAACTGAACTAGAACTAGAACTGAACTAGAACTGAACTAGAACTGAACTAGAACTGAACTAGAACTGAACTAGAACTGAACTAGAACTGAACTAGAACTGAACTAGAACTGAACTAGAACTGAACTAGAACTGAACTAGAACTGAACTAGAACTGAACTAGAACTGAACTAGAACTGAACTAGAACTGAACTAGAACTGAACTAGAACTGAACTAGAACTGAACTAGAACTGAACTAGAACTGAACTAGAACTGAACTAGAACTGAACTAGAACTGAACTAGAACTGAACTAGAATGAACTAGAACTGAACTAGAACTGAACTAGAACTGAACTAGAACTGAACTAGAACTGAACTAGAACTGAACTAGAACTGAACTAGAATGAACTAGAACTGAACTAGAACTGAACTAGAACTGAACTAGAACTAGAACTGAACTAGAACTGAACTAGAACTAGAACTGAACTAGAACTGAACTAGAACTGAACTAGAACTGAACTAGAACTGAACTAGAACTAGAACTGAACTAGAACTGAACTAGAACTGAACTAGTACTGAACTAGAACTGAACTAGAACTGAACTAGAACTGAACTAGAACTGAACTAGAACTGAACTAGAACTGAACTAGAACTGAACTAGAACTGAACTAGAACTGAACTAGAACTGAACTAGAACTGAACTAGAACAGAACTAGAACTGAACTAGAACTGAACTAGAACTGAACTAGAACTGAACTAGAACTGAACTAGAACTGAACTAGAACTGAACTAGAACTGAACTAGAACTGAACTAGAACTGAACTAGAACTGAACTAAACTGAACTAGAACTGAACTAGAACTGAACTAGAACTGAACTAGAACTGAACTAGAACTGAACTAGAACTGAACTAGAACTGAACTAGAACTGAACTAGAACTGAACTAGAACTGAACTAGAACTGAACTAGAACTGAACTAGAACTGAACTAGAACTGAACTAGAACTGAACTAGAACTGAACTAGAACTGAACTAGAACTGAACTAGAACTGAACTAGAACTGAACTAGAACTGAACTAGAACTGAACTAGAACTGAACTAGAACTGAACTAGAACTAGAACTGAACTAGAACTGAACTAGAACTGAACTAGAACTGAACTAGAACTGAACTAGAACTGAACTAGAACTGAACTAGAACTGAACTAGAACTGAACTAGAACTGAACTAGAACTGAACTAGAACTGAACTAGAACTGAACTAGAACTGAACTAGAACTGAACTAGAACTGAACTAGAACTGAACTAGAACTGAACTAGAACTGAACTTGAACTGAACTAGAACTGAACTAGAACTGAACTAGAACTGAACTAGAACTGAACTAGAACTGAACTAGAACTGAGCCAGAACTGAACTAGAACTGAGAATTGAGAATTTTTTCAAACTTCATCCACAAAGTTTAAAGTTACCTTAAATTACAATATTACTATTTACAAAAATCAATAGATTTCTGTGTTACACGCAACTTCCTTTCGTTCCCCTTAATGCCGTTAACACAGAATACACTTTGAAATCAATTTGAAATATTTCTCTTGACAATAATCGGATCCCCCACACAATCCCAAAACAAGCGAGCGTTTAAATACAATGAAAGTGATAATCATTTGTTCATCGAGGGAAATAAAAACCCAGAAAACAATAAAATATAAATAAAAACATACAACAACAAAACTGTAACGTATACCCGGCCCTTCCTTCTGAGCCAGGAGTTCCGAAGAAAACAATAAAATATAAAAAATGAAAAAAATAAAACCTGTAGAATGAAAAATAACCATTAAATACTTATTCACCGCTTTTGCCAGCAACAAGAAGCCAACAACGAAAAAGCAAGAAGAAAGCATTATTGGTCCTTATGTAGTCGTATGCTATAGAGGAAAGAAGCAAATCTTAAAGGGCGCGCAACAAATTCAAAGTATTACACACGCACATAACACACATACTATAGCAACTTAAATGTCATGTCTTGAACAGAAAATATTAATTTGTGAAAATGTTGAAAGGAAGAGAAAAAACTGTTTAAGTTAAAGTTTCCTTTGGCGGCAACAACCACCTACATACACATTATACCCGTTATATCAAACACGTTTACAAGCACAAACATTTCAAAAGGACAAAACCTCAAAGTCTAGTGTACAAAGTCGTCTAGAGCAAGTACTTTGGCGTAAACAATGTCAGCTTCAAAATTGTTCATCGCTTTTACCCCCCGTGAGTGTCGTTGTTGCTACATTAACCATGACTGGGTTGTCTTCCTGTACTTTCGTGGAAAGTTTTTTCCCTATTTTTACATTTTACTTTGTTCATAGTATAAAGTATATTTCTTTCGTTTAAATGTTTTGCTTCTTTACTGTCTGCCATCAAAAATCCAATAAAAATCATTGTTCAACTACTTTGTGTTGCGGGGTACCGTTTAAAATATACAAACTCATACATATAATGTTATACTTACATACATACACACATTGGAATGCAGACTCTTATAGGGGTCGCACAGTAGTTTAAAGCCATTTTTATTCGATAATTACGAAGAAGTTTTAGCTAGAGTTTCAGTTTTACTTGACTTCTAGTTCAGTTAGTTCAGTTTAGTTCAGTTCTAGTTCAGTTCTAGTTCAGTTCTAGTTCAGTTCTAGTTCAGTTCTAGTCAGTTTCTATTTCAGGTCATAGTTCAGTTCTAGTTTCAGTTTCTAGTTCAAGTTTCTAGTTCAGTTCTAGTTCAGTTCTAGTTCAGTTCTAGTTCAGTTCTAGTTCAGTTCTAGTTCAGTTCTAGTTCAGTTCTAGTTCAGTTCTAGTTCAGTTCTAGTTCAGTTCTAGCTCAGTTCTAGTTCAGTTCTAGTTCAGTTCTAGTTCAGTTCTAGTTCAGTTCCAGTTCAGTTCTAGTTCAGTTCTAGTTCAGTTCTAGTTCAGTTCTAGTTCAGTTCTAGTTCAGTTCTAGTTCAGTTCTAGTTCAGTTCTAGTTCAGTTCTAGTTCAGTTCTAGTTCAGTTCTAGTTCAGTTCTAGTTCAGTTCTAGTTCAGTTCTAGTTCAGTTCTAGTTCAGTTCTAGTTCAGTTCTAGTTCAGTTCTAGTTCAGTTCTAGTTCAGTTCTAGTTCAGTTCAGTTCAGTTCTAGTTCAGTTCTAGTTCAGTTCTAGTTCAGTTCTAGTTCAGTTCTAGTTCAGTTCTAGTTCAGTTCTAGTTCAGTTCTAGTTCAGTTCTAGTTCAGTTCTAGTTCAGTTCTAGTTCAGTTCTAGTTCAGTTCTAGTTCAGTTCTAGTTCAGTTCTAGTTCAGTTCTAGTTCAGTTCTAGTTCAGTTCTAGTTCAGTTCTAGTTCAGTTCTAGTTCAGTTCTAGTTCAGTTCTAGTTCAGTTCTAGTTCAGTTCTAGTTCAGTTCTAGTTCAGTTCTAGTTCAGTTCTAGTTCAGTTCTAGTTCAGTTCTAGTTCAGTTCTAGTTCAGTTCTAGTTCAGTTTAGTTCTAGTTCAGTTCTAGTTCAGTTCTAGTTTAGTTCTAGTTTAGTTCTAGTTCAGTTCTAGTTCAGTTCTAGTTCAGTTCTAGTTCAGTTCTAGTTCAGTTCTAGTTCAGTTCTAGTTCAGTTCTACTTCAATTCTAGTTCAGTTCTAGTTCAGTTCTAGTTCAGTTCTAGTTCAGTTCTAGTTCAGTTCTAGTTCAGTTCTAGTTCAGTTCTAGTTCAGTTCTAGTTCAGTTCTAGTTCAGTTCTAGTTCAGTTCTAGTTCAGTTCTAGTTCAGTTCTAGTTCAGTTCTAGTTCAGTTCTAGTTCAGTTCTAGTTCAGTTCTAGTTCAGTTCTAGTTCAGTTCTAGTTCAGTTCTAGTTCAGTTCTAGTTCAGTTCTAGTTCAGTTCTAGTTCAGTTCTAGTTCAGTTCTAGTTCAGTTCTAGTTCAGTTCTAGTTCAGTTCTAGTTCAGTTCTAGTTCAGTTCTAGTTCAGTTCTAGTTCAGTTCTAGTTCAGTTCTAGTTCAGTTCTAGTTCAGTTCTAGTTCAGTTCTAGTTCAGTTCTAGTTCAGTTCTAGTTCAGTTCTAGTTCAGTTCTAGTTCAGTTCTAGTTCAGTTCTAGTTCAGTTCTAGTTCAGTTCTAGTTCAGTTCTAGTTCAGTTCTAGTTCAGTTCTAGTTCAGTTCTAGTTCAGTTCTAGTTCAGTTCTAGTTCAGTTCTAGTTCAGTTCTAGTTCAGTTCTAGTTCAGTTCTAGTTCAGTTCTAGTTCAGTTCTAGTTCAGTTCTAGTTCAGTTCTAGTTCAGTAATAATTCATTTCTAATTCTGTAATAATTCATTTGTTAATCTACATCTAAATTATTTCTGAAGCTATGAAAGACTTTAAGGATTTTATGAGAAATAAATAAAATTTCAATAACTTTCCCTTTTGCACCACTGTTTAATGTTCATCGCTGTTCTAAAAATGTTTACTATTTTGGCGTTTATTAAAATCCACTTGAAAACTTTTACAACTACTACACTTTACTATTAAAGGAGCAAAAGGGAAAAAACACAAACAACGACAACAAAATAACATAATAGAAATAATCCATTGAAAATTTCCTTAAAGACTCCTTTTTCTTCTGCTGCCGCCAACAAACTACTTATTTGTAGATAATAAACATTAATAGCAGCTACCGCTGTTGTTGCTGTTGCTTTTCTCATCTGTGGGATTTTTTTTTCGTTCAGTTTTTTGCTTCGACATAATAACAATATTTTCATTCATGTTTATGGGTCGTCATCATTGTATTCTTCCGTTTCTATCCTCGTACGTTTGTCGACTACTTGTCTTCTTGGGTCTGTGTGTCTTGTCTGTCTTTTAGTCCATAATCTTTATTTAACACAATCAAAGAGTGATAATTACTGAACACGAGGGGCTGTCAGCAGTTTTGTGTAAGTTTAAATGTTTATGTTAATGTTAATGATAATTTTTATAATTTTTGTTTTTGTTAGTAGAGATGAGAAAAAGATAAAAATGAAATTATCATAAAATTTAAAAATTATCACTTGTAGGTTTTTCTGTGTGTCATCTTTATTATTTTAAAGTTTTAAAAGGTAAGGATTACAATTATAAAAAATTATAGTATGACATAATATTTATTTGTGAGAGTTTAATTAAATTAAATGAAAAATTTATTCAGAGTTAGGCGAGGTTGTTTTCGTTGTAGAAATTATATGGTTGCTAATGTACATAAATAATTCATTCTAGTTCAGTTTAGTTCAGTTCTAGTTCAGTTCTAGTTCAGTTCTAGTTCAGTTCTAGTTCAGTTCTAGTTCAGTTCTAGTTCTGTTCTAGTTCTGTTCTAGTTCTGTTCTAGTTCAGTTCTAGTTCAGTTCTAGTTCAGTTCTAGTTCAGTTCTAGTTCAGTTCTAGTTCAGTTCTAGTTCAGTTCTAGTTCAGTTCTAGTTCAGTTCTAGTTCAGTTCTAGTTCAGTTCTAGTTCAGTTCTAGTTCAGTTCTAGTTCAGTTCTAGTTCAGTTCTAGTTCAGTTCTAGTTCAGTTCTAGTTCAGTTCTAGTTCAGTTCTAGTTCAGTTCTAGTTCAGTTCTAGTTCAGTTCTAGTTCAGTTCTAGTTCAGTTCTAGTTCAGTTCTAGTTCAGTTCTAGTTCAGTTCTAGTTCAGTTCTAGTTCAGTTCTAGTTCAGTTCTAGTTCAGTTCTAGTTCAGTTCTAGTTCAGTTCTAGTTCTGTTCTAGTTCAGTTCTAGTTCAGTTCTAGTTCAGTTCTAGTTCAGTTCTAGTTCAGTTCTTGTTCAGTTCTAGTTCAGTTCTAGTTCAGTTCTAGTTCAGTTCTAGTTCAGTTCTAGTTCAGTTCTAGTTCAGTTCTAGTTCAGTTCTAGTTCAGTTCTAGTTCAGTTCTAGTTCAGTTCTAGTTCAGTTCTAGTTCAGTTCTTCTAGTTCAGTTCTAGTTCAGTTCTAGTTCAGTTCTAGTTCAGTTCTAGTTCAGTTCTAGTTCTGTTCTAGTTCTGTTCTAGTTCTGTTCTAGTTCTGTTCTAGTTCTGTTCTAGTTCTGTTCTAGTTCAGTTCTAGTTCAGTTCTAGTTCAGTTCTAGTTCAGTTCTAGTTAAGTTCGAGTTCAGTTCTAGTTCAGTTCTAGTTCAGTTCTAGTTCAGTTCTAGTTCAGTTCTAGTTCAGTTCTAGTTCAGTTCTAGTTCAGTTCTAGTTCAGTTCTAGTTAAGTTCTAGTTCAGTTCTAGTTCAGTTCTAGTTCAGTTCTAGTTCAGTTCTAGTTCAGTTCTAGTTCAGTTCTAGTTCAGTTCTAGTTCAGTTCTAGTTCAGTTCTAGTTCAGTTCTAGTTCAGTTCTAGTTCAGTTCTAGTTCAGTTCTAGTTCAGTTCTAGTTCAGTTCTAGTTAAGTTCGAGTTCAGTTCTAGTTCAGTTCTAGTTCAGTTCTAGTTCAGTTCTAGTTCAGTTCTAGTTCAGTTCTAGTTCAGTTCTAGTTCAGTTCTAGTTAAGTTCTAGTTCAGTTCTAGTTCAGTTCTAGTTCAGTTCTAGTTCAGTTCTAGTTCAGTTCTAGTTCAGTTCTAGTTCAGTTCTAGTTCAGTTCTAGTTCAGTTCTAGTTCAGTGCTAGTTCAGTTCTAGTTCAGTTCTAGTTTAGTTCTAGTTCAGTTATAATCCAGTCAGTAGGCTAGCCTGTAGTGCTGACTATAGTCCTGATTGTTGAACAATCTATGAACCATATTATAGACTAGACTAAAGTCCAGATTATAAACTAGACCATAGTTCAGGCGGATGACTAAATTAAAGCTTAGATGATAGACTAGCCATAGCTAGACTATATTAAAGACTATGGAGTAGTCTAATCTATTGGTTTGAACTATAAATAACCGAAAAAAATACCATCAATCTAGAGCATTGCTAATCATAATCAGGGAAATTAAATTTTAACTGAGTCAAAGTATTCATAAATTTATAAAAATTCAATTTTATTAAGCTTTAAAATTTCACCTGTTTTTAGAGTATTACATGAAATCCTTTTCATTCAACTTTTAAATCTTTTCATAAACCATAATACTTTTTTCGTACATTTCCCAAAATTTTAATTAAAGAAGTCATTTGGTCATGTTTTCAAATTATCAAGACATGTAAAAACATATTAAATGTTAAACGCACAAGCAAACAATACACCAACTGACAGACAGACAGAGAAACCTACAGACAAGTCCTTCTTACAAACATACTATAATAAATAAAATAAAACAATTGAAATCAAGCACAAATTTCAATTTAATTTGGTAGTCTTTATAAAAACATCCCCCACTCCTCTTTTCCCCCAAAGAGACACTAAAAACCCCTTTTGCCCAGGGAATAATATAAAAGAACAGCAATACTAATGCATCAAGAGTACAAACAAACATACAATCTAGAAACACCATCATTTTGTAGGAAATAAAAGGAAACAATAGAGTAAACCAAACTGTAGAGCCAAAATATAATGCCACAAGTTGTAGAGAAATAACATGTAATGCTTATTTGATATGGCAGCATGGCTAAATTTTATTTACAAATACAAACAAATAAAAAGCAGCAACAACAACTATAACAATAATGTATAGAATCAAAAAGTCAAGTAAACACACATTTACGAGCATGTAATATGCAGCAATAACAACATAAAAGCAACAACAACAAGAGTAATAACAGTTAAAAACAATTACATTTCAAACATCCCCACACAAACTTACATTCAAAAAGCTATACAAACCTTAACACGAATATAACTGTATTTCTCAATATTAAACACATAACAAAAGGTAACATAGCAGAAAATCTCTTTCCCCCCTTATCGTCCTTTACCATTATGCTCCTTTATTCATTTAGCCATGTAATATGGTTGTGTTCAGCAACAATAAGAACAAAAACACCAGCATAAACACACAACAAGTTGAAGGCTAAAGCCAAACACAATTTCTCTCTATATCATTTGTTCTCTCTCTCAGTTTTTCACTATAAATGTTTATTGCCTAGAAATTGCTCAGAGTTTTCAATAAAACCCCCATTTTTGTTACACACTCGTTTACACACACATACAACATGTTAAAGTTTTGTTAAAACACAAGCAACAATGTCAAACCTCAAAAACAAAATCCTCATACTTCCGTTTCCGTTGTAAATTATACTCAAAACATGTAATAAATACACACAAACATAAAATTACAACAAAACTGATAACTGCTTATTTTGCTGCTACATTAAGACTCACCTCATGTGTATAGACATATGGTGGCAACAATTAACAAACAAACAACAACAATATTCCTCAACGTTGTGGCAACTTTCACGCATTTTAGCAACAAAAATTTTTGTCTGTTCTGGGGTTATGATTTTTAGACACAAACAAAATAATGCACAGTTTTTTCTTTATTTTCTAGGTTATATTTATCCAGATTTTTAACTATAGTCAAGATTAGATACTAGATCTAGTACAGACCAGACTGTAGTCAATACTATAATTTCAGCTACATTCCAGACTATAAACTAATCTTTAGTCCAGGCTAAAGACTACAACTATAGGTCCAGACTATAGTATGGACTATATTCCTCATTAATATATAGTTCCTCATTAAAGACAAGACTACTAGATTATAATATAGATGTAGGCCTATAGGACTAGACCATAGATTAGACTATAGATTAGAACTATTAGATTAGACTATAGGACTAGACTATAGACTAGACTAGACTATAGACTAGCCTATAGAGTAGACTATAGACTAGGACTATAGACTAGACTATAGACTAGACTATAGACATAGACTATAGGCTAGACTATAGACTAGACTATAGACTAGACTATAGACTAGACTATAGACTAGACTATAGACTAGACTATACACTTGACTATAGACTAGACTATAGACTAGACTATAGACTAGACTATAGACTAGACTATAGACTAGACTATAGACTAGACTATAGACGAGACTATAGACTAGACTATAGACTAGACTATAGACGAGACTATAGACTAGACTATAGACTAGACTATAGACTAGACTAGAGACTAGACTAGACTATAGACTAGACTAGACTAAAGACTAGACTATAGACTAGACTATAGACTAGACTAGAGACTAGACTATAGACTAGACTATAGACTAGACTATAGACTAGACTATAGACTAGAGACTAGACTAGACTAGACTATAGACTAGACTATAGACTAGACATAGAATAGACTATAGACTAGACTATAGACTAGACTATAGACTAGACTATAGACTAGACTATAGACTAGACTATAGACTAGACTATAGACTAGACTATAGACTAGACTATAGACTAGACTATAGACTAGACTATAGACTAGACTATAGACTAGACTATAGACTAGACTATAGACTAGACTATAGACTAGACTATAGACTAGACTATAGACTAGACTATAGACTAGACTATAGACTAGACTATAGACTAGACTATAGACTAGACTATAGACTAGACTATAGACTAGACTATAGACTAGACTATAGACTAGACTATAGACTAGACTATAGACGACTATAGACTAGACTATAGACTAGACTATAGACTAGACTATAGACTAGACTATAGACTAGACTATAGACTAGACTATAGACTATACTATAGACTAGACTATAGACTAGACTATAGACTAGACTATAGACAGACTATAGACTAGACTATACTAGACTATAGACTAGACTATACTAGACTATAGACTAGACTATAGACTAGACTATACTAGACTATAGACTAGACTATAGACTAGACTATAGACTAGACTATAGACTAGACTATAGACTAGACTATAGACTAGACTATAGACTAGACTATAGACTAGACTATAGACTAGACTATAGACTAGACTATAGACTAGACTATAGACTAGACTATAGACTAGACTATAGACTAGACTATAGACTAGACTATAGACTAGACTATAGACTAGACTATAGACTAGACTATAGACTAGACTATAGACTAGACTATAGACTAGACTATAGACTAGACTATAGACTAGACTATAGACTAGACTATAGACTAGACTATAGACTAGACTATAGACTAGACTATAGACTAGACTATAGACTAGACTATAGACTAGACTATAGACTAGACTATAGACTAGACTATAGACTAGACTATAGACTAGACTATAGACTAGACTATAGACTAGACTATAGACTAGACTAGACTATAGACTAGACTATAGACTAGACTATAGACTAGACTATAGACTAGACTAGACTATAGACTAGACTAGACTATAGACTAGACTAGACTATAGACTAGACTAGACTATAGACTAGACTAGACTAGACTGTAGACTAGACTAGACTAGACTAGACTAGACTAGACTAGACTAGACTAGACTAGACTAGACTAGACTAGACTAGACTAGACTAGACTAGACTAGACTAGACTAGACTAGACTAGACTAGACTAGACTAGACTAGACTAGACTAGACTATAGACTAGACTAGACTATAGACTAGACTATAGACTAGACTATAGACTAGACTATAGACTAGACTATAGACTAGACTATAGACTAGACTATAGACTAGACTATAGACTAGACTATAGACTAGACTATAGACTAGACTATAGACTAGACTATAGACTAGACTATAGACTAGACTATAGACTAGACGATAGACTAGACTATAGACTAGACGATAGACTAGACTATAGACTAGACTATAGACTAGACTATAGACTAGACTATAGACTAGACTATAGACTAGACTATAGACTAGACTATAGACTAGACTATAGACTATAGATAGACTATAGACTAGACTATAGACTAGACTATAGACTAGACTATAGACTAGACTATAGACTAGACTATAGACTAGACTATAGACTAGACTATAGACTAGACTATAGACTAGACTATAGACTAGACTATAGACTAGACCTATAGACTTAGACTATAGACTAGACTATAGCTAGACTATAGACTAAGCTATAGACTAGACTATAGACTAGACTATAGACTAGACTATAGACTAGACTATAGACTAGACTATAGACTGACATAACTAGACTATAGACTAGACATAGAGACTAGGAACTATAGTCTACCCTATAGACTAGACTATACACTAGACTATACCAGACTATGACTAGACCTATAGACTAGACTATAGACTAGACTATAGACTAGACTATAGACTAGACTATAGACTAGACTATAGACTAGACTATAGACTAGACTATAGACTAGACTATAGACTAGACTATAGACTAGACTATAGACTAGACTATAGACTAGACTATAGACTAGACTATAGACTACTAGATACTAGACTATAGACTAGACTATAGACTAGACTATAGACTAGACTATAGACTAGACTATAGACTATAGACTAGGACTATAGACTAGACTATAGACTAGACTATAGATAGACTATAGACTAGACTATAGACTAGACTATAGACTAGACTATAGACTAGACTATAGACTAGGACTATAGACTAGATTATAGACTAGACTATAGACTAGACTATAGACTAGACTATAGACTAGACTATAGACTAGACTATAGACTAGACTATAGACTAGACTATAGACTAGACTATAGACTAGACTATAGACTAGACTATAGAATAGACTATAGGACTATAGAGCAAAAACTACACCATAGTTTAGTTTAAATAAAATTAAGCTAGTTCTCTTAACTCTAAATATAATTAAATCCTAGAATGTATAAAGTTTGCTGTACCATTAAAGACACAATAAAGATATTGCTTGAGATACACAAACTTCCAAGCAAAAAATCTATCAGTAATAAGTAGTTCAAAGTACACAATGTTTAAGTAACTCGTATCAAATAAAACAGTATGTCAATCTTAATCTACATTTAAATTTACATCAAACATTCAGCCACATACAGACTACATCTTTACAAAACATACTCCCATTCATATGCTTACATATGTACATATAAACAAAAAGTTGAAAGTTATAAAGCTCATCATCAGAGTAGAAAACACACCAACCAAAAACACTATGTCATCGCCATCAACATCAACTACAGACTTTAATGTTATTATTGCTATTGCTGCTGTCATCATCAGAGAGAGAGAGAAAGGCACAAACTCACATATGTATGTATTAATGTCTCCCTAAAGGACACACATATCTGTATGTATAGCAGCAATAAAAAAACATTTAAAAATTAATCTCATGGTGTTTGTGTCACGTACACACACTTACTTGTATGAAGGATAAAAATAAACCAGCAATCTTTAAGTGTTAAGGATTAACAGCAACAGAAACAGTAGAAGCAATAATAATAAAACTTTAGCTCAATCAGTGACTCCTTGGTATAGTTGGCGGTGGCGAATATAAACGTCGGTGTTCACACAAACATTCACTATAAATATACCGAAATCATATATAAAGTCAACATAATAAAGGACGGAAACATAGAGATTGAATGGAATGCACAGTGGGGCAGAATGGAATTTTTTTGGAAATAAATCTGGCATTTCTAAACGGCTGATCCGATCGGGATAAAATTTGGCGTGAGCGTAGCCAAGGAGAATTCGAGTTTAAGTTTTGAAGATGAACCCTGCAGATGCCCCAGGGACGGCGCTGTGGCGGCTCAAAGTAGGGTACCTACGACATGTAAAATTTTTAAACTCGTGCCATTTTTTTGTTTTTCACCCAAATACAAAGATTTTTATATTTTGTGAAAGCGCTCGACGAGATCTTGAAAAAACATGCTTGGACATACTACTTATCTCTTATAATATCCGAGTTATAGGCATTTAAAAATTTAGTGATACAAAATTTACCATACCTTGGTCCGCCTTTTTTTGAATACCGGGCGTAATTTTGGACCAAATGGACTCAATTTTTCTTGTTAGTTAGACAACAAAATTTCCAATAATATACAAAAAATTTCAGATCAATATTGTTTACAGATCCAAAAATATACGTTTTTTAATTTAAAAATTCAAAAAATTTTAGATTTTTGGCGTTTTTTTGCCAAAAATGTGTCTTAACTCTTTTATTAATAAAATAAAATTTTTATTAAGAACATATAACAATTTTATAGTTTTCTAAAAGGTATCTTTACGCAGAACGCTTTGGCGTAAAAAACTTGTCCTATTTTTTGAATATGTTGCCACTGCGTCCTTCCGAATATGACCTATTTTTTATCAAAACTTCAACTTTGGGCGACATGTTCTAAAATCCCAAAGCTGGGATCAGAAAACTGAAAGCAGTTTTGGAAACCTCAATATGTTTTCTATTTACTCCAAAAGTATTTTCCCAGCCCTGAAAGAAATGTGGACCCTATAGGCAAAAAAGTAAAAAATCCCATTTTTGGGATTTTTATTCCTATTTTTGGGAATTGCGGGATGCCCTTTGACCTTTTCAATTTTTTTTTTTGCATATTCTTATTTGAAATGACAAATTTAACAAGCGTTGAAAATTTCATTGAGTTTTGTTCATAAATAAAGATTTTGTCACATATTACATATTTGTTTAATTTCTAAAACTATGATTTATATCAAAATTTTAATAGGATCGCAGATAGCTACAACAATTTAGTCCATATTTATCCCTTAATATCATTTTTTAGTTAGATATGGAAATTCTCGACCCTTTACAAAAAATTTCAAGCCAATATCTCAATTACATTCAAAAATATGTTCATTTAAACCTGTGTCCTTTAATTTCATCTTTTTCATATTTTAGTATTAAGTATGACAGAACATACATTTGGTGTTGAATAAAATATTTGGACAATTTTTAAAAATTATTTAGTTAATTATTTTATTATAATATTGTATATAAAATAAAAAAAATTATAATTTTATTATGAGCCACGCACAACAACACCTAAATCACTCCACACAAATTACCTTTCCCGCCCACCGAAATATAAAACACAATTTAATACAATATCATCAGTTAGTATAATAGCTTTTTTTATTTGAACTGTTTATCTTAAACATAATACAATTAATTCTTACAACCTACTTATATAGTTAATTCCTAACACTACTTATTTTCTATAAAATAATCTGTCATATCGGTATACATATCCAGAAGGTAATATAAGTCCTTTAAATCTTCCTTGTTTTGAGATGATAGAGTTTCATAACAAATCCATCTTTTTCGCATAGTTGAAAGAACAGGATCAGAAGATAGAAGTAAACTATTAAAAATATCTTCATTCTGTGATTGCCTGGAGCATTTTCTTGAGCTGAATAGTTGAACATGCTTAAAATCTCGATTCCTCGCTTCCTGGGCTTCTTCTGTTAACTCTCCAAGTGGAAGAATATTCGATTCAATTATTATTTGACCATGACACAATACTTTGTGTACTGTTGGTGTTAGTTCCCTCCATGGATACAGAGATACAAGTAATTTAGAAATTTCAGACGTGTATTCCCCAAATCGATTTCATTAATTTTATGTTTACTATTCAGTGCCATTAAAATAGTGTTAACTCTTCGAAGCAACTCCTTGTCGATTCCAGTTATTTTTGAAGTAATTTCAAAATCACGAAAAAACCTTCTCGACGTATTACCGTCATTTGTACTACCGCAACTTGAAAGTGGTTTGTCGATGTTTAATCGCATCTGAACTTTAAATTCTTCTTGGATTCTGCTTTTTTCCGCAGCTCTCAGTTCTTTCAATTCTTCATTATTTTTTGTTGATTTAGTAGGATAGTTTGTTTTTTTTTTCCTGGATCGCCTTGTATGATGGTAATATATTGTGTCCTTTTTCATGCAGAGCTTTCCTTAATATTTGGTGCTTATTTCGACTGAGACCCAGTTCCAACATAAGCGCTATTGCTTCCTCTTCAGTAAAATTTGATTATGATGTTGGAGTTGGTATACTTTCCACAATTCGCTTAAGTCGTTTTGGTGATGCATTAGGAAGAATAGTTGCAATATGTACGACATCCATATGTTGGTTTTCCTTTTTCAGCATTTCGTTAAATGTATCAGCAATTTCCTCATTTGAGATTGAAAAAAGTTTTTGTGTGACCCTCTTTTTTTTTACCTTGAACATAAGTCTTCGTATGACTTGCAAGGCGCTCCTGTTGATGTGTTGTAAGTTGAGATTTCCGTAGTAGTTTCCATCCAACTACAAAATTTTAATCGAAATTTCTTTTGATTTCCATCCACAGACTTACTTTTTACATCAAAAAGTTTTAAAAAGTGTTCAATTTTTGATATGCCTGTTTTGTCTACTTTTCTACTATATGTAGTTTTTATATAATTTGAAATGTCTTCAATTCTTTCTGGCCCTTTTGAAGATATACTCCATAAAACGGAACACAACTCTTCGTACTTTAATGTAATCTTCATTGTAGATTTATTAAATATGGTACTTAAAATCTGAGAAGTTTACTTATATACCAATTCTTGTCATTTCCGATACAGGTATTCCAAAGTAAAAAATTACGAATTGTCTACCTATTAACATTTAGGACTATATTACTATAACCTGTAATTCAGTCATTGATATTTCTTATTAGTGAATGAATCGAAATTATCATTACCTGTATATTTTTACCTACATGATCATAAACGAAACAGAACGAAATGATCTGTCGAAAAAATTTAGATAAAAAATAGTTATAAATTTTTGAAAATTTAAGCATAATAGGACCTTTCAATTATAAGGATAAGCAAACAAATAGAAAATAGGTAAATATAAGATTTAAATATGTGCTGTCATACTTAATACTAAAATATGAAAAAGATGTAATTAAAGGACACAGGTTTAAATGAACATATTTTTGAATGTAATTGAGATATTGGCTTGAAATTTTTTGTAAAGGGTCGAGAATTTCCATATCTAACTAAAAAATGATATTAAGGGATAAATATGGACTAAATTGTTGTAGCTATCTGCGATCCTATTAAAATTTTGATATAAATCATAGTTTTAGAAATTAAACAAATATGTAATATATGACAAAATCTTTATTTATGAACAAAACTCAATGAAATTTTCAACGCTTGTTAAATTTGTCATTTCAAATAAGAAAATGCAAAAAAAAAAATTGAAAAGGTCAAAGGGCATCCCGCAATTCCCAAAAATAGGAATGAAAATCCCAAAAATGGGATTTTTTACTTTTTTGCCCATAGGGTCCACATTTCTTCTAGGGCTGGGAAAATACTTTTGGAGTAAATAGAAAACATATTGAGGTTTCCAAAACTGCTTTCAATTTTCTGATCCCAGCTTTGGGATTTTAGAACATGTCGCCCAAAGTTGAAGTTTTGATAAAAAATAGGTCATATTCGGAAGGACGCAGTGGCAACATTTTCAAAAAATAGGACAAGTTTTTTACGCCAAAGCGTTCTGCGTAAAGATACCTTTTAGAAAACTATAAAATTGTTATACGTTCTTAATAAAAATTTTATTTTATTAATAAAAGAGTTAAGACACATTTTTGGCAAAAAAACGCCAAAAATCTAAAATTTTTTGAATTTTTAAATTAAAAAACGTATATTTTTGGATCTGTAAACGATATTGATCTGAAATTTTTTGTATATTATTGGAAATTTTGTTGTCTAACTAACAAGAAAAAATTGAGTCCATTTGGTCCAAAATTACGCCCGGTATTCAAAAAAAGGCGGACCAAGGTATGGTAAATTTTGTATCACTAAATTTTTAAATGCCTATAACTCGGATATTATAAGAGATAGTATATAGTAGTATGTCCAAGCATGTTTTTTCAAGATCTCGTCGAGCGCTTTCACAAAATATAAAAATCTTTGTATTTGGGTGAAAAACAAAAAAATGGCACGAGTTTAAAAATTTTACATGTCGTAGGTACCCTACTTTGAGCCGCCACAGCGCCGTCCCTGGTGCATCTGCAGGGTTCATCTTCAAAACTTAAACTCGAATACTCCTTGGCTACGCTCACGCCAAATTTTATCCCGATCGGATCAGCCGTTTAGAAATGCCAGATTTATTTCCAAAAAATTTCCATTCTGCCCCACTGTGGAATGTATAGTGGGAGTTATTAGGTTAATTCTAGGTATTTGAGTTCTCAGGAAAATAATGAGTATATTTACTAACTTATTATAAAACTAAGAACTTTTTCGAGTTCTTATAGGTGTATAATTAGTCATCTGGCTTATGAATATGGGGAAGGACTAATGACTTCCGTTGTTGCCGGAATAGATTGTCAAATTTGCATATTGATCATAATTAACTGCACCAACTTTGAAATTTTGTTTTGACCTAACTGTACCATTATCATAGTCTAGTCCATAGTCTAGTCCATAGTCTAGTCCATAGTCTAGTCCATAGTCTAGTCCATAGTCTAGTCCATAGTCTAGTCCATAGTCTAGTCCATGGTCTAGTCCATAGTCTAGTCTATACTCTAGTCCATAGTCTAGTCCATAGTCTAGTCCATAGTCTAGTCCATAGTCTAGTCCATAGTCTAGTCCATAGTCTAGTCCATAGTCTAGTCCTTAGTCTTGTCCATAGTCTAGTTCCATAGTCTAGTCCATAGTCTAGTCCATAGTCTAGTCCATAGTCTAGTCCATAGTCTAGTCCATAGTCTAGTCCATAGTCTAGTCCATAGTCTAGTCCATAGTCTAGTCCATAGTCTAGTCCATAGTCTAGTCCATAGTCTAGTCCAGTCTAGTCCATAGTCAGTCCATAGTCTAGTCCATAGTCTAGTCCATAGTCTAGTCATAGTCTAGTCCATAGTCTAGTCCATAGTCTAGTCCATAGTCTAGTCCATAGTCTAGGTCCATAGTCTAGTCCATATCTAGTCCATAGTCTAGTCCATAGTCTAGTCCATAGTCTAGTCCATAGTCTAGTCCATAGTCTAGTCTATAGTCTAGTCCATAGTCTAGTCTATAGTCTAGTCTATAGTCTAGTCCATAGTCTAGTCTATAGTCTAGTCTATAGTCTAGTCTATAGTCTAGTCTAGTCTATAGTCTAGTCTATAGTCTAGTCTATAGTCTAGTCTAGTCTATAGTCTAGTCTAGTCTATAGTCTAGTCTATAGTCTAGTCTATAGTCTAGTCTAGTCTATAGTCTAGTCTAGTCTATAGTCTAGTCTATAGTCTAGTCTAGTCTAGTCTATAGTCTAGTCTAGTCTATAGTCTAGTCTAGTCTAGTCTATAGTCTAGTCTAGTCTAGTCTAGTCTAGTCTAGTCTAGTCTAGTCTAGTCTATAGTCTAGTCTAGTCTAGTCTATAGTCTAGTCTAGTCTAGTCTAGTCTAGTCTAGTCTAGTCTAGTCTAGTCTATAGTCTAGTCTAGTCTATAGTCTAGTCTAGTCTAGTCTATAGTCTAGTCTAGTCTATAGTCTATAGTCTAGTCTATAGTCTAGTCTATAGTCTAGTCTATAGTCTAGTCTAGTCTATAGTCTAGTCTAGTCTATAGTCTAGTCTAGTCTATAGTCTAGTCTATAGTCTAGTCTAGTCTAGTCTAGTCTAGTCTAGTCTAGTCTAGTCTAGTCTAGTCTAGTCTAGTCTAGTCTAGTCTATAGTCTAGTCTAGTCTATAGTCTAGTCTAGTCTATAGTCTATAGTCTAGTCTATAGTCTAGTCTATAGTCTAGTCTAGTCTAGTCTAGTCTATAGTCTAGTCTAGTCTATAGTCTAGTCTAGTCTAGTCTATAGTCTAGTCTAGTCTAGTCTAGTCTATAGTCTAGTCTAGTCTAGTCTAGTCTAGTCTAGTCTAGTCTAGTCTATAGTCTATAGTCTAGTCTAGTCTAGTCTAGTCTATAGTCTAGTCTATAGTGTAGTCTAGTCTAGTCTAGTCTAGTCTAGTCTAGTCTATAGTCTAGTCTATAGTCTAGTCTATAGTCTAGTCTATAGTCTAGTCTATAGTCTAGTCTATAGTCTAGTCTATAGTCTAGTCTATAGTCTAGTCTATAGTCTAGTCTATAGTCTAGTCTATAGTCTAGTCTATAGTCTAGTCTATAGTCTAGTCTATAGTCTAGTCTATAGTCTAGTCTATAGTCTAGTCTATAGTCTAGTCTATAGTCTAGTCTATAGTCTAGTCTATAGTCTAGTCTATAGTCTAGTCTATAGTCTAGTCTATAGTCTAGTCTATAGTCTAGTCTATAGTCTAGTCTATAGTCTAGTCTATAGTCTAGTCTATAGTCTAGTCTATAGTCTAGTCTATAGTCTAGTCTATAGTCTAGTATAGTCTAGTCTATAGTCTAGTCTATAGTCTAGTCTATAGTCTAGTCTATAGTCTAGTCTATAGTCTAGTCTATAGTCTAGTCTATAGTCTAGTCTATAGTCTAGTCTATAGTCTAGTCTATAGTCTAGTCTATAGTCTAGTCTATAGTCTAGTCTATAGTCTAGTCTATAGTCTAGTCTATAGTCTAGTCTATAGTCTAGTCTATAGTCTAGTCTATAGTCTAGTCTATAGTCTAGGCTATAGTCTAGTCTATAGTCTAGGTCTATAGTCTATCTATCGTCTGTCTATAGTCTAGTCTATAGTCCTAGTCTTATAGTTCTAAGTCTAGAGTCTAGTCTATAGTCTAGGCTATAGTCTAGTCTATAGTCTAGTCTATAGTCTAGTCTATAGTCCTAGTCTATAGTGCTAGTCCTATTAGTCCTAGTCTAGAGTCCTAGTCTAATAGTCGAGTCTATAGTCTATGTCTATAGTCTAGTCTATAGTCTAGTCTATAGTCTAGTCTGAATAGTCTAGTCTATAGTCTGATCTATAGTCTAGTCTATACGTCTCAGTCTATAGTCTAGTCTATAGTCTAGTCTATAGTCTAGTCTATAGTCTAGTCTATAGTCTAGTCGATAGTCTAGTCTATAGTCTAGTCTATAGTCTAGTCCTATAGTCTAGTCTATATCTAGTCTATAGTCTTAGTCTAGTCTATAGTCTAGTCGATAGTCGAGTCTATAGTCTAGTCTATAGTCTAGTCTAATGCTAGTCTAGTCTATAGTCTAGTCTATAGTCTAGTCTATAGTCTAGTCTATAGTATAGTCTATAGTCTAGTCTATAGTCTAGTCTATAGTCTAGTCTATAGTCTAGTCTATAGTCTAGTCTATAGTCTAGTCTATAGTCTAGTCTATAGTCTAGTCTATAGTCTAGTCTATAGTCTAGTCTATAGTCTAGTCTATAGTCTAGTCTATAGTCTAGTCTATAGTCTAGTCTATAGTCTAGTCTATAGTCTAGTCTATAGTCTAGTCTATAGTCTAGTCTATAGTCTAGTCTATAGTCTAGTCTATAGTCTAGTCTATAGTCTAGTCTATAGTCTAGTCTATAGTCTAGTCTATAGTCTAGTCTATAGTCTAGTCTATAGTCTAGTCTATAGTCTAGTCTATAGTCTAGTCTATAGTCTAGTCTATAGTCTAGTCTATAGTCTAGTCTATAGTCTAGTCTATAGTCTAGTCTATAGTCTAGTCTATAGTCTAGTCTATAGTCTAGTCTATAGTCTAGTCTATAGTCTAGTCTATAGTCTAGTCTATAGTCTAGTCTATAGTCTAGTCTATAGTCTAGTCTATAGTCTAGTCTATAGTCTAGTCTATAGTCTAGTCTATAGTCTAGTCTATAGTCTAGTCTATAGTCTAGTCTATAGTCTAGTCTATAGTCTAGTCTAGTCTAGTCTATAGTCTAGTCTATAGTCTAGTCTATAGTCTAGTCTATAGTCTAGTCTATAGTCTAGTCTATAGTCTAGTCTATAGTCTAGTCTATAGTCTAGTCTATAGTCTAGTCTATAGTCTAGTCTATAGTCTAGTCTATAGTCTAGTCTATAGTCTAGTCTATAGTCTAGTCTATAGTCTAGTCTATAGTCTAGTCTATAGTCTAGTCTATAGTCTAGTCTATAGTCTAGTCTATAGTCTAGTCTATAGTCTAGTCTATAGTCTAGTCTATAGTCTAGTCTATAGTCTAGTCTATAGTCTAGTCTATAGTCTAGTCTATAGTCTAGTCTAGTCTAGTCTATAGTCTAGTCTATAGTCTAGTCTATAGTCTAGTCTATAGTCTAGTCTATAGTCTAGTCTATAGTCTAGTCTATAGTCTAGTCTATAGTCTAGTCTATAGTCTAGTCTATAGTCTAGTCTATAGTCTAGTCTATAGTCTAGTCTATAGTCTAGTCTATAGTCTAGTCTATAGTCTAGTCTATAGTCTAGTCTATAGTCTAGTCTATAGTCTAGTCTATAGTCTAGTCTATAGTCTAGTCTATAGTTAGTCTATAGTCTAGTCTATATTCTAGTCTATAGTCTAGTCTATAGTCTAGTCTATAGTCTAGTCTATAGTCTAGTCTATAGTCTAGTCTATAGTCTAGTCTATAGTCTAGTCTATAGTCTAGTCTATAGTCTAGTATATAGTCTAGTCTATGTCTAGTCTATAGTCTAGTCTATAGTCTAGTTTATAGTCTAGTCTATAGTCTAGTCTATAGTCTAGTCTATAGTCTAGTCTATAGTCTAGTCTATAGTCTAGTCTATAGTCTAGTCTATAGTCTAGTCTATAGTCTAGTCTATAGTCTAGTCTATAGTCTAGTCTATAGTCTAGTCTATAGTCTAGTCTATAGTCTAGTCTATAGTCTAGTCTATAGTCTAGCCTATAGTCTAGTCTATAGTCTAGTCTATAGTCTAGTCTATAGTCTAGTCTATAGTCTAGTCTATAGTCTAGTCTATAATCTAGACTTGAAATTAATCCGTTTCAATATCATTTAAGAATAATACCGATTGGATTGTACTAAAAAAAAGATATTTCGGTTGCTCATATGTCGTTCCCATGACAATTGGATCTTCTCTTCAGCGCTACTCGAGTCACAGTCGATTGTGAACTCAGCGACAGCGGTACCAACTGTTATTTTTTTCCCCTTACCTGTTACTAAAGTCTTTACTAAACCATTCGAAATATGTAATCTGTGCTGTGAGAATATTGATTTTAATATGTTTGAATGTTCTAGATCCTTTTCCTTACAATTGCAATGCTCTTATTATCATTCTGCCAATGCTCACTTATCATTGCATTATTTGATTGTTTCTTAACGGTAAATATGTTTTTCAGCTACAAGTATACATGCTGCAGGATATTGCAAACAGAAAAGGAAAACACTCTTCCCATTCACACTACATGTTCATTAACACAAAAAAACGATGCAGCAGACATCTTGGCAAAAAACACACAAAAAAAGTAAATCAAAAATAAACCCCAAAATCCCAATTGCATTTGTTTTCTGCTTGTTTTTATTTTGCTAGATTTTACTTTCTCTCTCAATGCATGTTGTTGTGTTTAATATTCCCTAAAAGTACTTACATGTGTACACTTATCTTAAAAAACAAACGAACATATCCTCCTCTGGGGGTCACACCAGTGAAACACCTAAAATCTACATTCACCGAAACACGTAGCTGGTTTGGAGCATATTGTTCGATTGTATTCTTACAACATTAAATATGCGTTAATGCACTTACAACTTGTTATAGTATTTAGTACCATGAAAGATCAATTTAATACAAGTACACGGTTTATTATTGTCTATAGCTGCTACTCTTAGCTGATGTTTTGTTAAAGCTCTTAGAGAACTTTTTGTTTTTTGAGACAATTACTTTGAGTGAGGAAATTGAACTCTCTTAAGAACTGTTTTTAAGAAAAATAAACTCTATTTGAGTTGATTTTTTTTCACCAAACAAAGCGCAGGCTTAAGAATTATACTCTTTTTTATAGAATATTGCGAGTAATCTCTTATTCTCATTGCCCTATAATTAGAGTGAAAAATAATTTATTGTGTATAATTTCCCTACTCATTTCCTGTTTAATGCGTTTGTGTGTTATTTATTTGTTGCTACTTGCAAATATTGTTGCTGACAATATAATAATGATGATGATGCTACTACTACTGCTGCTGTTGATACTGATGAAGCCTTCCTTCTCCATAAACACTCATATCTTGTATATATATGTGTGTGTGTGTTTGTATTTGGAGAGTTATACATCCATAATTGAAAGCATCATTAATTTTCTTAATCAGTACCCTTATTTGTATTTAATATTATATTATGGAAATAATCTCATTTCAATATGGATGCATATATGCTTTCATGCTCACCTTCAAAAAACGATGAATAAGTATATTTATTTTGTTATTACGTTTGTAACATATGGAAATTTATGTGGCAAATACCAATTTTAAAGTTAATTCTATTGTAATAACTATATTATAGAATAATTTTCAAATTGATAAAATATGAAAAGTTGTTCAGAATCTCAGCAGTTTCTTCATACAAAAATTTTTCATAATCTGAACAGAGTCTGATCAATTTTTATGTAGAAAAATTACTCACAATCTGAACAACTTTTTATGTAGAAAAATTACTCAGAATCTGAACAACTTTTTCATAGAAAAATTGCTCAGAATCTGAACAACAATTTCATAGAAAAATTGCTTAAAATCTGAACAACTTTTTCATAGAAAAATTGCTCAGAATCTGAACAACTTTTTCATAGAAAAATTGCTCAGAGTCTGAACAACTTTTTCATAGAAAAATTGCTCACAGTCTGAACAACTTTTTTATAGAAAAATTGCTCAGAATCTGAACAACTTTTTCATAGAAAAATTGCTCAGAATCTGAACAACTTTTTCATAGAAAAATTGCTCAAAGTCTGAACAACTTTTTCATAGAAAAATTGCTCAAAGTCTGAACAACTTTTTCATAGAAAAATTGCTCAGAGTTTGAACAACTTTTTCTTAGAAAAATTGCTCAGAGTCTGAACAACTTTTTCATAGAAAAATTGCTCAGAGTCAGAACAACTTTTTCATAGAAAAATTGCTCAGAGTCTGAACAACTTTTTCATAGAAAAATTGCTCAGAGTCTGAACAACTTTTTCATAGAAAAATTGCTTAAAATCTGAACAACTTTTTCATAGAAAAATTGCTCAGAATCTGAAAAACTTTTTCATAGAAAAATTGCTCAGAGTCTGAACAACTTTTTCATAGAAAAATTGCTCAGAGTCTGAACAACTTTTTCATAGAAAAATTGCTCAGAGTCTGAACAACTTTTTCATAGAAAAATTGCTCAGAGTCTGAACAACTTTTTCATAGAAAAATTGCTCAGAGTCTGAACAACTTTTTCATAGAAAAATTGCTCAGAGTCTGAACAACTTTTTCATAGAAAAATTGCTCAGAGTCTGAACAACTTTTTCATAGAAAACTTGCTCAGTATCTGAACAACTTTTTCATAGAAAAATTGCTCAGAATCTGAACAACTTTTTCATAGAAAAATTGCTCAGAATCTGAACTACTTTTTCATAGAAAAATTGCTCAGAATCTGAACAACTTTTTCATAGAAAAATTGCTCAGAATCTGAACAACTTTTTCATAGAAAAATTGCTCAGAAACTGAACAACTTTTCATAGAAAAATTGCTCAGAATCTGAACAACTTTTTCATAGAAAAATTGCTCAGAATCTGAACAACTTTTTATAGAAAAATTGCTCAGAATCTGAACAACTTTTTCATAGAAAAATTGCCCGGAATCTGAACAACGTTTTCATAGAAAAATTGCGCAAAATCTAAACAGCTTTTTCATAGAAAAATTGCTCAGAATCTGAACAACTTTTTCATAGAAAAATTGCTCAGAGTCTGAACAACTTTTTCATAGAAAAATTGCTCAGAGTCTGATCAACTTTTTCATAGAAAAATTGCTCAGAGTCTGATCAACTTTTTCATAGAAAAATTGCTCAGAGTCTGATCAACTTTTTCATAGAAAAATTGCTCAGAGTCTGAAATTGCTCAGAGTCTGATCAACTTTTTCATAGAAAAATTGCTCAGAGTCTGAACAACTTTTTCATAGAAAAATTGCTCAGAGTCTGAACAACTTTTTCATAGAAAAATTGCTCAGAGTCTGAACAACTTTTTCATAGAAAAATTGCTCAGAGTCTGAACAACTTTTTCATAGAAAAATTGCTCAGAGTCTGAACAACTTTTTCATAGAAAAATTGCTCAGAGTCTGAACAACTTTTTCATAGAAAAATTGCTCAGAGTCTGAACAACTTTTTCATAGAAAAATTGCTCAGAGTCTGAACAACTTTCTCATAGAAAAATTGCTCAGAGTCTGAACAACTTTTCCATAGAAAAATTGCTCAGAGTCTGAACAACTTTTTCATAGAAAAATTGCTCAGAGTCTGAACAACTTTTTCATAGAAAAATTGCTCAGAGTCTGAACAACTTTTTCATAGAAAAATTGCTCAGAGTCTGAACAACTTTTTCATAGAAAAATTGCTCAGAGTCTGAACAACTTTTTCATAGAAAAATTGCTCAGAGTCTGAACAACTTTTTCATAGAAAAATTGCTCAGAGTCTGAACAACTTTTTCATAGAAAAATTGCTCAGAATCTGAAGAACTTTTTTATAGAAAAATTGCTCAGAATCTGAAGAACTTTTTTATAGAAACATTGCTCAAATTCTGAACAACTTTTTCATAGAAAATTGTTTGGTGATAAGTGTATAAATGTCGGCAAAGCCTTCCTTGTTTTTGTTGTTGTTTTTGTACATCTCTTTATGCTTGTTATTGCTGCTGCTATCATTCTACATGGAATAGTACTATTCTATCTGTTAAATACATGTTCAAACTCAGTGGAGGTGCGCAAAATATGAATATGAATGTTCGTCAAGATGATTTCATATAAATGAATTGCTTTTTAATGTAAAAATACATATCAAGTGGTAGTAGCATTAGATTGTAGTATGCTGAAGTTATGTTATTGCGGTAAGAGGGCAATTAATACAGTATGTATCCTTATAAGGATATTCAACACTTTGTTTTAGTGACTTGACTTTATTTACCATTTCTATTCTTTGTGCTGTTTCTACTTTATTCTGTAGAGATGTGTTTTTTATATAAAGATGTTATTTAGTTTAATATATTTAAAATTAGTAGAGAAATTAAAAGAATATGTCTTGGGAATCCTAATGGTGATGTTCAAATGATACCTGTCTTGATTTCATAATGTTTAATGCTGTTTGTTTTAGGTTATAATATTATTAAAATGTTAGAGGAATTATTTCACACTTTTTTAGGATTACAAATTATGGTAGAAGTTTTTATTTTAAGTAAAATCATACATATTTTTCTATTATAAATATAGTTTTATAGAGTTGTAGTAATAAAAAGTATATAGGAAAAATATTTTAGTTTCTTAGTTGAGCCACCCAATAAGATAATGAAATAGTTTTCAAAAAGGAAACTACATAGTCGCTAGAAACGTTTTGGAACTCACAACATTTTTAATGGACTTAAAGCAAAAAAAAAACAGTTTCAACTAACAGATAGGAAGCAACTTTTACATAAGAAAATGTATCAGAATCCGATCAACATTTTTACCGAAAAACTGATCAGAATCTAAACAACTTTTTCATAGAAAATTTGATCAGAATGTAAGGAACTTTTTCAAAGAAAAACTGTTCAGTTTCTGATCAGCGCATTCATAGAAAAACTGTTCAGAACGTGAACAGCTTTTTCATATATAATATTTTCAGAGTGTGAACAACAGTTCTGATTCTGATAAACTTTTTCAGAGAAAAACTGATCAGATTTTGATCAACGTTTTAATAGAAAAACTGATCAGATTCTGATTAAATTTTATTTAGAAAAAACTGATAAGACTCTGATTAATGTTTTTTTTTTTTAGAAAAACTGATCTGATTCTGATCAACTTTTTCTTAGAAAAACTGATCAGATTCTAAAATCTGAACAGATTCTAAACAACTGATTCTGATACTGATCAGATTCTGACTAACTTTTTCATAGAAAAAATTATCGGATTCTGATCAATTTTTTCATAGAAAAAATAATTAGATTCTGATCAGAATCTGATCAATTTTTTCATAGAAAAACTGATCAGATTCTGATCAACGTTTTGATAGAAAAATTGTTCAGATTCTGACCGACTTCGTCAAAAGTTGTTAAACTCTGAGCAATTTTTCTATGAAAAGTTGTTTAGATTCTGAGCAATTTTTCTATAAAAAAGTTGTTCAGACTCTGAGCAATTTTTCTATAAAAAAGTTGTTTAGATTCCGAGCAATTTTTCTATAAAAAAGTTGTTCAGACTCTGAGCAATTTTTCTAAAAAAAGTTGTTCAGACTCTGAGCAATTTTTCTAAGAAAAAGTTGTTGAAATTCTGAGCAATTTTTCTATGAAAAAGTTGTTGAAATTCTGAGCAATTTTTCTATGAAAAAGTTGTTCAGATTCTGGGGAATTTTTCTATGAAAAAGTTGTTCAGATTCTGAGCAATTTTTCTATGAAAAAGTTGTTTAGATTCTGAGCAATTTTTCTATGAAAAAGTTGTTCAGATTATGAGCAATTTTTCTATGAAAAAGTTGTTCAGATTCTGAGCAATTTTTCTATGACAAAGTTGTTCAGATTCTAAACAATTTTTCTATGAAAAAGTTGTTCAGATTCTGAGCAATTTTTCTATAAAAAGTTGTTCAGATTCTGAGCAATTTTTCTATGAAAAAGTTGTTCAGATTCTGAGCAATTTTTCTATGAAAAAGTTGTTCAGATTCTGAGCAATTTTTCTATTAAAAAGTTGTTTAGATTCTGAGCAATTTTTCTATGACAAAGTTGTTCAGATTCTGAGCAATATTTCTATAAAAAAGTTGTTCAGATTCTGAGCAATTTTTCTTTGAAAAAGTTGTTGCAATTTTTCTATGAAAAAGTTGTTCAGATTCTGAGCAATTTTTCTATGAAAAAGTTGTTCAGATTCTGAGCAATTTTTCTATGAAAAAGTTATTCAGATTCTGAGCTATTCTTCATAGAAAAATTGTTCAGATTCAGATCAACCTTTTCATTGAAAAACTGATCAGATTCACTTTTTCACATAAAAACTGATCAGATTTTTATTAACTTTTTTTATAGAAACTTTATCCGAATCTGAACAACTTTTTCATTGAAAAGTTTATGAGAATCGTATTAGTTTAATATACTATAATATCTTTTTTCAATATTCTTGGGCAATATTTCAAACATTTGACTTTTTTCTTTAATTTTTTTTTTTTATTTCTACTGGTAGGCTAAGAAAACGTCACAAAAAAATCATAAAAATATCTAAATGATTAATGAATGTAAATATAGTAAATGTATGTATGTAAAAACCAGCAAACAAATCGCTAATGTCTATGATACGAGTCTCTTTAAAACTATTAAATTCATATCTAAAAACGTTTATATGAATATGAATAGAGAAAAAATAGAAGATGTTTTCTTTAGACAAAAAGAGTCAAACAAATAAATATATGTATCCCAAAACCATCATCATCATGGGGTTGGATAAATGGTTAAATTTTCGGTTGATTGGTGATACGAGTAGGTATCTGTGTTTGTTTAAATTCTACGCATTTATGGATTTTTAATGATAGTTTGTAGTGTTTTTTTTTTTTTCATTTTTTGATTCAATTTATGAGGTTTGGTTTTTTGGGATTTTGCGTAAGATTGGCATGATTTTTTTCTTACAAAGATGGATTTTTTATATCAGCATATTTATAAGTAAGTTTAATATTATTTACTTATATGCTAAAATAAAAATATTTTTATATATAAAGAAAAATCCAACCCAGCAACCATTACTTTTTCAAGGAAAATGATCTGTGATTTTTTCATCCAAAATTTGCTCAGAGTCTGAACAACTTTTTCATAGAAAAATTGCTCAGATTCTGAACAACTCATTCATAGAAAAAATTGTTCAGAAACTGTCCGGAAAAAATTGCCGGAATCTGAGCAACTTTTTCATAGAAAAATTGCTCAGAGTTTGAACAACCTTTTGATAGCAAAATTTGTTCAGAAACTGAGCAACTCTTCCATGGAAAAATTTCTTCAGACTGTAAGCAATTTTTTAAGCAAAATTGCTCAAAGTCTGAACAACTTTTTCATAGAAAAATTGCTCAAAGTCTGAACAACTTTTTCACAGAAAAATTACTCAGAGTCTGAACAACTTTTTCATAGAAAAATTGCCCAGAGACTGAGCAACTCTTCCATAGAAAAATTTGTTTAGAACCTGAACAACTTTTTTATAGAAAAATTGCTTAGAATCTGAACAACTTTTTCATAGAAAAATTGCTCAGAGTCTGAATAACTTTTTCATAGAAAAATTGCTCAGAATCTGAACAACTTTTCCATAGAAAAATATCTCAGCCTCTGAACAACTTTTCCCTAGAAAAATTGCTCAGAATCTGAACAACTTTCCATAGAAAAATTGCTCATAATTCAAACAACTTTTTCATAGAAAAATTGCTCAGAATCCGAATAACTTTTTCATAGAAAAATCACTCAGAGTCTGAACAACTTTTCCCTAAAAAAATTGCTCAGAATCTAAACAATTTCTTTATAGAAAAATTGCTCAGAGTCTGAACAATTTCTTCATAGAAAAATTGCTCAGAGTCTGAACAACTTTTTCATAGTAAAATTGCTCAGAATCTGAACAAGTTTTTCATAGAAAAATTGTCCAGAGTCTGAACAACTTTTTCATAGAAAAATTGCCCAGAGTCTGAACAACTTTTTCATAGAAATATTGCCCAGAGTCTGAATAACTTTTTCATAGAAAAATTGCCCAGAGTCTGAATAACTTTTTCATAAAAAAATTGCCCAGAGTCTGAACAACTTTTTCATAGAAAAATTGCCCAGAGTCTAAACAACTTTTTCCTAAAGAAATTGCTCATAACCTGAACTACTTTCTTATAGAAAAATTGCTCAGAATATGAAGTATTTTCTTATACAAAAATTTGTTCAGAAACTGAGGAACTCTTTCATAGAAAAATTTGTTCAGAATCTGAGCAACTTTTTTATAGAAAAAGTTATTCAGAAACTCACCAACTCTTTCATGGAAACAACAATTGCTCAGAGTCCGAAAAACTCATCTGGATCTAACAACAACTTTTTCATAGATTTTTTTTTTTGCTGGTCTCTAATTTCAACACACTCGCTTACCACAGAGCCACAGACTAAACATTATATTTAGTACTTGTATGTTTGGTTTTTGTGGTCTTTGCATTATAAATTAAACATATTATGCATACAACCATTCATATATCTATTCATCCATCCATCCATTTATACATACATACATTCATCTTTAATAATACGTTGTTCTATCCAATAGATTAGACCACAATTCATTATGATTTATTTAATGAAAATTAATGATGTGTTGTTTAAATTTTGTATCTACAAAATGCTCTCTTGTCTTAAGGTGGTAGCAACATTTTAAGGTTTATTTGTTTCTTCATCTTCTGTCTTTGTCTCCTCGACTTTTTTTTCCTTCTTAATCATTTTTTGGTTTATGGTATGTCATGGACTACAAAGAAGTAATGGTAGAAGACTATTTTTGCAGAATATTTAATAGATTTAATTTAATTTAGCGAAATATTCGTTTGATAATGAAGAACGATTGTTTTTAGTTCATCGTTATGATGAGTGCATGTGTAATGCGTGGGAAAGAAAGAATATTGTAAGACTTTTTTATAAAAAAAAATTATCGGAATAATTGGTAAAGACACAAATCTGAGAATGTATTATTTTGAAATTTTTGGGGACAGAGCAATTTGGCTTCATTGGAGTTGCTTAAGCGAAAAAATCCAGCAAAAACCTAGTAATTAGTTAGTTAGTTAGTTAGTTAGTTAGTTAGTTAGTTAGTTAGTTAGTTAGTTAGTTAGTTAGTTAGTTAGTTAGTTAGTTAGTTAGTTAGTTAGTTAGTTAGTTAGTTAGTTAGTTAGTTAGTTAGTTAGTTAGTTAGTTAGTTAGTTAGTAGTTAGTTAGTTAGTTAGTTAGTTAGTTAGTTAGTTAGTTAGTTAGTAGTTAGTTAGTTAGTTAGTAGTTAGTTAGTTAGTTAGTTAGTTAGTTAGTTAGTTAGTTAGTTAGTTAGTTAGTTAGTTAGTTAGTTAGTTAGTTAGTTAGTTAGTTAGTAGTTAGTTAGTTAGTTAGTTAGTTAGTTAGTTAGTTAGTTAGTTAGTTAGTTAGTTAGTTAGTTAGTTAGTTAGTAGTTAGTTAGTTAGTTAGTTAGTTAGTTAGTTAGTTAGTTAGTTAGTTAGTTAGTTAGTTAGTTACTTAGTTAGTTAGTTACTTAGTTACTTAGTTAGTTAGTTAGTTAGTTAGTTAGTTAGTTAGTTAGTTAGTAGTTAGTTAGTTAGTTAGTTAGTTAGTTAGTTAGTAGTTAGTTAGTTAGTTAGTTAGTTAGTTAGTTAGTTAGTTAGTTAGTTAGTTAGTTAGTTAGTTAGTTAGTTAGTTAGTTAGTTAGTTAGTTAGTTAGTTAGTAGTTAGTTAGTTAGTAGTTAGTTAGTTAGTTAGTTAGTTAGTAGTTAGTTAGTTAGTTAGTTAGTTAGTTAGTAGTTAGTTAGTTAGTTAGTTAGTTAGTTAGTTAGTTAGTTAGTTAGTTAGTTAGTTAGTTAGTTAGTTAGTTAGTTAGTTAGTTAGTTAGTTAGTTAGTTAGTTAGTTAGTTAGTTAGTTAGTTAGTTAGTTAGTTAGTTAGTTAGTTAGTTAGTTAGTTAGTTAGTTAGTTAGTTAGTTAGTTAGTTAGTTAGTTAGTTAGTTAGTAGTTAGTTAGTTAGTTAGTAGTTAGTTAGTTAGTTAGTTAGTTAGTTAGTTAGTTAGTTAGTTAGTTAGTTAGTTAGTTAGTTAGTTAGTTAGTTAGTTAGTTAGTTAGTTAGTTAGTTAGTTAGTTAGTTAGTTAGTTAGTAGTTAGTTAGTTAGTTAGTTAGTTAGTTAGTTAGTTAGTTAGTTAGTTAGTTAGTTAGTTAGTTAGTTAGTTAGTTAGTTAGTTAGTTAGTTAGTTAGTTAGTTAGTTAGTTAGTTAGTTAGTTAGTTAGTTAGTTAGTTAGTTAGTAGTTAGTTAGTTAGTTAGTTAGTTAGTTAGTTAGTAGTTAGTTCGTTAGTTAGTTAGTTAGTTAGTTAGTTAGTTAGTTAGTTAGTTAGTTAGTTAGTTAGTAGTTAGTTAGTTAGTTAGTTAGTTAGTAGTTAGTTAGTTAGTTAGTTAGTTAGTTAGTTAGTTAGTTAGTTAGTTAGTTAGTTAGTTAGTTAGTTAGTTAGTTAGTTAGTTAGTTAGTTAGTTAGTTAGTTAGTTAGTTAGTTAGTTAGTTAGTTAGTTAGTTAGTTAGTTAGTTAGTTAGTTAGTTAGTTAGTTAGTTAGTTAGTTAGTTAGTTAGTTAGTTAGTTAGTTAGTTAGTTAGTTAGTTAGTTAGTTAGTTAGTTAGTTAGTTAGGTTAGTTAGTTAGTTAGTTAGTTAGTTAGTTAGTTAGTTAGTTAGTTAGTTAGTAGTTAGTTAGTTAGTTAGTTAGTTAGTTAGTTAGTTAGTTAGTTAGTTAGTTAGTTAGTTAGTTAGTTAGTTAGTTAGTTAGTTAGTTAGTTAGTAGTTAGTTAGTAGTTAGTTAGTTAGTAGTTAGTTAGTTAGTTAGTTAGTTAGTTAGTTAGTTAGTTAGTTAGTTAGTTAGTAGTTAGTTAGTTAGTTAGTTAGTTAGTTAGTTAGTTAGTTAGTTAGTTAGTTAGTTAGTTAGTTAGTTAGTTAGTTAGTTAGTTAGTTAGTTAGTTAGTAGTTAGTTAGTTAGTTAGTTAGTTAGTTAGTTAGTTAGTTAGTTAGTTAGTTAGTTAGTTAGTTAGTTAGTTAGTTAGTTAGTTAGTAGTTAGTTAGTTAGTAGTTAGTTAGTTAGTTAGTTAGTTAGTTAGTTAGTTAGTTAGTTAGTTAGTTAGTTAGTTAGTTAGTTAGTTAGTTAGTTAGTTAGTTAGTTAGTTAGTTAGTTAGTTAGTTAGTTAGTTAGTTAGTTAGTTAGTTAGTTAGTTAGTTAGTTAGTTAGTTAGTTAGTTAGTAGTTAGTTAGTTAGTAGTTAGTTAGTTAGTTAGTTAGTTAGTTAGTTAGTTAGTTAGTTAGTTAGTTAGTTAGTTAGTTAGTTAGTTAGTTAGTAGTTAGTTAGTTAGTTAGTTAGTTAGTTAGTTAGTTAGTAGTTAGTTAGTTAGTTAGTTAGTTAGTAGTTAGTTAGTTAGTAGTTAGTTAGTTAGTTAGTTAGTTAGTTAGTTAGTTAGTTAGTTAGTTAGTTAGTTAGTTAGTTAGTTAGTTAGTTAGTTAGTTAGTTAGTTAGTTAGTTAGTTAGTTAGTTAGTTAGTTAGTTAGTTAGTTAGTTAGTTAGTTAGTTAGTAGTAGTTAGTTAGTTAGTTAGTTAGTAGTTAGTTAGTTAGTTAGTTAGTTAGTAGTTAGTAGTTAGTTAGTTAGTTAGTTAGTTAGTTAGTAGTTAGTTAGTTAGTTAGTTAGTTAGTTAGTTAGTTAGTTAGTTAGTTAGTTAGTTAGTTAGTTAGTTAGTTAGTTAGTAGTTAGTTAGTTAGTTAGTTAGTTAGTTAGTTAGTTAGTTAGTAGTTAGTTAGTTAGTTAGTTAGTTAGTTAGTTAGTTAGTTAGTTAGTTAGTTAGTTAGTTAGTTAGTTAGTTAGTTAGTTAGTTAGTTAGTTAGTTAGTTAGTTAGTAGTTAGTTAGTTAGTTAGTAGTTAGTTAGTTAGTTAGTTAGTTAGTTAGTTAGTTAGTTAGTTAGTTAGTTAGTTAGTTAGTTAGTTAGTTAGTTAGTTAGTTAGTTAGTAGTTAGTTAGTTAGTTAGTTAGTTAGTAGTTAGTTAGTTAGTTAGTAGTTAGTTAGTTAGTTAGTTAGTTAGTTAGTAGTTAGTTAGTTAGTTAGTTAGTTAGTTAGTTAGTTAGTTATACTTAAATCGTTTTGACTTGGTAATAAAGCTTTTTCTGAGTTCATCTAGATTCAATTGGCAACTTCAACGCCTTGAAATTGAGCTCATTAAAGCCTGAATCAAATTTGGTCTCAAAATAACACCTCCCTTTTCAACACCCCTCTAAACAAAACATGTGTGTGTTCTTTTATCTAGTTATACATATGAATGTGAAAAATTCAAATAAGGATTAAAAGAAAAAAATCTTTAGATGGTATAATTACTCATGCATTGTGAATACTAACTAAATATATACAACAATGGCAGTATAAATTTGTTTCACTTAACATCACATGTTATTCACAATTAATGAAAACATATTTCAAACTGAAACTGAACACTAAACGGACCATTTATGTACAGTATATGTACGTTTCAAACTGATTTGTCAACTCGAATGCAAGCAACACTTTGGATGTTTGTCTGTCTGTCCGTCTTGGTCTGTATCAGTATTGAATGTAATTCATCATAAAATAGACACTGGTATAGTTTACTGGTTGCTGCTTTTATTGGCAACCATTAAGGTTGAAATAAAGAAAAAAAAAACACATTTCCAAACAAGATAAATTATATGGAATTTAACATTGGAAATGTACCACCAACATTTATACTCTGTCATAGTACTTGTTCATATAAAATTATTTTTTAAAATACAAAATTTACCGGAAATCTGTTAAGAAATGAAGCATAAACTTATAATAAAAAATCAGCAAATCAATCTGACACAAAAAAAAAACAATGAAAAGTGGGCAAGATTGAGTAAGATTAAATATGTTGATATAGAAGATAAATAACAATGATATGGTGTAATGATAATACCAAAATAAGATATAATAAATGTAGAAGATTAGTTAAGGAAATTATTAACACCTTTTTATATATGGACGGATTTAAAATTGTGAATTAAGTTAAGGTCTCTTTAAGGAAAAGAGAATTTAGATGTTAACATTTCGAATTATTGCAACGTAGTAGTTTATTACGTAGTTTGGCTATAAAGCAAACGAGTCTATATGATCATGGTCATTCTCTGCGGAATTTAAGGTTATATAATAACAGATTTAGATGTCGGGTTAATATCAATTTTAGGGTTCTGAATATGGACGATTAGATCATAAACTGTACGATTGCGGTGTGAAATTGGGCACACAAGAGTTTCTTCACATTCTCTTACGATTGTAGTGTCTTGCAAACGGAGATCCTAGCAGTGTGGAAAGCTATGGAACTAATATTTGATCATATCAGTCTGGGGTCTGTAGTGATTATTAATAAAAAGCTATCAGAACTCTGCAGTGTACAGAAAAATTAAGTATTAGTTGAACTTATAAGATAATGCTCGAACCTTGTCCTAAATACTGGGAAAAATCCGGGGCATCACTAACCAGTACTGTGATGGCCAAGACTTGCAGAGATAACCAGGATACTTATTAGTGTGGACCTAATTAAATACAGGTGTTAATAGATATGGCAAAACTAACATCTTTGGGATCATAAGGTATACGAACCCAGGTCCAGAAACCCTCTCCGTCTGAGGGTAACCGTCGAATTTCCTGCTAACTAATCAAGAAACGACCATATTCACTAGTTCGGACAATTTTAATAGAAATTATTGGAATGCAAGACAAGGCTCTAACCTTGACTTAAATAGAAAGGACAAGGGGATTAAGCCACCCATTTGTCTATTTAGGATAATCCGATATAGAATCCTATTGTAAAATATGAAAGGCCAAGACTTGTAAAGGGAACCAGAATTCTCTTTGAAGTTTTACCGTATATGTTCCATTATCTAAAACCATAATTGCATTATTCCTGACCATGAGTTTGGTTTCACAAGGAAGCTTAGTACTATTGAACAGGCACATCGGATTACTACTCATATCAGGAATATTTTTCATGAAGCAAGCAATATTGCTCTGGATTAGTTATTGGTATATCCCAAGCCTTCGATAATGAGATGAATGAATACTTTGGATCTATTCAGATAATCAATTAATAGACAACTTTGTTGGACATTGCAGCGGCAATAACAGAATCGCTTTCGGATTATATAGTCGAGAATTATAGTCGAGTACCTCTTCGTCAGAAGTTGAATTGTATCGATCTAAATCTCTTTTTACACTTAATCTTGACGTAGATGTGATTTATCTTGCTCATCAATCGGAAAATCATGGACAATATTGTTTTACATTAGTTATTGGTATATCCCAAGCCTTCGATAATGAGGTGAATGGAAACTTTGGATCTGTTCAGATAATCAATTTATAGACAACTTTGTGAAATGGCCATGGGTTCTAGACAATTATAGCCGAGTGACTCTTTGTCAGAAATTAGAATTGGATCGATCTAAGGATCTTTTTACACTTTATTCTTGACGTAAATGTGATTTATCTTGCTCATCAATAGGAAAATCATGGACAATATTGTTTTGCATTAGTTATTGGTATATCCCAAGACTTCGATATAGACAACTTTGTTGGACATTGCAGCGGCAATAACAGAATCCCTTTCGGTGAAATGACCATGATAAGACAATTATAGCCGAGTGTCTCTTTGCCAGAATTTAGAATTGGAATGATCTAAGGATCTTTTTACACTATATTCTTAACATGGATGTGATCTATCTTGCTCATCAATCGGAAAATCATGAACAATTATGATCGAAATTCTCTACAACAAAAATACACACTAAACCTGGATTTTTAATCGGCCAAGAGCATTCGGATTCAGACGAATGTACAGCATGTGTAGATATAACATCCCTCACGAACACTGATTGAAAAATTCTTAGGAATTATGTCCCAGGTAACTGAGTTTCTGAACATCGGATGATAATACATTCAGATAAGGTTAAGCCCCGATAGTGGCCTTGGTGTATTTCTCCTATCAACTTAACCAATGTGCAAAATTTAAATTTGTTTAAATAGTTTATGAAAGTGTTATTAATCACAATGGATCTAAAGGTCTCCGAGTAGAGTTCTTTCATTTTTATGGTGCATAACCCTTAATGAAAGTATTTCTGGTAATCCAAATCTTCCGAACTCTAAGTGAATGACTTAAAGTATTGCTGGAAGTCTAGAAGTCAAATGATCTAATGAAAACCAAGCTAAATTAACCCATTTTCCAACATCATAGCAGAAACTTCAGTAAAAAAGCTGTACCGACGGCAAAAGAAGTTTCTTTAATAACATTTCAAAACTTTTCCTTTTAAATTTCTTCATTTAAAGCTAAACACTGAAGCATTTTTTGTTCACTTGTAAAACTTATTTGAACATAAAAAAAATCATTAAACCACTGCTTTATTAAATGATTTGAGCAAAATATTGCAAAAAGCAAGCAGTTTATATATTTCAAGATTAAATTCTAGGAATTTATTTTAAATCTTAACAACAACAAAAAAAATAAAAAAACGAAAAGAACGACGAAATAATAAATAAAACAACTTCATAAAATTAAAGAGCAAATAATGATTCAGTCAGTAGTATGTCCGTCATGTACAAGAGAACACCCTCTGCCCCACTCTAATACAACATTTGGCTTTTACCCAAACTTCGACTCATCTTTCTTCTGTAGGTTAAAATCTAGAACAGTAATATTTAATGTTCAGTTTAGTTGTTGTTGCTGCGAATGATATCAACAACATCTATTCATTCAAACAGTTATTCATCCATCCATCTGTTTAAGCAGACAGCCAACCAACCATCCACACCTCCTCCTACTCCTTCTAAACAATCCCTGTATATTGAAATTGAAATTCTACTTGAGTTAAAACTGAGCATGTCACTCTCCCACATTTTTTCGTTTTATATATAATTTTTATATTTTTTGCAATGTTTTTTTTCCTTATTATTATTGTTTAGTTTTGGTATGTTGTTTTGAGTCTTTTAGCGCCATCTATATCAAAATGTTTTGAACTTTATTATAACGGCACACATAGTTCTTACATTACCAACTACCTCCCCCCCCCCCCCCCCCCCCCTCCAGCAGCAACAGTAAAATAGGCAAAAAAAAAAAACTATGAATGCCAAGCTATATATCTCGCTACTCGTATGTGTTATAGTATGTATCTCAATAGATACATACATACTACATATACGCACAAAAATTCCAAATATTTTAGAAATTTACCGGAAAAATGCGCTGAAGAATGTGCGGCGAATTTCAGTAACTCTTCTTCTTATCGTTGTTATTACCCCAACCTTTGTTAACAAATACAAACAAGACCTGTGAGTATTGGCTTCATTTCCATAAGTTAGTCCAGTCCAACTATATGTTTACTAAATATAAGCTAGAAAGAGTTAGCATGAAAACAATCTACTTGTTTATGTAGCTGAATTCAGCCATTGAAAAAGCAACAACTACAAGAACATTTGTAAAAAAAAAAAACAAACTTTTAAAAACATGTTAGCATCTCACTATCTGTGCGAGAGCGCATGTCGGATACCAGAAAGCGAATTCACTACTACACTGTTAGATATTTCTGGTTATATCGCGCTTGGATGTACATATACTAGTGTGTAGAGGTGGTGAAGTAGATTTTGTTGTCGTCTTGCTTTTCTTAAAGTTTTCCGTAGAGATGTGTTTGCTGATATTGTTATCTATTAAGTCAATGGATATGTTTGCACAGTGGGTTGGAAGTTGCGTTAAAATTAAGATTTTAGAACTAGGGTTTGTGTCAATGGTATATATATATATCTGTGTTTAAAATAGTAGCAGTGTCTAAATATATAAAAAATCGAAAGCGTTCTATATGACTATAGACTGGACTACAGTCCAGACTATAGACTAGACTGTTGTCAAGACTATAGACTATAGTCCTGACTATAGACTACACTATAGTACAGACTATATACTAGACTATAATCCAGACTATAGACTAGACTATAGTCCAGGTTATAAACTAGACTATAGCCCAGACTATAGACTAGACTATAGTTCAGACTATAGACTAGACTATAGTCCAGGTTATAAACTAGACTATAGCCCAGACTATAGACTAGACTATAATTCAGACTATAGACTAGACTATAGTCCAGATTATACACTAGGCTATAGTTCAGACTATAGACTACGCTATATAGACTAGACTATAGACCAGCCTATAGAATAGACTATAGTCCAGACTATAGACTAGACTATAGTACTGACTATTATGGTCAAGACTAGGGTCTAAACTATAGAAAAGACTATAGTCCAGACTATAGACTAGAATATTAACCAGACTATAGACTAGACTATAGTACTGACTATAGACTAGACTATAGTACTGACTATAGACTAGACTATAGTCCAGACTATAGTCCAGACTATAGATTAGACTATAGTCCAGACTATAGATTAGACTATAGTCCCGACTATAGATTAGACTATATATGTATTAGACTATAGTCCAGACCATAGACTAGAGTATAGTCCAGATTATAGACTAGACTGTAGTCCAAACTATAGACTAGACTATAGTATAGACTAGGAAAGACTAGAATAGACTAGACTATAGACTAGACTATAGACTGGACTATAGACTAGACTATAGACTAGACTATAGACTAGACTAGACTATAGACTAGACTATAGACTAGACTAGACTATAGACTAGACTATAGACTAAACTATAGACTAGACTATGGACTAGACTATAGACTAGACTATAGACTAGACTATAGACTAGACTATAGACTAGACTATTGACTAGACTATAGACTAGACCATAGACTAGACTATGGACTACACTATGGACTAGACTATAGACTAGACTATAGACTAGACTATAGACTAGACTATAGACTAGACTATTGACTAGACTATGGACTAGACTATAGACTATAGACTAGACTATAGACTAGACTATAGACTAAACTATAGACTAGACTATAGACTAGACTATAGACTAGACTATAAACTAGACTATAGACTAGACTATAGACTAGACTATAGACTAGACTATAGACTATGGACTAGACTATAGACTAGACTATAGACTAGACTATAGACTAGACTATAGACTAGACTATAGACTAGAATATAAACTAGACTATAGACTAGACTATAGACTAGACTATAGACTAGACTATAGACTAGACTATAAACTAGACGATAGACTAGACTATAGACTAGACTATAGACTAGACTATAGACTAGACTATAGACTAGACTATAGACTAGACTATAGACTAGACTATAGACTAGACTATAGACTAGACTATAAACTAGACGATAGACTAGACTAGACTAGACTATAGACTAAACTATAGACTAGACTATAGACTAGACTATAGACTAGACTATAGACTAGACTATAGACTAGACTATAGACTAGACTAGACTATAGACTAGACTATAGACTAGACTATTGACTAGACTATAAACTAGACTATAGACTAGACTATAGACTAGACTATAGACTAGACTATAGACTAGACTATAACTAGACTAGACTAGACTAGACTAGACTATAGACTAGACTATAGACTAGACTATGGACTAGACTATAGACTAGACTATAGACTAGACTATAGACTAGACTATAGACTAGAATATAAACTAGACTATAGACTAGACTATAGACTAGACTATAGACTAGACTATAGACTAGACTATAGACTAGACTATAGACTAGACTATGGACTAGACTATAGACTAGACTATAGACTAGACTATAGACTAGAATATAAACTAGACTATAGACTAGACTATAGACTAGACTATAGACTAGACTATAGACTAGACTATAAACTAGACTATAGACTAGACTATAGACTAGACTATAGACTAGTCTATAGACTAGACTATAGACTAGACTATAGACTAGACTATAGACTAGACTATAGACTAGACTATAGACTAGACTATAGACTAGACTATAGACTAGACTATAAACTAGACGATAGACTAGACTAGACTATAGACTAAACTATAGACTAGACTATAGACTAGACTAGACTATAGACTAGACTATAGACTAGACTATTGACTAGACTATAAACTAGACTATAGACTAGACTATAGACTAGACTATAGACTAGACTATAGACTAGACTATAGACTAGTTTATAGACTAGACTATAGACTAGACTATAGACTAGACTATAGACTAGACTATAGACTAGACTATAGACTAGACTATAGACTAGACTATAGACTAGACTATAGACTAGACTATAGACTAGACTATAGACTAGACTATAGACTAGACTATAGACTAGACTATAGACTAGACTATAGACTAGACTATAGACTAGACTATAGACTAGACTATAGACTAGACTATAGACTAGACTATAAACTTGACTATAGACTAGACGATAGACTAGACTATAGACTAGACTATAGACTAGACTATAGACTAGACTATAGACTAGACTATAGACTAGACTATAGACTAGACTATAGACTAGACTTTAGACTAGACTATAGACTAGACTATAGACTAGACTATAGACTAGACTATGACTAGACTATAGACTAGACTAGACTAGACTTTAGACTAGACTATAGACTAGACTATAGACTAGACTATAGACTAGACTATAGACTAGACTATAGACTAGACTATAGACTAGACTATAGACTAGACTATAGACTATAGTTTTAATTTAAATAAAAAAAATAAAAAATTATAAAATTCTTCACTTACCTTTAAATATTTAAGAAGTTCAAAATAAACAATTGTGTAAAATTTTTTTCCAAGCTAACTCTCGAACCACTGTAAAATTCACTAACACTAAAACAAAGCACACTGTAGACAAGTTCTGTTTTTCTTTGATTTGCTTTCCTTGTTTCGCATACACAACAAAACAACAAAAAGTCACAGAAAGAGAAGACAATAGTAATTCAAATAAAAAAAACAAGACTTAATAAAATCATATGATTTTCTAAGGCGAATTCAACAACTGTTGCGAATTTTGTTTTTGTTTACCACGAGCAATCAAGCAAATAAACAAAAAAAAACCAAAACAAATGCACTGCTATACAATACTTTTAAATAATTTAGTTTTTTTCCAATGAATTCTCATTAAGAATTAATGTTTTATATCATTAGCAGTTGCACCTTATTTCCTCACTTCACTTTCTTATACAGTTTTTAGCTGCAATAATTAAACACTACAAAACATTCTTACATGCTTGAACATGTTTTTCTAACGTTTCTTAAAACAACAATTTATTTTTGCAGAATAAACAATGCACATAGTATACAACTCATTCGAAAACATTTGGAATTTCTACATTTTCTTTTTCTTAATTTTTTTGCCAATTATTTTTAAGTTGTTTGTTTATTTTCTGCTGCAAATGCTAAAATCCAAACAACAACAAGTCTAAATGTTATGTTGATGATGATGATGATGGTAAAAACAAAAACTAAATTCTTAAGCCGAACACAAAAATTCCAAAACGCAGTAGAAATATGCGCGCGCGTTACTAAATGCAACAGACCGAACTAATAAATAAAGAAAAAACGAGAAACACTAATACACGAACAAAAATATTCCAAAAGAAAAGTAGTAGTAAAGAAATAGCAAAAAAATTTAAAGAAAGCAATAGACAAACAGAAGAGAACTTGTAAATTGGAGATTTCATTGCTGAAATGTTACGTGAGGAAGGGAATGGGGATTTGTAACAGTGATGGCGGGTTTTGTGGGGGGAAAGCATAAAATATAAATGCTACCAGATGTTTGGTTTTAATGTTAGTAACAAGGAGGATATAGGAGAGATGGACCTCTAACAGTTAAAAAATACCCTTTACAATACGGTCTGAAACTAATCTGCAAAACATGACACACACTTGAACCCTCTTAAAGATTAAAAGATCTAATGAAATTTGTCAAAAGTATAGGTTGGTTCACACCTAAATTGGTGAATGAAACTCCTTAGGACATATCCATGGACATCCGCTCCAAATTTCGGAAAAATACATCGACCAATAACGTGATATATAGTGGATATAAGATTACTTATCTTCCTTAAATAGTAGCCATAATAAATCAGCTACTCTTCAATCCACTTTCCGTCGATGTTCCTAAGAATCCATAGATCGAATAAAAATTTCGTACCCTCTGAGATCAGACATTGATTAAGAAACTTTAGAATAATTCTCACGAAAAATAAGTTATCACTATTATAAAATGCGTTCAATTTCCCAATCAATTTACGTCGCCCGAACTAAAATAGTATGATCAGAACATCTGATTTGTTTGAATCGAGTAATACCCGAAAAAGGACAAAAACTATTTAGAAATAAGCAGTTGGGAAGTTTTGTTTCATCGGCCGTGTTGTCTAGATTTTTGTCCGCTTCAATTCAAAACAAGGTATCCGAGTGATCTTAGGATTTAACCATATTTAGATCTATTTCAACCACTGAATGGTCGATCACTCATTGATTCCACTTCCATTGGTAAATGTTGGTTCAAAGACTGATACATCCAAAGCCATATACAACATATCTCTGGATTCTCTCTCTCTGGTGCTGCTCCTATCCCAGATGCCAATGGTTCTTATGTTGGATACTTGTTGGGTATCTCTTACTCGGTATATGTTGGGGGATTATCAGGTTGACGCTTCATAGTTGCCTGTCATTCCGTAAATGATCTTTATGATCTGAGAATGGAACTAATCTAAACAGGTGAAATTTCGAGAAAGACTCCTGTCACGGCGGGAAACTCATACTGATTGAGTATGCCTTTTTAATTTGGGAAAGTTTTCGGTGATGTTGCCATCTCAATGGGATACACATTGTGACGTGCCTTGCGACTAATGGTTGAGGAGTACCAGTCTTCTTGAGTTTGTACATTCCTATATCCCTTGTCATACCACTTTGACATACAGACGGATTCTAATTTGTTGGTATCTACCACAGGTGCTGGTGTCTAATCAGCACTGTGATATGGTTGCGCGGGCTTTAAAAGGTTGAAGAAAGCTTGGAGGATGAGGGAGCTTCGGCATGGCTCTTGACAGCGGTTCAATCTCGGAGTGATGGCCGCGATTAAACAAGTGCGTATGCTGGGATTTGGGGGAACCCCTCTTTATTGATGCAACTGGCAATTGCCTCCTCCTTGGCGGGGTATGCATTGAAGTTGGACTCATGTTGCCTGTCATTTCGCAACTCGCAAGTTGCGAGTCGCAACTCTATAGCTCGAGTATTCCAACAAGGAGCTTGTCATGTACAAAACCTTGCACCTGAGTGTTCTTCATGGCAGTCAGAGAAGGGAAGTGAGAAAGAGAGAGAAGAATAAAGAGAATAGTAATGAGATATGTTATCACTAGTCAATACATAAGGGCAATCTAATTGGTGATGTTTCAGAACCTAAAACTAGATGGGTTTTATGTAACGCCTGATCAAAGTTTCTCAGCTGATAGGGGAATCGGATGTCCGCAGAGCTATGTACTTATTCCCTTTGAGAATCAAGAAAACTAAAGTTGTTCGAGCTTCAATCACACGACTAGTCAGAGTTTCCATCCATTGATGAGGCCTCTTCAAAGATCATCCAAGCTTCGGAAATGTATGTTATGTTGTATGGTAGTGGTAGTGGTAGAGTTTCCATCGATTTATAAAAACTCTCAAACATCACCATAGTTTCGTAAGGAGGATGTTGGTTAAAGGCGTCTTGTCTAGTAGTGGGCAGTTATTATGCTATAAAGCTACTCAAGACTGCTTCTGATCAGTACCAGGTAATGGGCCATTAATTGTCTCTTAAATGTTGCCGATCAGTCGCATATAGCCGATCATAGTGACAGGCAATATCAGCCCTTATGATCTAAGCCTAGACTTCAGATGGTTGTTACCTTCGAGATTCGGTTTGTTTAGCTTATAGAACTTTAAAATAAGATCCATGAACCTCTGACTCGATTTTATTTTCAAAATTTCCCAGCAACTTGACGATCCTCCAAAAAAAAATGGCTTAATCCTAGATATTGAAAGTTAAAGTGAAACGTTCTTTGAACATTAGAATAACCTTAAGGATACTTCCCACAAACAGGAAACACTTAAAAAAACCAACACTTGGCAACTCTACTAATCAAATAAAATAAATGGCGGCAAATGTAGCGAAGCGTTAAAGACTAAACTGTTTGTTCCACAAAATGAATGTTGATTTTATTTAATTTCACATGTCTTTGCAATGCAACTTTTTAATTCACAAGAAAAATAATGTACAAAAAAAAAAACTAAAAAAAATTAAAATAAAAAATACACCAAGGTTCTACAACAACTTTAAATGCCAATCAGCATGTTTTTCTTTCCCCACATGAATGTTGCACGATTGTTGTTGAAGTTGTTTTTATATTTTCTTCAGCAGCAGTAATGAAAAACTAGCAAACTGCAACAAACAGGCAAAACACTTTACTACTGGACAAAACATAAGATTTTAGTGCTACAACGGATGCGACTAAAACAACAACAACAAGAAGAAGAAGAAAAAATGCAACATACATATAGTAGAGTACAACTACAGACATACAACACAACAATTTGAAGAACGTTCACATAGTTGAAACAACAACGTCGGCATACATATGGTCTGCATACCAACATACGATATTTCTCAGATATCGAATGAAGAAAATCCACAACAACTCACAAACAATCAAAAAAAAAAAAAACAACAAACATTTTACCATTCCCCACTCTAAGCAAGTTTAGTATAACTATATCTGTAGCTTTGTGTAATGCCTGCTTAAGATAGTATCTGTTAACTGTGTATGTGAGTATGTGTGTGAGTCTATGTGAAATTGTATCTGTAGCTGTTCGCTTAATGCATTCTTAAAAAGCATATGTTTGACCAGTTTTGTTTTTTGTTTTTATATCGAATTCGCAACATAGAAATTCTTCTCAACAATCTTAAGAATGTTTTTTCTCGTTTCTCTTCTTTCCATGGACGGCATTTTTCTTCATTCTTGAGGCATTAAAGAATTTCTGGAATTACATTAAATTGCTGCCTTTACTACTTTGCTTTTACTGCACTGACGTCTTCTGCATCGGATTTTGCATTGCTTCTCAGTTCGTAGAACGTTTCGAAACGTAACACACAACCGCAGTGTCACAAACATATTGCTTCTTTTAATATTAAAGTAGCTTAATGGTTTTTTTGTTCTTGTTGTTCTTACCGTCGTCGTCTTGCTTTAATTTTCAGTTTTTTTTTTTTTTTTTTTTGGTTTAGGGAGCTTCCAGTTAATATGTAGTCGTTTATCATTTAACATGGATATGATTGATCATATGAATGGTTTCGTGTGAACCAGTTTTGATTTTATCCCAACCAACTGGTTGTCGTCTTGGTTTGGCTGTCGTCCACACAAATTGGATTATTATTATTAAGAACAAGTAGCTAAAACCCAGCTTAATCGTGAGTCGTTTTTCTAAATGTTAAGTTCTTGTAGAAAAAGTATTGAATATTAATGTATTGATGAAACTATAAAGGATTTACTAAGAATTGGCCTATTTTTTTCCTTTAATTAAAAGCAAATCTTTGAGAATCCCACGGAGTTTCGTATGGTTTTATGTCAAACGCCTTGTTGTATTGGATTGTCCCAAAAAGGTGGTATGATGTTGAAACGTGCTACTGATCCTAAAGATCCAATTATACATGAATCTATCGCATAAATCTGACTAAATATGTATGAGCCCTTGAATCAACGTATGTGCGTCAGATCCTTAAGATATAATTATGCTCGACACTATCGTATGACCTTGTGGCCTCCGGTAGGTTAGTGGTTAGTGTTCTAGTCTGGTAGACCGGAGGTGGTGGGTTCGATTATCACCTGAGGCACTGGTTAAGGAGCGCACAACAGGCCCGATAGAGGCCTAGGTGTATTTCTTCGGATTTGGTGTATATACATCCTCCTTTCAAACTAACTAACTAACTAAATCGTATGACCTTAAGATTTTGAATCATTGTCAGATCTCACGAACTTTTGTATGCTTATAAGTCAGAACGCTGTTTGTATTGGATTCCCCCAAAAAAGTAGCTACGATGTTGCACTGATCCTAAAGATCCGTCTCATAAATCCGTCAGAATTGTCAGCGATTGAATCATTGTCAGACCCCATGATTTTTTTACACTTTTAAGCCAATATCCTTTCTGTATTAGGTTCTCTCAAAAGACATTACTCTATCGCATAAATCGGACTGAATATGATCGATTGTATCATTTTCAGATCCACATGAACTTTTGTACGTTTTTAAGGCAGGTGCGATATTGAACTGTGCATCTGTTCCTAAAGATCCAATTATGCACAACTGTATTACATAAATCCGACTGATGTGTAGTAATTGAACTAACGTCAGATACCATGAACTTTTATAAACGTTTAAGTCAGAATCATTTTTGTATTGGGTTCTTCCAATAACCCCGATGTTGAAATTTGCGTTGGAATCATCGCCAGATCCCATGAACTTCTTATGCTTTTAAGTCAGAATCGCAATACGTCCCGATGTTGAAATGCGCTAAAGATCCAACTATCCATAACTCTATCGCACAAAATCGACTGAATTTGAGCAATTAAATCATTGTCACATTCAATAAACTTTTTACGCTTTTAAGTCATAATCGTTTTCCTATTGGGTTCTCCCGATAATCCCGATGTTAAACTGCACTACTAATATAAATATTCATGACTCTGTCAGATAAATTCTGCTGAATTTGAGCGATTGAATCATCATCAATCATATCCTACGAACTTTTAAATGTTTCGATCAGTATACATTGTGTATTCCTAAAAAGACAGGTTCGATATTTATCTGTGCATCTGTTCCTGAATATCCAGTTATCAATGAGTCTGTCCCATAAATCCTAATTAATTTGAGCGATCAAATCATAGTCAGATACCAGTAGCTATCCTGCAGACAATAGCTACTGTGACGATTTCTTGAAACTCTGCCAATGTTGAGAGACGTTGGATTAATCTAGACCAATGGTTATAATGTAATTGATCTGACCATAGATAGTAATTGATCAGAACCTAAAACACACAAATATTTCCTAGAATCTATAAAAGAATACTTCTGCACCAGGAGACGCTCGATACTCCAAGAATTCGCAAAAAAAAGTATTCGTACAATGGAAGACGCAAAAACAACAGCAACAAACCGAGTAAGATGTCGATTCTCCCAAGAGGAGTAGTCATGCGACATCCTTGAGTTCTACACTATGCATGATGTATGCACAGCTATTATCTTTGCTTCCTATTTTAGCCCTTTATAGTTTATTTTCTGCGATCGAAAGATGTTGTTTTGCGGACATTATGATATAAGGCGATCATGCTTCGTCACCCATAATCTGACATTTCAAGTGTAAAAAATAAGTTCATTAAGTGTATGAGGTGATGGAGCTCATAACGTTTCCTTATGATATGCTAAAAGAATGCATACCAACAATTCGACTAATGTATATATATATCGAGAGAAAAATACATAATCTGTACGATTTTTCGATACTTAAGGTCTTTGGAAGAATGCAGAGTCGGTCTGGAAATACGTACAGTTGAACTTTTTCCAAGTTTTGAAGTCAAGAAGAACAAAATTGTTGAATTAAAAGCAAACCATGATGTTGCTTTCATCACTGAGAGTACTAAAAGTAGCATCAAAAGTCTCTGAATGACTTGCTTTGCTTCAGATATGATTATTTTTAATCAATCCTGCCCCAAATCCAATATTGTCAACCATACATTTGATTTCATATAGAAATAAGCCGCAGATCATTCATATCATCAACACTGAACCCACCAGCAGGGTTTTAACGTTTGTATCTGACCGAGGGGACACAACCATGTGGTTGCTTTCATCACTGAGAGGACTAAAAGTACCACCAAAAGTCTCAGAATGACTTGATTTGCTTAAGATAAGAATCTTTTAAAACATTTTTACCAAAAAAGGCACATTCTAGCATAGCACTCCACCAACTGATCAATCCTGCCCCAAATCCAATATTGTAAACCATACATTTGATTTCATATAAAAATAGGCCGCTAACAGGTTTTTCGAATACCGAAACCTAATGAAATCACAACTCTAATTATCAGTTTTGAAGAGACAAGAACCTTGCCCAGAAAGACAATATCAATCCTAACCAAAGCACTGCAATGTCCCAGCAATCGTAAGCAATACCATGTCTCAATCAGTACATTTCTCGAATTCCGAAGTCTGACAACATCTCAAATCAAACACTTAAAAAGTGGCCAGTGTTATAGCGGACGTTCACTGCGCACATATGTATAGTCAAGTGGAGTCGAAAGGACTTTTGGAAATTAAAGAAGTGCAAGCAAGCAGACGAACGATCAATATTGACCACATCCTACAATCGTTAACTTCATCTTAAAGCGAACCACAGTTCAATAATAACACATAAACACTGTCAATCTCAGATATCGCAGTATCACTAGCCTAAATATCAATATTTTAACCGGACATTTAGGAACTCTGAAACTCTTTACCCGAGCTTTGCAAGAACAACATGCTCTGGGAAAAGAGCATCCAACTTGGTACAATTTCCTAAATGGGTTCCTCAAAATCTAGTGATATTATGCTGCATACCTATTCGAAATTAACTCTCTAACCATCTGGGCCCAAATTATGGCATAGGATATCGATCGAAATCTCCATTTAGATTCTATTGAGATTTCGATCGATATCGTATGCCGTATTTTGGGCCCTGAACTCTATTCTCTATATATTATATAGAAAGTAGGAACCTCAAAGATTCTATCGATCGTTTGTATAGAGAAAATTTGCATTGCGTTATGCATTGAATACCCCGAACAGAGGACAATGAAGTGAACACCTGATAAAACGAACCCTTTCACAATAGCCTGCTGGGATCAGCTTTCCAAAACCAATACCTCCAAAATCGCCCATCTCTAAATCATACATATAAACTTCAATGACGAGACTATAGCCTTATATAAATACTCCACCATAATCATCATTAACATCAAATTATGAACAGCTGATACAGCTTAAATCCCACTTATACATATTTAATTGCCTCCATATTCCTTAATATTACACATTTCCTTCTACAGCTGTACTCGCTCTCGCTGTGTGAGCCATACATTATTGTTTCTTACATCATTATTTTTTTTTTTTCCTTACTATAGATTTAATACCGAATAATTTTTCATTTTCCTTATATGAAGATGATTCTTCACGATCATCATTATTATCACCACCAACTTCTAACGATGCGTTGTGCGTCTTGCCCTTCTCTTTTCCAATTAAACTATTTGTGGCATCTATAAAATCTGCCTTCATGTTTGAGTTTGTTGTGGTTGTTTTTTGGTATCACCACGATCTACCAGCACTTATTAACTCTTATGGAGCATTAAACATACAAAAGAAAAAACAAATCTGTAGAGTATAAAAGAAGTTAGTACGTTCCCACTGAATGCTTGGTTGATCGTAGTGACCAAGAAACTACCAACAACTGAGCAACAGCTTGTTTAACTTGGAACCGATGATAACTTTGTTGTCATTTTATATTGCCGCCAGTCTCGTTTTCACATTTGTTTCTTGACTGGGGTTTTATTTGTTTTATTTTTATTCTTTTTTCTTAATTTGTTGTCGCTTGTTGTTATTGTTATTGGTCTGGTCATTGTCGCCTTGTCGCCTTTAATGTTGCAATGTTTTTTTTACGTTGTTGCTGTTGCTGTTGCTGTTTGTCGTTATTTAATTTAATCTTTTTTTGTTCCATTATTATCAACATCTTTTGCTTTGAAATTCTACTTGAGGTTTTTTTTTCTTCATTCATTTTTCGCAATTTTTGCTTTTTACAAAAAAATTCTTGAAGTTTTTTGGTTTCAGTATGTTACTTGTACGCTTTGCACAGAGCGACGTTTTGTTTCCAAAGCATAAATTCCAATCTGCTTTTATTTATAATTTGTTTAACTTGATACATATAGTTTTAAGGATGTTTTGGGTAATTATAAAATAATGTGTTCACATAATGCCGGGGAAAAAGTGTTGTGACAGAAGCTAACTAGCCACTCTGAGCAACTTTTTGTACAACCCCAAATGACATGGACATGGACCATAGTTCATAATTTAAATTTCTTAAAAAATCTTAAAAACAAAAAGTTTAGCTGCTTCGAATACCGAGTCCAAAAAGTAACTTAGTTAAATCATCTTTTGGAGCAATAAAGCGTTAAAAAAGTTTCCAAATTTAAAATTTTTAATACAAAATCGAAAATTTTCGTTATAAACCAGTGTCATTGTTTGACCCACGACATTTATGCAGAGAAAAATCAATGACAGAGGCTGTGCTTTATCCATTTTCTAAATTAAGTACTTGTACTTGTTTGTGAATGGTTTTAGGAAATCGATTTTTACCAGAATGTTTTTGCACCAAAATTCGCCGAGTATAGCTTTTCGTTATTAGAATACTAGTAAAAGGGCCTTATTTTTGTTGTAACACTATTGTACTCGCCATAACAATAAAATCTTCAAGAAATTCAAGGATCTTGAGTATGAAGGATGAACAATGTCCATAAAATTTTAAATTTCATGCGGCAACATAATTCCATTGACGGTTAGTTAGTTAGAGTTAGTTAGTTAGTTAGTTAGTTCGTTAGTTAGTTGTAGTTAGTTAGTTCGTAGTTAGTTAGTTAGTTAGTTAGTTAGTTAGTTCGTTAGTTAGTCTAGTTAGTTAGTTAGTTAGTTAGTTATTAGTTAGTTAGTTAGTTAGTTAGTTAGTTTAGTTAGTTAGTTAGTTAGTTAGTTAGTTAGTTAGTTAGTAGTTAGTTAGTTAGTAGTTAGTTAGTTCGTAGTTAGTTAGTTAGTTAGTAGTTAGTTAGTTAGTTAGTTAGTTAGTTAGTTAGTTTAGTTAGTTAGTTAGTTAGTTAGTTAGTTAGTAGTTAGTTAGTTAGTAGTTGTTAGTTAGTTAGTAGTTAGTTAGTTAGTAGTTAGTTAGTTAGTTAGTTCGTTAGTTAGTTAGTTAGTTAGTTGTTAGTTAGTTAGTTAGGTAGTTAGTTAGTTAGTAGTTAGTTAGTAGTTAGTAGTTAGTTAGTTAGTTAGTAGTTAGTTAGTTAGTTAGTTAGTTAGTTAGTTAGTTAGTTAGTTAGTTAGTTAGTTAGTAGTTAGTTAGTTAGTTAGTTAGTTAGTTAGTTAGTTAGTTAGTTAGTTAGTGTTAGTTAGTTAGTTAGTTAGTTAGTTAGTTAGTTAGTTAGTAGTTAGTTAGTTAGTGTTAGTTAGTTAGTTTAGTTAGTTAGTAGTTAGTTAGTTAGTAGTTAGTTAGTTAGTTAGTAGTTAGTTAGTTAGTTAGTTAGTAGTAGTTAGTTAGTTAGTTAGTTAGTAGTTAGTTAGTTAGTTAGTAGTTAGTTAGTTAGTTAGTTAGTTAGTTAGTTAGTAGTTAGTTAGTTAGTTAGTTAGTTAGTCGTTAGTTAGTTAGTTAGTAGTAGTTAGTTAGTTAGTTAGTGTAGTAGTTAGTTAGTTAGTTAGTTAGTTAGTTAGTTAGTTAGTTAGTTAGTTAGTTAGTTAGTTAGTTAGTTAGTTAGTTAGTTAGTAGTTAGTTAGTTAGTTAAGTTAGTTAGTTAGTTAGTTAGTTAGTTAGTTAGTTAGTTAGTTAGTAGAGTAGTTAGTTAGTTAGTTAGTTAGTTAGTTAGTTAGTAGTTAGTTAGTTAGTTAGTTAGTAGTTAGTAGTTAGTTAGTTAGTTAGTAGTTAGTTAGTTAGTTAGTTAGTTAGTTAGTTAGTTAGTTAGTTAGTTAGTTAGTTAGTTAGTTAGTTAGTTAGTAGTTAGTTAGTTAGTTAGTTAGTTAGTTAGTTAGTTAGTTAGTTAGTTAGTTGTTAGTTAGTTAGTTAGTAGTTAGTTAGTTAGTTAGTTAGTTGTTAGTTAGTTAGTTAGTTAGTTAGTAGTTAGTTAGTTAGTTAGTAGTAGTTAGTAGTTAGTTAGTTAGTTAGTTAGTTAGTTAGTTAGTAGTTAGTTAGTTAGTTAGTTAGTTAGTTAGTTAGTTAGTTAGTTAGTTAGTTAGTTAGTAGTTAGTTTTAGTTAGTTAGTTAGTTAGTTAGTTAGTTAGTTAGTTAGTTAGTAGTTAGTTAGTAGTTAGTTAGTTAGTTAGTTAGTTAGTAGTTAGTTAGTTAGTAGTTAGTTAGTTAGTTAGTTAGTTAGTTAGTAGTTAGTTAGTTAGTTAGTTAGTTAGTTAGTTAGTTAGTTAGTTAGTTAGTTAGTTAGTTAGTTAGTTAGTTAGTTAGTTAGTAGTTAGTTAGTTAGTTAGTTAGTTAGTTAGTTAGTTAGTTAGTTAGTTAGTAGTTAGTTAGTTAGTTAGTTAGTTAGTTAGTTAGTAGTTAGTTAGTAGTTAGGTAGAGTTAGTAGTTAGTTAGTTAGTTAGTTAGTTAGTTAGTAGTAGTTAGTTAGTTAGTTAGTTAGTTAGTAGTTAGTTAGTTAGTAGTTAGTTAGTTAGTTAGTTAGTTAGTTAGTAGTAGTTAGTTAGTTAGTTAGTTAGTAGTTAGTTAGTTAGTTATTTTTTTTTAGTTAGTTTTAGTTAGTTAGTTAGTTAGTTAGTTAGTTAGTTAGTTAGTTAGTAGTTAGTTAGTTAGTTAGTTAGTTAGTTAGTTAGTAGTTAGTTAGTTAGTTAGTTAGTTAGTTAGTAGTTAGTTAGTTAGTTAGTTAGTTAGTTAGTAGTTAGTTAGTTAGTTAGTTAGTTAGTTAGTTAGTTAGTTAGTTAGTTAGTTAGTTAGTTAGTTAGTTAGTTAGTTAGTTAGTTAGTAGTTAGTTAGTTAGTTAGTTAGTTAGTTAGTTAGTTAGTTAGTTAGTTAGTAGTTAGTTAGTTAGTTAGTTAGTAGTTAGTTAGTTAGTTAGTAGTTAGTTAGTTAGTTAGTTAGTTAGTTAGTTAGTTAGTTAGTTAGTTAGTAGTTAGTTAGTTAGTTAGTTAGTAGTTAGTTAGTTAGTTAGTTAGTTAGTTAGTTAGTTAGTTAGTTAGTTAGTTAGTTAGTTAGTTAGTTAGTTAGTTAGTTAGTTAGTTAGTTAGTTAGTTAGTTAGTTAGTTAGTTAGTTAGTTAGTTAGTTAGTAGTTAGTTAGTTAGTTAGTTAGTTAGTTAGTTAGTTAGTTAGTTAGTTAGTTAGTTAGTTAGTTAGTTAGTTAGTTAGTTAGTTAGTTAGTTAGTTAGTTAGTTAGTTAGTTAGTTAGTTAGTTAGTTAGTTAGTTAGTTAGTTAGTTAGTTAGTTAGTTAGTTAGTTAGTTAGTTAGTTAGTTAGTTAGTTAGTTAGTTAGTTAGTTAGTTAGTTAGTTAGTTAGTTAGTTAGTTAGTAGTTAGTTAGTTAGTTAGTTAGTTAGTTAGTTAGTTAGTTAGTTAGTTAGTTAGTTAGTTAGTTAGTTAGTTAGTTAGTAGTTGTAGTTAGTTAGTTAGTTAGTAGTTAGTTAGTTAGTTAGTTAGTTAGTTAGTAGTTAGTTAGTTAGTTAGTTAGTTAGTTAGTTAGTTAGTTAGTTAGTTAGTAGTAGTTAGTTAGTAGTTAGTTAGTTAGTTAGTTATATAAAAATGAAACAGTTTGTTTACATTTTGCTTTGTTATATATAATTTTTATTTAAAATCAAAGTTTTTCATCTTCATCTTCTTTTACAAACTTTTTTCGATTATCTTTGGTTGTGTTTTTTGTTTTCAATTCTTAAATGGAATTAAAAAAAAGTACTAAACAAAAACATTTAATTTAAACAACTACACAATTATAATAAAATAAACATTTTCAAATTGATCTCTTAAAAATTAAATTAAAAACTGGAACAGTGCGTTTCAACTATTGCAAAAAAATATTTTGTTTTAATAAAAATCATTTTCATAATTTTTTTAATTTCATTTAACTTAAACATTATAACAAATTTTGTGTTTTTTTGTTATTTTAATATTTCTGCTCATTTATTTTCATATTTATTATGTCTTTTTAACAAGTTTTCCTTTTCAAAATTATCAAGGATTTTCATATTTTGGAAAACAGAAACCTACTAAAAAACTAAATTTTCAAAAGTTTTTTTTTTAGTTTTGATGAATGAAATCTACGAATTTTTGGACTAAATTAAAAATACTTAAAGACTATTGTCGTTCTTTAGTTATTACATCTTTTTGACTGAAGTTTAAATGTCCGTTTTTATTAAACTTTTTTTTTTTTAATTAGATTTCGATATGTTAAGTCTAAATTTAAAAGAAAAATTTTTTAATACTAAGAGATTTTCAAAAAAAAAAATCATAAATTTGAGATCAAAATCATCTTTTTAGAGTGTAAATAATAGAAAAAAGCAAAGGCATTTTAAGTTGTATTGACATAGTTTTAGATTAGTTAACAAATTTATTAATTTTAAAGATTTTAAATAGAATTTTAAAGAAAATATCTTTAAATTTTATCAAAAACTTTTTAAAATGTTTAGTTTGTTAAGCTAGTTTTTTTATTTAAATTAAAAGTATTAATTTTTTCTTTAAATTCCCAATTATGTTTCAGCAATTTAAGTTTAAATCAGTACCCGTATACTTAGACTGGTCCAATTAGTCGAATCATTTTTAATAATTTTATTGTAATTAATTTAATTTAGAATATCTAAATAAAACCAATATTGCTTAATTACAAAAACAAAAGAAAATTTCAAAATATTATGTGGCTGGTTAAAAATTTTGTACTTGTTTTTGAATTGAGGGCCAAATGCTAAAACAAATGCAACTCTGCTTTATAGAATAAACAGCGGTGGTAAAAGTAGAGAGTAAGTTAGATATTTAATAAAAATCAATGTTAGATATTGTTAATAAAAATTATAAAAATTTACTATGATTTTCAATAGTTTTTATAAAAACTTATCTAAAAACTTATGTTTGCAAAATTTTTTTTAATATGAAATAAATAATTTGGAAAAAAGGCATATCTTTAAGCAGAATCAATATTATAAGAGCAAGTAAAGTAGATTTAAATATAGACTTAGGGCAGTGCTCAATTGTCCCGAACGAAAAAGAGAAATACAAACCCCAACTATTCTTTGATTTGGAATATTTCGTATTGATCCCATCTGGATCAAATGGAGTGAACAAAACCTTTGTGAAAGTGTTATTAAGGGCACGCGAAATATAGTTTAATGCGAACTTATGACTTTGATCGATAATTTGAGAGATACAACAGACAATAAGTTTATTAGACAATAAATCGTCTAATAACTATCTCTTTCTAATGAACAAGAGAACTAACAGTGTATGTAACTGAACCCATAAAACTACCAGGTACTAAGGTAAGATCTCTACAGATGACTTCGGTCATTTCAGAAAACCAAATTGATATTCAAAACCGATATCTAAGCCTATTGCATGGCTTCAGCTCTAAACGAGTAAGACAATATCCACACAACATCCATTCTGGTTCATATTAGATGTTAAAATATTTCAAATTGCGACTCTTCTGAAGGCCAGGGTTTAAGCTCTTCAACCGGATGTTCTAGTCGAGTTCTTTTAAAGAGGTTTTAAGGCTGATTTCTCGTGATCAAGTGGTATGAAAATTTATATTCAAGTCTACTCCCATAGTCAATCTTAACGCTATCAAGTGTCTTTATTAGACATCTTTATAAAACATTCCCGATATCTAAGCCTATTGTATGGCTTCAGCTCTAAACGAGTAAGACAATATCCACACAACATCCATTCTGGTTCATATTAGATGTTAAAATATTTCAGATTGCGACTCGTCGGAAGGCCAGGGTTTAAGCTCTTCAAGCGGATGTTCTAGTCGAGTTCTTTTAAAGAGGTTTTAAGGCTGATTTCTCGTGATCAAGTGGTATGAACATTTATATTCAAGTCTACTCCCATAGTCAATCTTAACGCTATCAAGTGTCTTTATTAGACATCTTTATAAAACATTCCAAAAGCCAAACAGATCTTTAGTCCATCAATGATGTTTGTACAACATTCAATCTGGAACTTGAATGTCGAATATTTCAAATGACAATACATTCCAAATCACAACTCTGATTGAAATCAAATCATAAACACATATCTAATCTATAGGATATGAAGGATCTTAAGTCTGGAATGTAGTATGGATACCTAAACTGAAGGCTATACAGTACTTAATTGTTGAGCAGCTCTAAACGATTTAGAAACTCTATTGGATAGAAGGTCATCAATACATAACCATGAACCTCTAAAAGATATCGAGACTAATTATACAACATCCAACGAGTTGGTGAAACGATGACACCAAAAAGAGTCAGTTAAAAGTGTTATAATGTTCATGGACACCATTTTAGTAAAGAAATGTATTGGAATACTTGATTACTCTTTTTCAAGATAAAATTGTTCCTAACTTTAGTGTGTGTTGAATTTTGGATTCCCTTAAAAATGACACTATGGTTTTAAATGGACTATTAGTAATACAAGGACTATGCTCATGAACTCTATTATGGACACGAAAAAAGGCCCCAAATTTGTTATTATTATCTTACCAAAGTACACTTCGCAGTCGAGAGCGAACAAAGTCGTCACTTTACTGCACCTTTGGCAAACGAAAGCGGGTACAGTCCTAGGTAAACGAAGGCGGTACTTTTGAATTCCGTCGTAGTCTAGAGCAAACAAAGTTGTCCCTTTACCGTAGCTTTGGTAAACGAAAGCGGAGACAGTCGTCTCCTAACTGTAGCCTAGGTAAACCAATTGGGTATTTTTGAATTCAGCCGGGGCATGTATTGCAATCCGAGAAAAGAGGTACTACCAGCACCTTTAGTCTGCTGGGACTTAAAAATCTTTCTTGAAATGATTTGACCTGACATCGAACCAGAGTGCCATATAATCTGGTACCACGGGATCAAGTTTCGAACTTTGTCTTGTGGCTTAAACCCAAACTAGTTTGAAGAGAATGTTGTTTAAAAGTCTGATATGTACACTGTAAAGTATAAGTATATATAATCGGTACTGTTGCCGAGACAACAGATACTCCGTAGAGGAGTGACTGTGAGACTAAGCGTGAAATGAGTTGGTGTCAAATGTATATCATAAGGAATTAATTAATGGGTTCTGAATTGAATGATGATGGATGAATACAAGTGATACCACTGAATTTTCCTGTTCAGATTTAATCCGTTCATACCAGACTTTTCACAGTGAGTTCTCTATGAGTAAGAACATGTCTTTGGCTTATTTGATGAATTCGTATTTCGGACTACCGATTACGTATCTAGATATTGTTGCCGAATCAACAGAGGCCATCCCATCTGCATATTTGTAAACAGATGGGAACTAAATCTCGGATGTTGCGCAACGGGCAGCAATGCTCAAGAGATTAGATAGCTCGAGTACTTGTGCATGAACCGACAGAACCATGTATTGCCAGAAGTGCAAAGGGGCAGCGGTGAGTCGTCTAACAAGTACATCCAGGGCTTGTAAAAGTATTATAGTGAAATAAGGCCAACACGGTAGGTTTGTAAAGCACTTCGACTTATGTCCATTTGTAGTCGACATATCATATGTTTAACGTTTCCAAAATATGTCAAGACTTTCTTCTAGAACATGTCCATGTTAAAATAACTAAAGATTCTAGTTATTACTAGTGAACGAGTGGCTAGTAGTGACCTTAACTGGTAGGTTTCTCCCGGAACTGCTGGGAAACAATATATTTTTATTAATATTGATTTACTAGTAGACTTACAGTATATTTTGATCAATTTAGTCTCTGCCATAGTTTTATTTTTTGATTCAATATAGTTTTAACCTATTTTGACAATATGATTCTGATAATTAATAAAAATCGTTAATTGCTTAAATATAAATTTGCATAAAAATAAATCTATTCGAAAAAAATAATAAACTTACAGGCAGCAAAACATAGATAGTTGGCCCACAACTTGCTTCAAATGCTATTTATCATTATTTTCTTTTAATTTAAAACTATGGATATTAAATATTTTTCGATTTTTCGGTAGTTAAGAATGTGCGTTATATATAAATAAAACTTAATTTTAAATAATTTAAACTTAAATTAAGCTTTAAAATTAGTAAATAAGTTGAGTATTAAGAGAATTTTGGAAGTTTAAGAAAGAAAGGGTGTTCACACACTCAGTTTAAATGTTAGTGAAGTTTAACTAAATGAGTTTTGAGATTTGGACCAGAGGGCGAAGTCGACCGGCTTCGAGTCGGCGCTTAGTCGCCGCCGAACAATCTTCAGTTGCTTGAGTCGCCGCCGAAACAGGCGGCTTAAGTCGACTAACATTTTTTAAAGTTTTTATATGGTTATGTGAGACCAATTACTTTCGGAATCATTACGAAATCGATATTCGTTCTCTGTAACAAAATTAATATTATTGGCCCAATTATATTTTGAAAACGTACACGATTTTTCACAAAGGATATATGTAACAAGCGATATTTTATAATTTTCAATACATTAGGGTGGCCCCGTTTGTATGGAGGAAAAATAAGGTGTCGATGTTCCCGACTAAAATTAAATTTTAATTGATTCTAAGATTCCGTTTCTCAAAATTTTTGTCCTGAGGTCAATATTTGGTGAGCTGAAAGGTCCTTGAGAGACGCTTACAATGGCATATCAGAAATTTTTGGGTAACAGTAAAAGTAATCGGAATTTTTAAATTTTTCGTAAAATTTTCAGATTTTTTGCATTTTAACACAGATGAGTTTAATATAATTCGTTGAAATTAATACATAATAATCCTCAATAAAATTTACCGAAACGGTTTTTTCCGTTTTTCCAAATTCAATCTAAATCGTACGCCACCAAAGACTATATTTGGATACCTTTTTTATAAATCAATTATTATTAATATTTTAAGCAAAGAGACTAGATTCTCTCAATCTTTTATTTTTGATATTTTTAGTTCTTTTTGAGCATACATTTAAGAATTTAAATTTTCTTAAAAACGTTCGGCTCTGAGCCGACTGCTAGCCGCCGCCGAATTTTTTTAGCTCAGCCGCCGCCGCCGACAATTTTAAGTCGACTTCGCCCTCTGATTTGGACTAGTAGTTCTTTATTCTTTCAACTCAATTACTAAGTTTAAAGTTTTAAATCTATTTATAAATAGTATTTAAAAAACTAAAATAATAAATAACAAAATAAATAAAATTTTCTCAATAAATAATTGTCTACATTTAACTATTAATACTGTAATTAAAATTATTTAATTTCTTAAGTGTTTGTTTATTTCTTGTTGTTTTTTTTTTTAAGTTTAAAAGGAACTTTTTACTTCATTAGGAGGACAATTTCAGGAAAAATTCAATTAGAAGAAATCAAAATATAGAAAAGCTAAAGTTAATTTCAAAAAATTTAAGTCGAAATCGAAAGCAAAACGCGTAAAAATTGGAAGCGCTTTTTTACTACAAAGAAGAGAGAGAGAAAAAAAAACAATTACAAAGTTCTAAAAGATTTTTACAAAATAATTTAGTAAAAAATATACATAATAGTTGTAAAAAGTGCGTATTTTTTCTCAAAAAGTTTTTTGTAGTTGCTATTTTTTTTTATGCGTAATAAACTTGTAACGTTTTTTTGTTTTTGGTATTTTTGCTGTTTTTATGATTTTTGTTTTTGTGTTTAATTTTTTTTTTTTTTTATATATAAATTTTCGAAGACTTTTCTTTTGTTTGTTAAATTAAATTGTTAAAATTGTTGCTAAAGCCCTTATTTTGATGTCAGCATTTTATTTAACAGAGTTTAGTCCAATTTCGCTAACGATTTGCGGAAAATTTCTTCTAGTTTTGCACGTGGTCCTTGCACGACCAGCATATATTGAAAGGGAAAATCCCAAATTATAGTGAAATGGAACAACATGTTGGCAATAGCAATTAAATACTCAAAGAATGCAAACCAACTGAAGGCTAAAATGGAAAATATTATAATTTTTATAAAGAATCTGACAATCTCATTTAACCTACTTACCTAAATCATGACAATAGAAACGATGTTTGGCAAAGAAAATCAACAGACCAATTGTGCTCAGAATTGACATGGCAAATAAGATTTTCTTCCATTTAATTGAATCTCTTTGCAATTGTGTTAGTTCAGTATGATCCTCATGTATGATATCATTCAATTTGATCGTAGCCAACATATGACACAATGAGCAGATCATAAAAGTAATAAAAATCTTTTCATGTATGGCTAAAAAGAAGAAACAGTAAGTAAAAAGAAGAAACAGTAAGTATATAGGATACTTACGATAATTTTCTCGATTTGAAATATAGGTAACACCACCCAACGAAGCAATTTCTATACAATTTAAGACCAATATCAAATACACCACATACATTGTATTGCCAACTTTTTCCGGACGTTCCTTTTGCAATTTGGCCAACATAATGCGATAGTAGTTTTTATATATGAATGCTATGGGTAAACGTGGACCCAAATGTAAGGCAATACTAAAACGCCAAAAATAACGTTGTGGACTAACGCCGGTAATTGCACTTATTGAGGGTACAATGTTATAAACCTTAAAGAGAAAAGAAATATTAAAGTGTTTTTTTTAACAAAAACAACAAACAGTGAAACTATATAAAACTGGACCTGATTATAGACTAGACTATAGTATCGACTAGACTATATTCTTGAATAAAGACTGGATTGTAGTATTGACTATAGACTGGACTACAGTCTTGACTCTAAAGTGGACTATAGACTGTACTATAGTCGATTTTTTCCGACTTTTCGATTTTTTTCGACTTTTTGGCTATTTTCGACTTTTTACGACTATTTTAGGGTTTTTGACTTTTTTCCACTTTTTTAAAATTTTCGACTATTTTTGACTTTTTCTACTATTTTCGAGTTTTCGACTTTTTCCGACTTTTTTCAGCATTTTCCGACTTTTTCCAACTTTTCGAATTTTTACGACTTTTCGATTATAGTCCAGTCTATGGACTATAATCTTGACTATAGAAAGGACTATAGTCTTGACTATAGAAGGAACTATATATAGTCTTGACTATAGACTGGACTATAATCTTGACTATAGACTGGACTATTGTCTTGACTATAGACTGTAATACAATCTGCACTATAGTCTTGACTGTAAACTGGAATATGCTCTGGACTTTAGTCTTGATTATAGACTGGACTATAGTCTTGACTATAGACTGGACTATAGTCTTGACTGTAGACTGGACTATAGTCTTGACTGTAGACTGGACTATAGTCTTGACTATAGACTGGACTACAGTCTTGACTATAGACTGAACTACAGCCTTGACTACAGACTCGACTATATTCTTGATTATAGACTGGACTATAGTATGTACTATAGGCTGGACTATAGTCTTGACTATAGGCTGGACTATAGATGACTATATACTCGAATATAGATGACTATAGACTGGACTATAGTCTTGACTATAGACGGGACTATAGTCTTGTCTATAGACTGGACTATAGTCTTGACTATAGACTGGACTATAGTCTTGACTATAGATTGGACTACAGTCTTGACTATAGACTGGACTATAGTCTTGACTATAGACTGGACTATAGTCTTGACTATAGACTGGACTATAGTCTTGACTATAGACTGGACTATAGTCTTGTCTATAGACTGGACTATAGTCTTGACTATAGACTGGACTATAGTCTTGACCATAGACTGGACTATAGTCTTGACCATAGACTGAACTAAAGTCTTGACTATAGACTGGACTATAGTCTTGACTGTAGACTGGACTGTAGTCTTGACTATAGACTGGACTATAGTCTTGACTATAGACTGGACTATAGTCTTGACTATAGACTGGACTATAGACTGGACTATAGTCTTGACTATAGACTGGACTATAGTCTTGACTATAGACTGGACTATAGTCTTGACTATACACTGGACTATAGTCTTGACTATAGACTGGAATATAGTCTTGACTATACACTGGACTATAGTCTTTACTATAGGCTGAACTATAGTCTTGACTATAGACTGAACTAAAGTCTTGACTATAGACTGACTATAATCTTGACTATAGACTGGACAATAGTCTTAACTATAGACTGGACTAAAGTCTTCACTATAGACTGACTATAGTCTTGACTATAGACTGGACAATAGTCTTAACTATAGACTGTACAATAGTCTTGATTATAGACTGGACTATAGTCTTGAATATAGGCTGGACTATAGATGACTATATACTCGAATATAGATGACTATAGACTGGACTATAGTCTTGACTATTGACTGTACTACAATTTGACTATAGACTGGACTATAGTCTTGACTAAAGACTGGACTACAGTTTTGACTAAAGACTGTAATACAATCTGGACTATAGTCTTGGCTATTGACTGGAATATAGTCTGGGCTATAGTCTTGACTATAGACTTGACTATAGACTGGATATAGTCTTGACTATAGACTGGACTATAGTCTTGACTATAGACTGGTCTATAGTCTTTACTATAGGCTGAACTATAGTCTTGACTATAGACTGAACTAAAGTCTTGACTATAGACTGACTATAATCTTGACTATAGACTGGACAATAGTCTTAACTATAGACTGGACTTAAGTCTTGACCATAGACTGACTATAGTCTTGACTATAGACTGGACAATAGTCTTAACTATAGACTGTACAATAGTCTTGATTATAGACTGGACTATAGTCTTGACTATAGGCTGGACTATAGATGACTATATACTCGAATATAGATGACTATATACTCGAATATAGATGACTATAGACTGGACTATAGTCTTGACTATAGACTATACTACAATCTGGACTATAGTCTTTACTGTAAACTGGAATACAGTCCTGACTATAAACAGTACTATATTCTTGACTATAGACTGGACTATAGTCTTGACTATAGACTGGACTATAGTCTTGACTAAAGACTGGACTACAGTTTTGACTAAAGACTGTAATACAATCTGGACTATAGTCTTGGCTATTGACTGAAATATAGTCTGGGCTATAGTCTTGACTATAGACTGGATATAGTCTTGACTATAGACTGGACTATAGTCTTGACTATAGACTGAACTGTAGACTGGACTATAGTCTTGACCATAGACTGGACTATAGTCTTGACTATAGACCTGACTATAGTCTTGACTATAGACTGAACTTCACTCTTGACTCGTATTATAGTCTGGTCTACATTGGATTAAAGACTGATCTATATTGTTATTAAATCTGTTCATCTTTTAAACTTACCCTACAATGTGTTTCATGTACTTCATCATATTGGAAGACATAAGCGGTTACAAAACATGTAAATAATGTTACCAGCGGCAATAGTGCGGTAAATACACAAATATGATGGAAATTGGCTAAAAAATGTAGAGCAAATGGAAAATCATTTGAAGTTTCCGTATACGTCTGAGGAGTGTGTTGCTAAAAAAGAAAGATATAAAATTTTATTTAAAATTATTTTTTAATAAATGTTTATACTGTAGGGAAACAGTTGTTAAGGGCGTATGAGTTATAAGTTCCAAAAAAAAAAATAACACTAATACGTAAAATGAATGAAAATGTAGCTTAAGAAAAGGTTGATTAATGGAATAACGTACATCAGTGTCGTCCAAAATCTCTATTCCCTAGCACGTGTAATAGGTTAAGAACATTCTGACACACCTACACTATAGGTGTTGGTGTGTAATTTCCTATAATGTCAACTTGAAAAACAAAATCAATTCAGTCGCTGACCATGATTTGTCAAAGCAAGATCTGCAGTTGTACGATCTTTTTAACAAGATAGTAGATCTTTTTCGACAAAAATGCGATCCTCTTCTAAACCTAAAATCAAGCTCAAGATTACATTCTTTCTAATAACTGCATGAAAAACAAACAAAAATTGTCTTAATAAACAGGTGTAATTAAAAATTGCATGGTTAATTATAAGAATTCTCTAAACATTTAATACTCGCACTTGCACTTAACCCTGACCCACTTTATAGCCAACCACATACAGACGATGACTCTAACATGCTAAAACACACACAAAAACTCCTTTTTACAAAAAATGGCCTACAATATAGACAAACACTGCGAAAAAAAAACACAAGATAGCAAAGCAAATAGACAAGACAGAAAAGGTAAATAAATAAATCTCCAAAGACTTAACAAGAATTTAACATGAAAAAAGACAAAAAAATCAATAAAATATGAATTTTAAATTAGCGTTTAAAAAAACGCAACACATGTCTTGAAAAGTGTAAGGAAAAACAACAGCAAAAAAATGGCGGTAAGCTGAAGTAGTAAGCAAAACAAAGAAGTTAAAGAAAAGATAAACAAACGGAAGTGGAACACAAGACAACAAAAAAAACAAAGTGAAAAAAAAATAAACAAACGGAAGTGGGACAAGAGAAAAAACAAAAAAGCAAACTTGAAAAAAAGTAATAAAACAATGGCAACAATGCCAAAGTAAAGTAAATAGAAAAAGAAATTAGAGAAAATGAGAAAAAGAAGAAGATTTTGCTGATGTTTATTTGTTGTGGAACAACTAAATACAAAAAATAAAAATAGACAAGAGAAGAGAAAAACATGAACAAAGGGTGGAAATGACAAAGAATATTTATTAATTGAATGAAAATGAAAAGAATGAATGAAACAAACAACGATACGATATAAAAATTGTATTTATTACAAAATTTATCACAGTAGGGGGGGGTTAGAAAATACGACACCACACACACACACACACACACAGCACAGGAAAAACTCATCAAAATAACAATTGAAAATAGCAGAAAAAACGCACGATTTCTTTGATTGAAAAAAAAAATGGGGTGGTAAATGAAAATAAACAGCCATATAAAATATTATTACCCAATATTATATAATGCCAGTAATCTTTTCCTTCCAACCTACCTGATTGACTGTTTTAGTGGTATCTAGAGTTTGTAGATTTTTTGTTTCTGGTGGTAAATCCAATAGATTCAAGTCCTTCGTTGTCCCTACTGTTGTATTACTACTACATCCTGTGGATGATGATGATGATGATTTAGCGTCACTTTTACTGCTGGCTGAGGAGGCACGTTTACCACTAACCCTAGTAGTAGAATCACTCATACTTGTACTTGGGTATTACTTTGATTTTCGTAAAATATTTAATAAATTATTTGTGTTTATTTTATAGGTATTTAGAGAATTTAGTTTTTAGCTAATTTTTGCTTTTTATTTATATTATTTTTAGATTTTATAAACACACCCACGTTTAGGACATTATTTTCTATATTTTTTCTAATTTTTTTTTTTTTTTTTTTTTTTTTTGGTTTTCTGCTTTAGCTTATAGATTATGTAAAATTTTAAATTTCTTTTTGTTTTTAAATGGAAAACATATCTTTTCTAAACTTTAAATTTTGTTTATTTTAATTTTTTTGTTTATTTATTGCAAAATATTTGTTTTATTTTTAGTTATTTCATTGATTTAAAATTTTATGTATATTTTTTTTTTTCTTGAGAAAATTTTCCCCGATTTATTATACACAACAAAAAGGTTCACCACTGTGTGCTGTTTTACACACTAAAAAAATTCAGCAAAAAAGTAATGAAACAGGACGAAAAAAAGTGACGTTTTCTAACGTATGATGTTTTTCCTTTCCTCTTTTGCTGTTTTTCTCTTGTTTTTGCTGTATTTTGCCACAAGGAATAACGGTAATACTAAAAAGCTGAAGATGAAAGTCAATTGTAGTGACAGTATTTTAAGAGTGATGCCAATAGTTTCAAACACAAAGGGGGGAGATTTTAATAGGGTGTCTGTTAAAGAAATTAAAATAAATGTGTAGAAAATGTTTTAACAATTTTGTTTTTAAAATGTTTTGTATGCGAAAATTATTTACAAGTTTTTTTTTTAAAGTGTTTGCTTGAAAATGTTTTCGACGAGATTTTTATATAATTTTTCGACAAGATTCTTAAATGTGTAGAAAATTTAATAATATTATTTAATAATATTATTTAGAGTGTATTTTAGATGAGTTTTTTATGCAAAATTTTTTTACAAGTTTTTTAAAAAAAAAAGTGTTTGCTTAAAAATTTTTTCGACGAGATTTTAATATAATTTTTCGACAAGATTTTTAAATGTGTAGAAAATGTAATAATATTCGACAAGATGTTTTTAGAGTGTATTTTAGATGAGTTTTTTATGCGAAATTTTTTTACAAGTTTTTTTAAAAAAAAGTGTTTGCTTGAAAATGTTTTCGACGAGATTTTAATATCATTTTTCGACAACATTTTTTCGGAAAAGTAAGAATTCATCAATCTTAGGAAAAGTAAGAAAGGCATTGATGAATATTGAATAGACAAATTTTCGAATCTTCATAGAAAAGTTTTAAAATGATTTTCAACGAATTTGAAAAGTTTTCGACGAATTCAGTGTTAGGAGAAATAACAAAGTTTGTTATTTCAACAAAAAAATGTTCGACGAGTTTTCATTGAAAAAATTTTCGACGAATTCCTAACTCATCGGAGAAGTAAGAAAGGTTTAAACTCTTTTTTATAGAAAAATAATATTTTTTCAATAAAAAATTTTCGACGAGTTTTTAATACTTTTGATGAGTTTTTATAGAAAGAGTTTTCAGTGAGCTTTTAGTTGAAAAGGCATGTGTTATACACATATATTGTTTTAATAAAAAAGTTTTTTAGATATTTTATAGACAGTTTTCTCATAAAATTAAAGTATTTCCAAAAGAAATTGCTTAGTAAGATTTTAAAAAAGTTTTCGATGAGTTGTTTTCGACAGTTTTTACTGAAAATTAAAGAAGGACGAATATAATTACAAAAAGTAAAATTTTCGACGAATTTTTAATAGAAACGTTTTCAGATTTTGACAGGCGCATTATAAAACAAGTTTTTGTCGAGTTTTTATAGGAAATTGTTAAGAAAATTTAAAAAAAATAAATTTCCACCAGCTTTTTTTAGTTTATAACTTTTCCTCTATTTTTAAAAGAACGCTTCTACCAATTTTTATAGATTAATTTTTAAAAATTTTGTATGAAAATTTTAAAAGACACTTTTAAAGAGTTTTTATGGAAAAGCTAAGTTTCTCGTGATTTATTACTGAAAATGAACTCAATAGAAAAACTATAGATCAACTTTATAGTTTTTTCTAGTATCACAAGTTTTTTATAAATAAGCATAACCTTCGCATTAAAATTATTGTTCTTTAGAAGAATTTTCATAATATTTCCAATAATTTACCTCAAATATCTAATTTGTTAAAAATCCCCCTACAATTTCTCTTCTTATTGGTAACCCTTGCTACGACTTACTTTAAAGTGCTGCCAAGTTTAGTACTTCGCTCACTGGCCCCCCACTGACATTTGACAATCAGCTGTTAAGTAATAATTCTTGTTCTTCCTTCGTTCACTGCTTTTTTTGGTTACGCAGTGCAAATTTTTAAATGAAATATTTAATTCAATAATTTTAACTTAAAGTGGTATTAAAAAACGTTAAACATGAATAATTTAACTAAACAGTTAACGCGTCTATCGGTGACTCAATTGAATTTGTTAAATGGCAACAAGTTAGTAAAGTTAGCAGCTCCACTAGTGGTGGCCGGTTTGCACACGACTTCTAGTGTGTCTGCTCGTTATAATAAACACAATACAGGACCACAGAAATGGTTGCAATACAATAAAATTGTTCACCCACCACAAAAACCAGAAGAGGAACCCCGTAAAGCGGTAAGTTGTTTGAAAGTTCTAAGTTCCAAAACATTGTTTTAAAGGAAATGCAAAATGCTGGGTTCAGCTCATACATATATTGGTCATAAGCCAGAGTAATTTTCATTGTTATACCCCACCACAATCACTTTTCCATTATTTGTCTTAAAATGATCACAAAACCTTTGTCAGAATTCATACATTCATTCCTCGGCTTAAGTTTCATCGAAAATCTCGTTTGACCCTATGTTACTACTCTTACAGTACGTTTGTCATATGCGCACCAACATCAAATACAGTCCCGATAAAATGTGGTACATTGCGTCCTTTGTCAGAGGCATGTCTGTCGATGAGGCCTTAAAACAGCTTAGTTTTGTTTTAAAAAAGGGAGCCGTAGATGTTAAGGAAGTCATACAAGAAGCTATTGAAATGGCCCAAAAAAGCCATAATGTTGAGTACAAAAGTAACTTATGGATTGGTGAGTTTCTGTAAAAATATTAACTGTAAAAGTACATATTAATATATACTTCTTTATATTTCTTTTCCAGCTGAATCTTTTGTAGGTAAAGGTCGCGTTTTTAAGGGCTTCAGACGTCATGGCCGTGGTCGTGTCGGTGTTGTTGAATATAAATATTGTCATTACTTTGTACGTCTAGAGGAGGGTAAACCACCAAAGAATTACTATTTGCCTAATCCTCAAACACCTTCGGAACAATTTGAGAATTGGTTGGAACAAATGCGCAAACGCAAGGTTATCAATTCCCTGTAAATTGTTCTTATTCGAAATTTTGTTAAAAAATAAAAAGTTTAATTTGATAAATTATGAAAAAATATATTTGGTATTGTAATATACGAGATGTAAATGGGATTTAATGATATCTTGTCTAAATCTCTTAGGTTTTCATTGACCCTGAAAGCCAAAAGTGTCCATTTTTCATGACCACCACATTTTCGATTGTATTTGATGTTTGTTAGCAATTCTTTTTCAATTTGAATAATTTTTTATAAAAAATATCAAACTGTTTGACCAATTCTCAATAGAATTCTTTTCCACTAGTTTTCTATAGAAAATCTTGATTAGTACGTATAGAAAGAATGTAAAATTAATTGACTGTTTATTATCGTTAAATATATTATAAGTTTTATTTTCAATCCAAAAAATATTCGACGAGTTTTTATAGAAAATTAATACCTTTTGGTTTTTAAACTTTTAAGTTAATGCGCAGAGTTGATTTCCCAAAAATGTTAATGTTTGCATTTTCTGTTGAATAAATTTATTGAGAACGAAAAGACATTGCTGGAGCTTTATATATATATTTTTATTGTATATTTAAGACAAACCAATATAGCTTTTCAATCACTTATTAAATTTTCTATATATCAATTTGATATAATATTTCACACTGCTTTACATAAAATGCTGGGAGTTATAGTGCAATTAGATTAGAATGGAAACATTTGTGAATGCCATTGTAATCGGAAAATTATTTTTCAAACAATTTACAAAATAACCCCCAACAAATTTGTTCAAATTTCTTCACAATTGAATTGATCCTAATTCTATCTGCGCATTTTTGTATAATATCCAAATCTAAAGATCTATTGTTGGTGCAATTTTATGCATTATTTGGTCTCCACTTTCACATGTCAAGTTTTCGCCCAGATTCTCATCTTCTTCAGTTAACGTTTCTGCCTTTTTATTTGCTGGTTTAAAAGCTGACTTCTTTAAAATCCCATTTTTAGTAACATCCTTAACACTATTCTGGTTTTCCATAACAATTTCCTTTACTATTTCTCCCTCCTCCTCCGATGTTGTATCCACATCCATTTCTTGTGACAATTGTTTGGTCACCTCTTCTAAAGCCTCTACATCCCTAGACTTTAATCTCTTATTCAAATCTTTGTCCACCGTTATGCCCGACAGTTGAGCTAAATGAGAAACTTTTGGCATGCCCGCATCTTTACGTTGTTTACGTTTGAGTGAGGTTTTGTTAGATGTGGTAGCTTGTTCCTTTTGCTTAGCCGCCGTTTCCGGGCAATGATCTCTTTTCAAATGCTTCTGTAAATTTTGCGAAGAACTAAATTCTTTATCACAATCCTCCTTGGAGCATTTAAATTTTTTTCCTTCATGTGTCGTGGCAATATGTTGGCGTAAATTTCTTTCATAAGCATAGGATTTGTGACAACCTTCATAGGAACATTTATAGGCTCCCGCAGAGTTGTTTTCATCCTCCAAATGTTTGGCTGCCACATGCTTTTGTAACTCTCCCGGCTTTACATAGGCTCGTTCACAGTACTCACATTTATAGTATTTACGTGAATGTTGAGTTTCTTTGCAATGTTTAAGGAACAACGTCCACTTATCAAACGTTTCGTCACAATTAGAGCAGGGATATACTTTACAGGTTTCCTCGTGTTTTTCCCATTGCCATTTTTGATAGAAGCCCCTCGAGCACTTGTCGCAATTGTAAGGATATACTCCCGTATGTTTACTTATTTCATGTCGGCGCATTTTTAATTTTTGTGTAAACTTCTCTTCACAAAATTGACATTGATAAACTTTGGGATTCTCATGCACCTCACGTATGTGGCGTTGCATATTACTGATACTGGCGAAGAGTTTATCACAAGTATCCACCTCGCAGGGTACATTTTTAATCACTTCCTCCGGTTGCCTTTCATGTGCGGAGCGTATGTGACGCTTTAAGTGGGTAACTATGGAGTAGGTTTTCGTACAGTTTTCATAATGGCAGGCATGTTTTTTCTGCAAAAATTATTAAAGAATTTAACAAATTATTTAATTGGTTAATAAATGCAACAACTTACTATTCCCGTATGTTTATATTCATGTCTGTCCAAATGATCCAAACGTTTAAAACTTTGACCGCAACCCTCTACACTACAATAGTATTTGGGTCCCACACTGTTTCTCCGAACTCTAGGAATTTCTATTTGTAGTGATAAAACACTTTCCATATCACTATCAGAGGTAACTGGACCACCAGGAGGCATTTCGTAGCAATTTTTCTTTATTTTTAAATTTACTAGATTTGTCAATTGTTTGCAAACCTCACGTTTTTATTTTTTTAGTTTAGAAAGAGTAGCAAAAAGAGAATGCAAAAAACAGTGCTGTCAATTGATGAAATGAAAAAAGCTGTTTGAAGATAAAACGGTTATTTATAATCTGGGCAATAGTCTAGTCTGTCATCTCGCCTATAGTTGTCCGACCTATTGCTTCTTCTATAGTATTGGTCATATTCTATATTAATATATAATAGCCTATGATAAAGCATTAGTCTACACAATGTTTGGATCATAGTTATCTAGACTATAGTCTAGTCTACAGTACAGTCTATAATCTATTCTATAGTCTAGTCTATAGTCTACTCTATAGTCTAGTCTAGTCTAGTCTATAGTCTAGTCTAGTCCATAGTCTAGTCTAGTCTATAGTCTAGTCTAGTCTATAGTCTAGTCTATAGTCTAGTCTATAGTCTAGTCTAGTCTATAGTCTAGTCTAGTCTATAGTCTAGTCTAGTCTAGTCTAGTCTATAGTCTAGTCTATAGTCTAGTCTATAGTCTAGTCTATAGTCTAGTCTATAGTCTAGTCTATAGTCTAGTCTATAGTCTAGTCTATAGTCTAGTCTATAGTCTAGTCTATAGTCTAGTCTAGTCTAGTCTATAGTCTAGTCTATAGTCTAGTCTATAGTCTAGTCTATAGTCTAGTCTATAGTCTAGTCTATAGTCTAGTCTATAGTCTAGTCTATAGTCTAGTCTATAGTCTAGTCTATAGTCTAGTCTATAGTCTAGTCTATAGTCTAGTCTATAGTCTAGTCTATAGTCTAGTCTATAGTCTAGTCTATAGTCTAGTCTATAGTCTAGTCTATAGTCTAGTCTATAGTCTAGTCTATAGTCTATAGTCTATTCTATAGTCTAGTCTATAGTCTAGTCTATAGTCTAGTCTAGTCTATAGTCTAGTCTATAGTCTAGTCTATAGTCTAGTCTATAGTCTAGTCTATAGTCTAGTCTATAGTCTAGTCTATAGTCTAGTCTATAGTCTAGTCTATAGTCTAGTCTATAGTCTAGTCTATAGTCTAGTCTATAGTCTAGTCTATAGTCTAGTCTATAGTCTAGTGTATAGTCTAGTTTATAGTCTAGTCTATAGTCTAGTCTATAGTCTAGTCTATAGTCTAGTCTATAGTCTAGTCTATAGTCTAGTCTATAGTCTAGTCTATAGTCTAGTCTATAGTCGAGTCTATAGTTTAGTCTATAGTCTAGTCTATAGTCTAGTCTATAGTCTAGTCTATAGTCTAGTCTATAGTCTAGTCTATAGTCTAGACTATAGTCTAGTCTATAGTCTAGTCTATAGTCTAGTCTATAGTCTAGTCTATAGTCTAGTCTATAGTCTAGTCTATAGTCTAGTCTATAGTCTAGTCTATAGTCTAGTCTATAGTCTAGTCTATAGTCTAGTCTATAGTCTAGTCTATAGTCTAGTCTATAGTCTAGTCTATAGTCTAGTCTATAGTCTAGTCTATAGTCTAGTCTATAGTCTAGTCAATAGTCTAGTCTATAGTCTAGTCTATAGTCTAGTCTATAGTTTAGTCTATAGTCTAGTCTATAGTCTAGTCTATAGTTTAGTCTATAGTCTAGTCTATAATCTAGTCTATGGTCTAGTCTATAGTCTAGTCTACAGTTTAGTCTATAATCATGTCTATAGTCTAGTATATAGTTCAGTATATAGTCCAGTATATAGTTCAGTCTATAGTCCAGTTTATAGTCCAGTCTATAGTCCAGTCTATAGTCCAGTCTATAGTCCAGTCTATAGTCTAGTCTATAGATTAGTCTACAGTTTAGTCTACAGTTTAGTATACAGTCTAGTCTACAGTCTGGTAGACAGTCTAGTCTATAGTCTAGTATATTGTCTAGTTTATAGTATAGTCTATAGTCCAGTCTATATAATATTTTATATTCAAGTCCATAGTCTAGTCTATAATCTAGTCTATAGTCTAGTCTATAGTTTAGTCTATAGTCTAGTCTATAGTCTGGACCCTAGTACAGTCTTTAATCTAATCTGTTGTCTAGTCTTAAGACAGGACTATAATTTGGTTTGAGACCTTGAGTGTATTATATATTATATAGTCCCCTCTATAGTGTAATTTATAGTTTGGACTATGTTGAACTATATATAGTGGAATTATAGTCTGGATGTTAGTCTAAGTAGTTATATATTGTGAAATTTTACACCATCTAAAATGTAATTGTTTAATTCATTTATTTTAATTAATACAAAAAAAATATATTTTATCCTTAAATATTCTGAAATCAAATAAATATAACATAATTTAATTATTTTTTGTTATATTTCAGCTCCTTATTATGCATAAACTATAATAGATGACAATCTAAGAAAATAACAGCAAAACTATTGAAAAGTTCTTCTATAATGATGTGGGGGAAGTCCAAGTGAAGCGAATCAAAAGGCATTGAAATTACTTTTAAACCTATAAATAAGTTAAAAACACATTTAATTTATATTAATTTATTGTAAAATTATGTTATTTATCATTTAATTATAAAAAAATACATAATAAACGAAAATTTTATTAAAAACCTTGAAAAAACACTTGTTTTTTATTTACAAATTATTTAAATTTAACGGATTTTTCATATTTACATCTGGCAATGCCGTACAAAGAAATGGGTATTTTTTGATGTTGGCAATGCTGTCTTTAGGGCTTACGATAGCGCCATCTATTGGTCGACCGAATTTTTTTCTGCACAAAGAAAATCATGTCGCTCAATAGATGGCGCTGATCGTTGCCCTGTCCAGGGCTGCCAACTTTCAGAAAACGTGAAAAACCCGGGATTGTTTAAAAACGCTATATCTCGACAACCACTGGTCCGAGTCGAATCATTTCTTTACCATCTTGTTAAGGAATAACAGTAGATTCGAAAAAATTATTTTACCAGGGTTGCCAGGCAACCATTTTTGGAAAAAATAGCGGGGAACTCTGTACTCTTTAGTTAACTATATAACGCGTTATATCTCGGTAATCAATGGACCTACGGAGAATTATTTTTTACTAACTTGTTAAGTAAGAGTCGTAGAATTAAATAAAACTTATTTCACCAGGGTTGCCAGGCTTACAAGGCGGAATTTACTCATTTTTAAGCGAGAGGTATAACACGTTATATCTTGGTATCTACAGGACCAAGTCGAAAAATTCTTTTACCTACTTGTGAAAGAATAATTGGAGAACCTAAAAAAATATTTTACCAGGGTTGCCAGGGTATCACTTTTTGAAAAATAGCAGGATAGTATAAACTCTTAAGTGAGTGATATAACACGTTATATTTTGGTAAGCACTGGACCTAGAGGAATTATTCTTTTACAAGTTTGTTAAGGAAGAGTTGTATAATTTAAAAAATTATTTCACCAGGGTTGCCAGGCTTAATTTAATTGGAAAATTGTATAAAACTTGTTGTTTTTTCAATATTTTATATATAGGTAGCATCTCAACCGATTGTAATCATTCTTTAACCAATTTATTAAAAAATAATTTTAGAAGTCTAAAAAAATATTTTACCAGGGTTGCCAAGTTTATAGGAATACTTACAAATTCTAAAAAAACATATCTTGATAAATGCTCAACTCACAAGAATAATTCGAGTATTAAGAAGTTAGGGGAATGTTATAAAATAAAAAAACTTATTCCACCAGGGTTGCCAGGCTATCTTTTTTTGGTGAAAACTCCGAGGAACTTACTATTTAATTTCAAACAACTTGAATTGTGATTCACCAATTTGTTAAGAATTTACAAAAATTAAACCATAATTTCTGTAACGGTTGAACCTGTTGGATGTGCAGATTATAGTCTAGCCTGTAACCAATCCTATACTCTGCTCTATGTTCTAGTCTAAGAATTAGAAGTTTATTAGTTTCGTTATTTTTTATTAAAATAAAAGCAAAGAAATATGTATATATAAAAAATTTATCCATTTTAAGATTCTAATAATGAACGTATACTAGGATCATTAGATACATCCACACACGTTTGACCTTCTGCATCTTGAGCCATTTTATTGGCACCAAAACGCAGCAACAATTGCACACACTCCAAATGATCACAGGAAGCAGCATAGTGTAAAGCTGACTGTTGTTCAGCATCACGAAAATCTACCGGACAGCCGGAACTCAAAAGAAATTCTAAAATTTCTAAATCATTAGCATCGGTGGCCCAGTGTATAAGTCCCATGCCATGTTCATCCAACAGCTCAAAATCAGAGGTTTTTACCGTTTGCTTTAAACGTTGCAGATTGTGATCTTTAACAAAATCAAAAACGTCCTTTTCATGTTCCTCTTTTGCATTAAGATCGTCTGGTGGCAGTTCTATAGAATGTACTACCCAACCTGTGCCTCCTGCCATGGATTTAACACCATTTTGTACATTTTCAAACCATTTGGGATCTAATTGTTTCATTTTTTCTATATACAACTCTTTGGCCTTATCACTGGGCATATCGGCCAAATCATGCCAGGCGCACCATTTGGCACGAGCCTGCATGCTAAACATACCCGGTTTAGAGGTATTACAGGGCCCCACTGTAGCTTGTTTATACAGACCATAGAGTTCCAGTAAATCATTAGGTAATAATTTGTCGTGTGTTCTTTGTACCTGCTGAGTAGCTTTAGTAAATAGTTCATCATTTTCATCGCCATCCTCAAACTCCCAATCGCTATCGTTATGATTGTCCTGATAATCCATGTTGTCCATGTTATTCTCTTGTATTCTCTGCTTTTATTTTATTTATATTATATTTTCTTTTAATTATTTTCACTTATCAAACTAAATGCTGGCAATGTTAAATATTGCTCTTTGTGTTTATGTTTTCTGTATATTCAAATAATTGCCTTCCAAGACGTGCTTTTGTTCGTTTTCAATTTTTTCTACGGCTTTCAAACTATTCACAGTAACAAATCCATAACCTCTTGACATACCGGTCTTTTTGTCAAAAATAACATTGGCGTTGATCACACGTCCAAAATCTTTGAAATACACTTTTAATTGTTGATGACTAACTGTCCAAGGTAAATTACCCACAAATAGTCTGTAGAAATTTTTACTCGCCTTGGTTGCTGTGGCCATTTGGTATGAACAGAGTTTTCTAAAGGTTAAAATATATTTATTTAACAATTTGTATTCAATTTTATTTCAAGTTTCGAAAATTTTACCTATTGCGTAAATTTGTCTGGATTTAGTAACCAGCAGAAGAGTTTTTCTTGTTTTATTCTAACAACAATGCATGTAGAAAATCTATTTTGTTGAAGAAAAAAAAAACTGAGGTTAGATTTTTTTCTCAGCTGTGTTTTTGACAGTTTTTAACCGTTTCAAAGGGACAGTGTTGGATAATGTTTTGTTTTAGTGTAGTGGTGAAAAACGGTGAAAAAAGCATCAAGACCTGCGATGTAATTTTGTAAAATAAGCGGATGCTGCAATTATTTGTTAAAGACATTTTTATATAGAAAATATGTTTCTAATTAAGACAACTTATTAGAGAAAAGTTGCCTCAAATTGAAATATATTTAATATAAAATATCCGCTTAAATTTAAAGTCAACTTTTTATATGAAACTGTAATCAAAATATTTTTGTTTCTTTTTCAAAACTTCAAATTCAGTTTTAATTCAAACATTTCAGAAATATATTTTTTTAAAACCAAACATTATTTAATTTCCTCCCTCAAACAAATCATTAAAATGGTTAGAAGAGGTTTCTGTTTACTTCTCAAAAAGAATCTAATAGTGGAACTAAGATCATATAAAAACACTTTAATAGAAATTCTGTTAATAATGGCCATATTTATAGCCGTAATACTTTTGCAAAGGACAGACAATAAAACTTTAAAGAAAAGTTTCTTCCGTAGAGATGTAATACCATATGATTTAATTGAATTTAAGTAAGTTTGTAAGGAATTATACTTAATTATTTAATCATGATAAATATTATATTAATATTTACAGAAAACTAATGGGCATAAGTAGTGCTAAAATACCCTACAACTTATATTACACTCCTGTCAATAATTACAACCAAAATATTTTCAAACTAACTGCCCAACAATTAAATTTAAGTGCTGCCATAGGATTTGACACGGAAAATGAAATGCTAGAACAGTTTACGGCCGCCAATACATTAGCTGCTGTTGTTTTGCAAGGTCATAATATAACCATAAGATTTCCAAATTATTTTCGCACTAGACCCTCTAAGAACTATTATAAACCCCACGATTTTTGGTTAACGAGATGTTCAGGTCTCTTGGATTCGGCTAATAAAAAACATTTAGATTATTATGATCGTGAAGGTTTTCTTCAGCTGTTATATACTACAGTAGCCACTCAACTTAATGTAGAAAATCTGGATGTAACTAAAGACTATGAAATGCCTAAATTGATTTATATGCATTACAATTCGGAACCTAAAATACCTTGTGTTAATGATATGCATAGAAGAACTATAACTCGAGAAAGTTTTTTAATTTGGTCTTTATATTATTTTCTATATTTGATGCCATTTTTGAATCTGTTATGGGTAAGTTTAAAAATATATTCTGGTTTAAAAATATATTTTGATTTTTTTTTGGTATATATTTTTTAGAAATTTTCCCGGGAACATGAAGAAAATATATTTGCACATCATTGGCTTTATGGACTTTCTTATAACACCCAAAGATTTGCTCATTGTGTTGTATCTTTATTACATTTTATACTATTGGACTTGGTGATATTCGGATTTATAATTGTAAGAATTGCTTTTATAGAAAAATTTTTCACTTTATAAGGAATAGTTCCACCAAACTAAAAACTACTTTATATAGAAAAGTTTTTTCAAATTGAAGACAACTCTATATAGAAAGATATCTTTATATAAAAAAGTTGGTTTAAGTTGAAGACAATTTTTATATAGATAAGTTGGTTTTAATTGAATCCAACTTTATATAGAAAAGTTTCTTTAACTTGAGGAAGTTGTGGCTAATATAAGTAAACTTTATATAAAAATACTGCTTTGAATAGAAGACACCTTATTATAGAACTCTATATAGACAAGATTCTTTAAATTGAAAACTTTTTATAGAAAAGTTCCTTTAACATGAATCCAACTTCATGTTGAAAAGTGTCTCTAACTTGAAGTCAACTTTATGTAGAAAAGTTTTCTTATATAGAATTTTTACTTCAAATTGAGGACAACTTTATATAGAAAAGTTTATTTCTAGGAAAATATCAACTAATTTCTTTCTTTGTTCTCATTTTAGTCCATTTCTTCCCCACTTCCAACTGGTAAACCTTTACTATTATTCGGATTTTTAATCGTGTACAATATGTTATTAATCGTTTATGCCATGATTTTTTCATCATTGATTGCAAATGGAAAGACAGCCCTATGGTTGGGCTTCACCTTATGGATCATTTCATATGCTGTATTCTCGGAAATATTGAATACTATACATTTTACTATAATTAAACCAAAGATTATATTCATATCTTTAGTATTCTTCAACAATATCCTGCCAAATGGATTAATAGATTATTTTCAAGGAGAAGAAATCGAGACCTTAGATTTGTTTATTTTACAATTTGTAATATTAATCATATATAACTTGATATTGAAATGTGGAGATTATTATTGGCCCGGTCGTTATATTAGAAGAAGAATTAGCAGAGTAAAAAATAAACAGTTATGTAAGAAGAATTACCAGGAGATTAAACCAAATTTATATGAAAATAATATGGAATATGGTCCCTTAAATACAGAAATTTTGGAGTTAAAAAATGTTTCTAGTTCCTGTGATTATTTTAACAATAGATCTCAATTGAAAAATATTTCCATGAGATTTTTTAAGAATGAAATTTCTGTTATATTGGGTCCTCATGGTAGCGGTAAAACGTCGTTATTAAGTATATTGGCGGGATGGCAAACTTATGAAGGTCAGATTTTCTATCTGGGACAAGATATCACCATTAAAACATGCAACTATAGATCATGTACGGATGTTTCTATGCCCAATAATAGTGTATTTGATATCCTTACAATTCGAGAAACACTGAAATATTTTATTTTACTTAAAAAAACGAAAGAAGATACACGGCAGCTAGAATTGGAACTAAATAAATGGCTTAATATAGTTAAATATACTATAAAAGATTGTTGTAAACTTGTTAAAACTTTAAGTTTTGGAGAGAAACGTCTTTTAAGTTTATGCTGTACTTTAGTGTGTAATACCTCGGTAATATTATTGGATGAACCCACTTTACATATGAAATCGGAGGATCAGTTTCGTTATTGGGATATTTTAAGACAAGAAAAAGAAAATCGTTGCATTATTATTAGCACATTTTCAGTGGATGAAGCTGCTGAAATCGGAGATCGTATAGGAATTCTAAATGAGGGTAGTTTGATAGCCTGGGGTTCCCCCTACTTTTTGAGAACAACATTTGGTGTGGGATTTTATTTGGTAAATTGTAAATAATATAAAAAGGAAACTTTAATTAATATTAAAACCCCTTATTTCAGATATGTTTCATACAACCTATGAAACCCATTAAACCTATAACTCAACTATTAAACAAATATATAGCAAATATCAAAATTCATCAACATTTTATCGATCGCGTTATATACCTTATGCCAGCCGATAGAAAACCGATTTTTCAACGTTTACTAATCGAATTGGAAAAAGATTTTAACAAACTAGGCATCACTAATATCTATATAAGCGGCAGCAGCCTCAATGATGTCTATATGTCCTTGACCCTTAAACCAGATATAAAACAACCTCTACCCAATGTTAAAAATTCTTTAAAATTTTTACATGAAAAGAAAACAAAATTCCACAAGCTTTTAGCTCAAGCTGTATTTTTTAAAAAATTATGCCTTCAAGCTAAAAATTCTCTACCAATTTTTATCATCTTTATGGCCTGTTTTCTAATAATGATTTTCGATCAAATGTCTTTGGCCAATTTAAAAGTCCATAGCATAATATTTTCCAGTCAAGGTGTAAAGAGAGATAATGTCAATTTTTATGTAGAAATTTTAAATTTAGACGACATTTCAAATGGTGTATTTTCCTATAGAAATTTGAAATATTCTAACAAGTTAGATGAACAGAGATTGGAGAGCAATTCTAATAGTTTAGCGGCATTAAAGGATTCAAAACCTCGTCTGTCTGTATGGATGAATGAGGAAATTTTTCATTCAACTCCACTGGCTCTTAATTTGGCATTTAATTATCTTGTAAAGTAAGTTGAAATCTTTAATACAGAAAGAGTTGCTTCAAATTTTGAACTTTTTATAGAAAAGTTGCTTCAAATTGTTCTAAAATGTTGCGACCTTTTATAGAAATATTTTCTAGAAAAGTTACTTCAAGTTGAAGCGAAGTTTTTCTAAAAAAGTTGCTTCATATTGAAGCGAACTTTCCCTAGAAAAGCTGCTTCATATTATAGCGAACTTTTTCTAGAAAAGTTGCTTCATATTGAAGCGAACTTTCTCTAGAAAAGTTGCTTTAAATTGAAGCGAACTTTTTCTAGAAAAGTTGCTTTAAGTTAAAGCGAACTTTTTCTAGAAAAGTTGCTTCATATTGAAGCGAACTTTTTCTAGAAAAGTTGCTTCAAGTTAAAGCGAACTTCTTCTAGAAAAGTTGCTTTAAGTTAAAGCGAACTTTCTCTAGAAAAGTTGCTTTAAATTGAAGCGAACTTTTTCTATAAAAGTTGCTTCAAGTTAAAGCGATCTTTTTCTAGAAAAGTTGCTTTAAGTTAAAACGAACTTTTTCTAAAAAATTTGCTTTAAGTTAAAGCGAACTTTTTCTAGAAAAGTTGCTTTAAGTTAAAGCAACGAACTTTTTCTAGAAAAGTTGCTTCAAGTTAAAGCGAACTTTTTCTAGAAAAGTTGCTTTAAGTTAAAGCGAACTTTTTCTAAAAAATTTGCTTTAAGTTAAAGCGAACTTTTTCTAGAAAAGTTGCTTCAAGTTAAAGCGAACATTTTCTAGAAAAGTTGCTTCAAGTTAAAGCGAACCTTTTCTAGAAAAGTTGCTTTAAGTTAAAGCGAACTTTTTCTAGAAAAGTTTCTTCAAGTTAAAGCGAACTTTTTCTACAAAAGTTGCTTCAAGTTAAAGCGAACTTTTTCTAGAAAAGTTGCTTCAAAAAAGATGAAAACTTTTTATACTAAAGCTGCTTCGTATTGAAGCGAACTTTTCTAGAAAAATAATTTTGCTTTAATTCGAAGTTTACACTTTTAAAAAGAGTTCATTTTAATTGCAAATTCTTTTCCAGTAACTTCACCTTCATAAATAAACCAATAGATCTGCAAACAGATCATGATCTCCACATTTTATAGAAAAGTTTTCTAGACAAGTTACTGCAAGTTGAAGCGAAGTTTTTCTAGAAAAGTTGCTTCAAGTTGAAGCGAACATTTTCTAGAAAAATTGCTCCAAATTGAAACGAAATTTTTCTAGAAAATTTGGTCTAAATTGAAGCGAACTTTTTCTAGAAAAGTTGCTTCATATCGAAGTGAACTTTCCCTAGAAAAGTTGCTACATATTCAAAAGACATGTTTCTATAAATGTTGCTTCATATTGAAGCGAACTTTCTTTAGAAAAGTCGCTTTATATTGAAGCGAACTTTCTCTAGGAAGGTTGCTTTAAATTGAAGCGAAGTTTTTCTAGAAAATTTGCTTCAAATTGAGGCGAATAGTTGCTTTAAATTGAAGCGAACTTTTTCTAGAAAAGTTGCTTTAAGTTAAAGCGAACTTTTTCTAGAAAAGTTGCTTTAAGTTGAAGCGAACTTTTTTTAGAAAAGTTGCTTTAAGTTAAAGCGAACTTCTTCTAGAAAAGTTGCTTCAAGTTAAAACGAACTTTTTCTACAAAAGTTGCTTTAAGTTAAAGCGAACTTTTTCTAGAAAAGTTGCTTCAAGTCAAAGCGAACTTTTTCTAGAAAAGTTGCTTCAAGTCAAAGCGAACTTTTTCTAGAAAAGTTGCTTCAAAGAAGAAGAAAACTTTTTGTACAAAAGCTGCTTCGTATTGAAGCGAACTTTTTTGTAGAAAAATAATTTTGCTTTAATTCAAAGTTCACACTTTTAAGAAGAGTTCATTTTAATTGCAAATTCTTTTCCAGTAACTTCACCTTCATAAATAAACCAATAGATCTGCAAACAGATCATGATCTCCACATTATATTGGGTACAATTATGCCTCTAACTGCTTCAGTTGTATTTGTGATTCTTCAAGAAGAACGTTTCAGTAATATGTTAACATTGCAGAGAATTGCCGGACTTAATGATAGAATGAAATGGTTAATGACATTTTTATGGGATTATCTAGTATATTTACTTATATCTGTATTATATATTATCATCATAATGACATTTGTAATAGATAATTCAAGATGGCAAGTTGTTGCAGGTGAGATTTTTCAGAATTGTTTGTATTATTATTGTCTTTTAAATATTCTTAATTTTCAGCTGCCTTTTTATTATTTATTCTGTCAGGTATGGCCTCCATATTATTTGTTTATTTAATGTCCTTATTTATAATAGAGGATTGCAAGTTTAGGGGATTTATTAAAATCTTTTTGATACAAGTATTTCTGGGTAAGTTATGGGGGTTTAGTTATTCTATATTAAAAGAAAAATTTCTATCCAGTTCGAAGCAATTTTCGTAATATAAAGCATCTTTTCTGATATTATTATTTCAGGACTTTTTCCTTATATTTTATACAATAATATATTACAAGAATATTTTGAAACTTTATTTTATATATTCATGATATCGCCGGGATTCAGTGTCTTGCATGGCACAACTAAAATTTTTAATAACAATGAAAAACTAAATTTCTGTAAGTTGAGAAAAAATTTGGTTTAAAAAGTTTTCAAAAAGAAAATTTGTAATTGATTTCTTTAGCTGCATATTTCCAATGGCACAATCCAGGGATTTTAGATTCTATATGTTTCATTTCCTTTATAACACTTATATATTTAACGATCTTTATAACAGTTATCGTTTACCGTAAAAAATATCTACAATCAACTCCTAAAAGGTAGATGTTCAATTAAAGTTTACAAAATATAAAAGTTTCTAAATCAAAACTCAATCTAAATTTTATTTTAGAGTAAAACAAATGGCCTCCGTTTGTTATCCATACGATGATGAACGTGTGGTTAAAGAAAAAGTTCGTATATCGAATATGAATATAAAAGCTTGCCGGGCCCAGGCTATTTTAGTCGATCAATTGGAAAACATATTACCTAAAAAAGGGCAACGTGTCACTGCTATATCATTTGCCTTAAATAAGTTCGTTAACTGATAAAAAAAAATTCATGACAAATATAATTTATTAACTTTATCTTTTCTAGATATTCCTGTTTGGGTATTTATGGTTCCAGTCATTCGGGAAAATCCCATTTGATTAAACAACTTGTGGGCGAAAAAGGCTATTGGTTTGGTGAAGTTTATATAGCCGGCTTTAACTGTAAAAAACAATTTTCAAAAGCTCTGCAACATATCGGTTATTGTCCTCAAAATAAAGGTTTTAATTCTTTACTAACACCTCGAGAACTTTTAACCTATTTTCTAATGCTAAATGGTGTTAAAGAAACCAAACGTTTAGATCATATACGTGATCTTAGTATAACACTACAATTACGTTATTATATGAATACTAGAATAGAATATTTACCTGTTAATATCCAACGTAGACTAAATCTGGCTGTAGCTTTGATTAACCATAAAAACATCTTAATATTGGATGAACCCACTAAAGGATTGCCGGCTTATGATCGTTACTTGATATGGAATATTTTGAGATATTATCGCAGTTTGGGTAATACAATTATTTTCACCACCAGTGAGTCCTTGGAACTGAAGGAATTATCAGATATGATGATAGCTGTAAATGAGGGAGAAATGTTGCTATTCGATAATGCTCATAATATGGAGTTTCAATATAATGCAGGTTTTTATCTAGAGATAAAATTGTTAGCGGAGGGTTTGACATTGGAGGAAGTGGAGGAAAAGTAAGGGGTTTTTTTGTTTAATTTGTTAATAGAAGCCCTTTTTGTGATTTTTTTTCTTTTTCTAGTTTAAACAATGATGTGGAAAATTTGAATCGTTTTGTAACGTTCTTTCATGAGCAATCGGAATTGTTGTAAGTTTAATATTTAAAACACTTTTTTTAGATATATTTGTTCCATATTGGGAGCAACTTTTCTAGAAAACGTTGTTCCAAATTTGAAGCAACTTTTCTAGAAAAGGTTGTTCCAAATTTGAAGTAACTTTTCTGGAAAAAGTTTGTTCCGAATTTGAAGCAACTTTTCTATAAAAAGGTTGTTCCAAATTTGAAGCAACTTTTCTGAAAAAAGTTGTTACAAATTGTTCCAAATTTGAAGAAATTTTTCAAGAAAATCGTTGTTCCAAATTTGAAGCAACTATTCTAGTAAAGGTTGTTCCACATTTGAAGCAACTTTTCTAGAAAAAGGTTGTTCCAAATTTGAAGCAACTTTTCTAGAAAAAGTTGTCGCAAATTTGAAAAGGTTGTTCCAAATTTGAAGCAACATTTCTGGAAAAAGGTTGTTCCAAATTAGAAGCAACTTTTCTATAAAAAGGTTGTTCCAAATTTGAAGCAACTTTTCTAGAAAAAATTGTCGCAAATTTGAAGCAACTTTTCTAGAAAAAATTGTCGCAAATTTGAAGCAACTTTACTAGAAAAAGTTGTCGTAAATTTGAAGCAACTTTTGTAGAAAAAGTTGTCGCAAATTTGAAGCAACTTTTCTAGAAAAAATTGTCGCAAATTTGAAGCAACTTTTCTAGAAAAAGTTGTCGCAAATTTGAAGCAACTTTTCTAGAAAAAGTTGTCGCAAATTTAAAGCAACTTTTCTGAAAAAAGTTGTACCAAATTTGAAGTTGTCGCAAATTTGAAGTATTTTTTCCAGTAGAAAGTTGTTTCAATTTGAAAAAACTTTACTGGGAAAATAATAACAAATTTGAAGCAACTTGTTTACAACAAGTTGACTTCTATTTGAAGCAACTTTTCTTGAAAAAGTTGGATAGAAATTTACGTCTTTACTTAACTCCAGATCTCGCAGTGGCAGTGTACTCAAATACTATATACCTGTTGAAAATGTCATATATTCGTATATTTTTGGAATTATAGAAAAAAATCGTCAACGTCTAAATATTGCCGACTATACATTAACGCCATTTTCTTTGCATAATGTATTAAGATTATTGCAAAAATCACGCAAAGAAAAGAAACGACATGAAAGATCACGAAAAAGCGTTTTAAAAGATGCAAAAATTTTACCAAGAAGGGATTAAGAAGGAAGGACCATTAGGGAATGTTTATACATTTTTATATAAAATAAATTTTTGTAAATTTTTAAATAAAATTTTTAATAAAATCTTTACTTTTTTCATATATTATTGAGAAAGAAAACTGATTACTTTGTGGGATTTTTTTTTAACTTTGAATTAAAATTTAAGTTCTTTACAAAATTTTAGTTATATGGCACCATGACACTAACTAGTATTCACATATTTCATAAGTATTTTTTGCTAAAAGAATTATCGGCTTAAAAATTTTATTAAAACAAAACTTTTTTATATCTTTTTTTATTCGCCTGATGTATAATACGATATTTAATATATATATTTTTCTTATTTGTTGTCTTCAATTTCTTTATATATATATAACTACAAATTTATGTTTCATTTTATTCTGTTGTTTTTTTTTTTTTTTTTTTTTAATTTTATTATATGTATATATAGACTTTTTATGTAACTTATATTATCTAAAATTTTGTTTTTACCACATTAATTTTTATTAAAAAAAAATTGAAAACAAACTTTTTAAGGTTATATTTTTTTGTTTTAACGAAAACATAAGTAATAAGTACAAGCAAAAATAAATAATTTATAATTATTTTAAAAGATTAATAAAAAGTTTCAATTTTAGAATAAATAAAAGAAAATTATAAAACCGCAATGTAATGTCTTTTTTTGAAAACGTGCTAAAATATAATAAAACGCCAAGCGTAAAATGGGAATGGTAAAAAGAGGAAAGGCATCAAGAAAGGAATACAAAAACAATAGTTAAATAATATTTAAAAAAAATGTCGGTTGAAAAATAAATTTAAAAGTTTTAACGAATGTTTTAATGAATTGGACGTTTAAAGGAGAAGAAATTAAAATTAATACTTTTGATTTGCAAGTCGGTTGCAATTTGAAGTGACTTTTCTAAAGTTGAACTTTTCCGAAGACGTTTGCTGTAGCTTTCCTAAAAATGATAATTTTTTAAAAAACTTTTCTTTAAAAGGTTTACTTCGTTTTAAGCAAATCTTCACTTCAATTAGAAGCAACTTTTCTAGAAAAAGTTCGTTTCAATTTGAAGCAACTTTTTTAAAAAAATGTTCAGTACAATTTGAAGCAACATTTTTATAGAATGTTCGCTTTAATTTGAAGCAACTTTTCTAGAAAAAGTTCCCTTTAGTTTGAAGCAACTTTTCTAGAAGTTCGCTTCTATTTGAAAAAAACTTCTAGAAACATCTTTTCTACAGAAAGATCGTTTCAATTTGAAGCAACGTTTGTAGAAAAGTTCACTTCAACCTAAAGCAACTTTTCTAAAGAAAGTTCCCTTCAATTTGAAGCAACTTTTCTAAAAAAAGTTCACTTCAATTTAAAGCAACTTTTCTTTAAAAAATTTAGTCTAATATGAAGCAACTTTTCTAAAAAAAAGTTCAGTCTAATTTGAAGCAACTTTTTGAAGAAAGTTTGTTTCAATTTGAAGCAAATTTCCAGAAAAATTTTAGTCCAGTTGAAGCAACTTTTCTAAAGAAAGTTCGCTTCAATTTGAAGCAACTTTTCTACAGATTTAGTCCGATTTGAAGCACGTTTTCTAGAAAAAGTTAATTTCAATTTGAAGCAACTTTTCTAAAGAAAGTTCGCTTCAATTTGAAGCAACTTTTCTAAAGAAAGTTCGCTTCAATTTGAAGCAACTTTTCTAAAGAAAGTTCGCTTCAATTTGAAGTAACTTTTCTAAAGAAAGTTCGCTTCAATTTGAAGCAAATTTTCTAAAGAAAGTTCGCTTCAATTTGAAGCAAATTTTCTAAAGAAAGTTCGCTTCAATTTGAAGCAACTTTTCTAAAGAAAGTTCGCTTCAATTTGAAGCAACTTTTCTAAAGAAAGTTCGCTTCAATTTGAAGCAACTTTTCTAAAGAATGTTCGCTTCAATTTGAAGCAACTTTTCTAAAGAAAGTTCGCTTCAATTTGAAGCAACTTTTCTAAAGAAAGTTCGATTCAATTTGAAGCAACTTTTCTAAAGAAAGTTCGCTTCAATTTGAAGCAACTTTTCTAAAGAAAGTTCGCTTCAATTTGAAGCAACTTTCTAAGGTCTAAAGAAAGTTCGCTTCAATTTGAAGCAACTTTTCTAAAGAAAGTTCGCTTCAATTTGAAGCAACTTTTCTAAAGAAAGTTCGCTTCAATTTGAAGCAACTTTTCTAAAGAAAGTTCGCTTCAATTTGAAGCTTCAATTTGAAGCAAATTTTCTAAAGAAAGTTCGCTTCAATTTGAAGCAACTTTTCTAAAGAAAGTTCGCTTCAATTTGAAGCAACTTTTCTAAAGAAAGTTCGCTTCAATTTGAAGCAACTTTTCTAAAGAAAGTTCGCTTCAATTTGAAGCAACTTTTCTAAAGAAAGTTCGCTTCAATTTGAAGCAACTTTTCTAAAGAAAGTTCGCTTCAATTTGAAGCAACTTTTCTAAAGAAAGTTCGCTTCAATTTGAAGCAACTTTTCTAAAGAAAGTTCGCTTCAATTTGAAGCAACTTTTCTAAAGAAAGTTCGCTTCAATTTGAAGCAACTTTTCTAAAGAAAGTTCACTTCAATTTGAAGCAACTTTTCTAAAGAAAGTTCGCTTCAATTTGAAGCAACTTTTCTAAAGAAAGTTCGCTTCAATTTGAAGCAACTTTTCTAAAGAAAGTTCGCTTCAATTTGAAGCAACTTTTCTAAAGAAAGTTCGCTTCAATTTGAAGCTTCAATTTGAAGCAAATTTTCTAAAGAAAGTTCGCTTCAATTTGAAGCAACTTTTCTAAAGAAAGTTCGCTTCAATTTGAAGCAACTTTTCTAAAGAAAGTTCGCTTCAATTTGAAGCAACTTTTCTAAAGAAAGTTCGCTTCAATTTGAAGCAACTTTTCTAAAGAAAGTTCGCTTCAATTTGAAGCAACTTTTCTAAAGAAAGTTCGCTTCAATTTGAAGCAACTTTTCTAAAGAAAGTTCGCTTCAATTTGAAGCAACTTTTCTAAAGAAAGTTCGCTTCAATTTGAAGCTTCAATTTGAAGCAAATTTTCTAAAGAAAGTTCGCTTCAATTTGAAGCAAATTTTCTAAAGAAAGTTCGCTTCAATTTGAAGCAAATTTTCTAAAAAAAGTTCGCTTCAATTTGAAGCAACTTTTCTAAAGAAAGTTCGCTTCAATTTGAAGCAACTTTTCTAAAGAAAGTTCGCTTCAATTTGAAGCAACTTTTCATAAGAAATTTTCAAAGAAAGAAGCTGGTTTTTACTAGAACAATTGTTTCAAAGTTCGCTTCAAATTGAATGAACTATTCTATAGAAAGTTCGCTGCAATTTGAAGGAACTTTTCTTTGAAAGTTTCTTGATAAAGTTGACTCCAATTTGAAGCTATATTTCTACAGAAAGTTGAAACATCTTTTCCGTGGAATAAGGAATGCAATTAAAAAAAAATCTTAAAAAAGTCAGTATCATTCAGCCTTAAAGTTGGATTAAATTAGAGGCAACTTTTGGGTAAAAGTTGGACCAAATTTTAAACAACTTTTGCTTAAGTCTGCTTTATTCAACACCTAAGCAAATCACATTTAAATTTTTTCTTTTAATTTAATTTTATTTCCCTAAAATTTTGTATGAATATATGTACGTATATGAAAAGAAAATCTATATAAATGTTTATATTTCAACCGATTTAAAGCGTTTTATATTCTTTGATTACTATTTATAGTTTATTTTAATATATATGTTATGTTTTTATTCTGTTATAATTATTATTTATTAATATATTTTGTTTATTATTATTTATTATTGTGTTTTTTATTTTAGTTTTTAGTATATTACAAATTACAACTTTAACATATGCCTTAGTATAAATTTGTTTTTTTTTTTTTAATTATTTCTTTTTTATTTGTTTAAATATATAGTAGATTAGTCAGTTTAAATGTTGTTGTTTGTTGTTTATTTTACTGTTTTAAACATAAATATATATTTATATAGAATATAGAGTGTATGAAAAAATCTGTGGTTCTGTGTGTGTTTTTTTTTGGGGGGGGGAATAGGGAGGGAGTTATTGAGTATGACAAAAGTGGAAAGAGTTTTTGTTTGAATTATATTTGTTTTAAAAAGATATATTAATAGAAAAAAGTCCTTTGTTTAGTGTAATTTTGTTGTATATTACAAAAAAATATATTTTATGTATTTTTGTTTTTTCCTATTCAAAAGTACTATCTCACATTCTTTTCCAAAGAAATTTTTATTTCGTTTCCATATCGCAAAAAGGGAGGGAGTTTGTGTTTGTTTTTCATAAAATTGTTGTTGTTTGTTTTGTTAGTAGTATATTTTTAGTATTTTTTTTTTTTCTTCTTATTTATCATTTATTTAATGTAATTGTTTTTAAACTTAATTACCTGTTTAAATGAAATGAATTTGATTTTGCTAATTATGTGTGTTAATTTTACGACATTATCTCATTCTCTCTGCTTCATCACTATATATGTTTTTTATAGTTATATGTATGATTAAATTTATATGTTTTGTTGTTTTTATTATTCTGCAGTTGTTTGCCTTTAATGTAGGTTTTTCTTGTTGTTGTTTGTTTATTTTCATTTTTTTGTTTAGTAATTATACTGTAAATTTTAGTTTAGTTTATTTTTTTTTATTAACTTAAAAGTTATTCCTATTCTGGTGTTGTATCAGGAAAACCACTCACTTCTGTCTGTTCTAGAACATTAACACCATCAATAACGTATGATATGCGTATACGCATGCGTAGAGTAGCCTAAATGGAAAGAAATGATGAATTGGGTTATTAATTTAATATTAATTTAATTTAATATTAAGTATAGCAACTTTTTATATGTAAAATTTTTAATAAATGTTTTCCATTTTGTTTTGTTATTATTGCAGAGTTACATCGTAGTTCGATTGGAAAGAAGAAGCTTTCGAAATTTTCTTTTTAAATAAAATTTTAGAATATTTTTTTGGAATATTTTCTTATTGCTATCTTATATTATTATTATTTCTTATACTTACACTTGATGTACTGACAACACGCATTTCTTGTGTTATAACACCACCAGGTGGTAAAACTGAACCAGATGGTGACAGCATTTGTAGAGTAAAACTTTTAGGAACTGCCGCCTGTAAGTAAAACAATAATAGAAAGAATTTAAAACAAAATCATGGGATAATTTTGATTATGAATTATTATTTAAAGATGTAAATAAAAATGTATTAATTTCACTTATTATAGTAAATTTGCAAAAGTAGTTAAAAAGCTAAACGCCTTCCTTTAAAGTTAAACAGTGTTTTTCAATCAATTTATGTTGCTTCGTTCTTAAAGCACCCAATTGTTGTAGCTTTGCATATTTGCAAGACCGAGCGGAAAAAGGGGGCAAGGGAGGAAAGGACGGGAGGGCGAAACGGGGGAAGCGGAGGGAAGCAGAAAGAAGGGGGACAGCAAAACACGAACGAACGAACGAACGAACGAACGAACGAACGAACGAACGAACGAACGAACGAACGAACGAAGAACGACGAACGAACGAACGAAGAACGAACGAACGAACGAACGAACGAACGAACGAACGAACGAACGAACGAACGAACGAACGAACGAACGAACGAACGAACGAACGAAAGAACGAACGAACGAACGAACGAACGAAGAACGAACGAACGAACGAACGAACGAACGAACAACGAACGAACGAACGAACTAAACGAACGAACGAACTAACTAACGAACGAACGAACGAACGAACGAACGAACGAACTAACGAAAGAACTAACGAACGAACTAACGAACGAACTAACGAACGAACGAACTAATAACTAACTAACAACGAACTAACTACGAACGAAGAACGAACGAAACGAAACGAACTACTAACTAACGAACTAACTAACTAACTAACGAACTAACTAACGAACGAACTAACTAAACTAACTAACTAACGAAATAACTAACTAACTAACTAAACTAACTAACTAACTAACTAACTAACTAACTAACTAACTAACTAACTAACTAAACTAACTACACTAAACTAACTAACTAACTAACTAACTAAACTAACTAACTAACTAACTAACTAACTAACTAACTAACTAACTACTAACTAACTAACTAACTAACTAACTAACTAACTACTAACTAACTAACTAACTAACTAACACTAACTAACTATACTAACTAACTAACTAACTAACTAACTAACACTAACTAACTAACTACTAACTAACTAACTACCTGACTAAAGATACAGATTTTAGATGTTTACCAAACACTGTGAGGTATTGTAAATTTGCTCAGAATTTGCACTTATTGTAATATAATTTACAACATTTACAAGACATGTTTGTTATAGAAATTTAAATTTCGTTAATTTTACTATTTTATTCTTGCAATCTGTAGTACTGTTGCTAATCCAGTAAATTGTAGAATTATTTCAACATTTAATACGTTTCCTACTTCTGTTTATTTCGAAGAGTAAATTCCGCAATCTTTATTGTAGTAGTTTTTACGGAAGCCACATTAGTTCTTTTTTTTGTTGTTCTGGTCTTGTTAGCAGACCTTCAACATTTGCCGATTAAATTTTTAATAAATTATTATTAAAAAAGAAAATTTACCTGAAATAGATATTGTTCCAATGTTGATGTTGAACTATTTGTAGTTGTCATATAAATTTGCATTGAATCATTAGCTTTAACGGGTACTAATTGAACCAAAACACCATTCTTATTCAAAGCTGTCAATTTTGGACCTTGAGGCTATAAATATAGAAAATAGTAAAACATTAAACATTGCAGACACATTATCAAAGTGATAGCAAATCACTCACCACACTAACATTATTTGAAGCGGTTGTTGCTGTTGCTAAAGGATCATTAATTAAAGTATTCTGTTGTGTTAAATCCATTGACGGTGTAGTTATACTAGCGGCAGCCATAATTGAAGATAAATCATTACCATTTGTTGGTACTACGGTGGTTGATGTGGTTGTTGATAAAATACTACTTAAATCACCTAAACCGCCTACCATGCCCATACCACCAACGCCAATACCACCGCCTGTACCCACTAAGACATTATTCATATTTGTATTGAGGACATTGGAGGTAGCATTTGTTGTTGTGGTGGTGGATGATTGTGTGGCCGAAGACATGTCCAAACCCAATAAATCAAGAAAATCTTGATTATTTGCAGTTGTTGTTGTATCGTTATTAGCATTGAGCGTATTTTTCTTTTGCACCGATAAATCTGTTGATGTTGTAATCGCAGTGTTAGTATTGGTGGTTAAATCTGAGCCACCCAAAAGATCTAATAGAATGTTCTGTAATGAATAAAGAGAAGAAAGAAATTTTAATGAAAATGTGTAAAGTTTCTGATAGAGGGGAGATCAGGGTGGTTAAAAACTAATATATTGTAAAAACTCAGTTTTCCAAACCAGATCGTTTCATAACAACTTACCGTATTATCACTCATGGTATTCATATTGCTTTCCGTATTGATTTGTTCATCAGCTAAACCATTTTCGATTAGATCGGGACTATTGTCATCGTATGAACCGCTGCTCTCACCATTCTGTGAAGACATGCGACTTACTTGCATGGCTGGCATTTTCTCCAAAAGAGCTGGACGTAAGTGTTTATAAGTGCCAAATAGTTGAGAAAACTCTACACCTCTTTGTTGTAAATCAACATTTAAATGGCTACCAAAGGAGGTAATCAAAGCCTGGACTTCTCTGTAAATAGTTGAAAAGGTACATAAAGTGATTCATAAATAAATTAAGTAAATATGTATTTCAACTTACTCCACACAACTTTGTAGTCTAGTGCTTAGCTTGGCTAAAGACACTAAAGCGTATTGCTTGCTAGTTATGGAAACTTGAGCAGAAGTTAAAAATTTATGGAACATTGCAATTAATTCACTCTCTGAGGGACGTTCAAATTCTAAAGAAACAAAAAAAGGATTATATAACATAAATTGTATAAAGAGGGAGAAGAAGTCTTACCATCATCATTAGAACTATACATAAACATATCACCATATTCACCAATGGCCCAAACAGCCACCTGCAGTAAGGGTTGTTTATCTTCACAGTGATTGGACACTTGTAAAGATTCCCAAAAACGATTGGTTATATAAGTTTGCTCTAAAGCAGGACTGCTAGAAACAAGTTGTATGGTTGATGAGACCACATCATCACGTACATAATTACCAGCCTAATAAAAACAACGAAGAGAAAATAAAATTTCTCTTTAATAACAAGAACAAATACAATGGATTCCTTGTACTCACCGCTATTAAAACACTTAATTGTGTATCTAAATGCCATCTTGTATTGGGCGAATAACGTTCAGCTGCTAAAATCATACCCGAACTGCATTGAGCTTTAAATTCTGGATCTGCTTTTTCCAAAAACAATAGCAATTCTTTTGTCATCGTGCGTATATTTTGGGCATTAATTAAAGCAAATGATAATTCCATAGCACGTTTTCGTATCGAAACATCCGGATCCTTGAGGCACTCCAAAATTGTAGTACGATGTCTCTGTACAGCTGAGGTATCAGCATGTACCGTACGCAGTAAAGTATTTAAAGCCACATAACGTATATTTTTATCCGAATTCAATAAGAAACGACCCAATATATTAACAGCCAAAACACGTAAGCCACCTTCGGATCTATTGCGAATAAAAATTATTAAAAATTCTTTTACTTCTATTAAAAAAAAAACGTACCTTATATCCATTATAGACAATACCGTCTCATACAATATAGTATTACCCACATTTTTACTTGTCTCTGTATTGGTAGCCACTTGTGCCAATATATCATTCATGGCCTCCGATGCGTCCGTATCATTGTGTCCCAATATACGTAATAATCTTAAGATTTTCACTTGTAAAAATGGATCACTTACACCACTAACATCATGCTCAGGCGAATAGCCACCCAATATAAGATTTTTTAAAATGCGCACCAAATTCGGTACAATCTAAATGAAGATAAAATTAAATTAAGTGTATTAGTAATACATAATTAGTTATAAGTCTTAAAAGAAATTATATTTGAAATTGGATAAACCGTAAAACTAATTCTTGAACAAAAACTCAAATGTATCTAATTCAATTTCGATCGTAAGTTAATTTTTTTTATACAAGAATATCAAGAATACTACTTGGTTATCTAAACAATAGTGTGTCTTTTTAAATAAATTTCTAAAAAACTTAAAATTCTAATTTGTAAATACAATAGATTATAATGCTTTGCTTTCACAGCAAAGGATAAATTGGAAAATACTGCTCGAGTTGAAACCCAAACGAAAATATTGCTTTCATAAATTGGTTAACAGCTAAATATTGCTCGGGATCTTATAGTACTAGCCAAGAGACAAATCTGTAGGGATGATAATAGACTAGTCTATAAATTTGATAATAGACTAGTCTATAGATTAAACAAGATACTAGTCCGTACACAAGACAATATACTAATCTATAAACTAGAAGAGAGACTAGTATATTGCCTAGACAAGAGACTAGTCTATAGACTGGACAAGAAACTAGTCTATAGAGTAGATAAGAAACTAGTCTATAGACTAGACAAGAAACTAGTCTATAGACTAAACAAAAGATTAGTCTATAGACTAGGCAATAGATAAACCTATCGATTAGAAAAGAGACAAATTTGTAGAATTCGACTAGAGTAGATTCTATAGACTAGACAAGAAACTAGTCTATAGACTAGACAAGAGACTTGTCTATCGACTACAAATCTGTAGAGTAGATTCTATAGACTAGAAAAGATACTAGTTTATAGACTAGACAAGAGACTAGTCTCTAGACAACACAATACCCTAGTCTATATACTAGACAACATACTAATCTATAAACTAAACAAGATACTATTCTATAGACTAGACAATGGATAAACTTATTGATTAGAAAAGAGACAATTTTGTAGAAACTAGTTTCTAGACTAGACAAAATTCTAATCTATAAACTAAACAAGATACTATTCTATAGACTATACAATAGATAAGCCTATCGATTAGAAAAGAGACAAATTTGTAGAATAGACTAGACAAGAGTAGATTATATAGACTAGTCTATAGACTAGACGAGGCACTAGTCTCTGGACAACACAAGAGACTAGTCTATAGACTAGACAAGGCACTAGTCTCTGGACAACACAAGAGGCTAGTCTATAGACTAGACAAGGCACTAGTCTCTGGACTACACAAGATAGACAAGACTAGAAAAGAGACAAATTTGTAGAGTAGAATATACAAGAGTTGATTCTATAGACTAGGCAATAGATTAGTCTATAGACTATACAAGAGAGTAGTCTATAGACAATAGCGTAGTCTATAGATTAGACAAGATACTAGTCTATAGACTAGACAAGATAATAATCTATAGACTAGACAAGATAATTGTCTATAGACTAGGTAATAGATTAGACAATAGACTAGACAAGAGACTAGTCTATTGACTAGACAAGAGACTAGTCTATTGACTAGACAAGGCACTAGTCTATTGACTAGACAAGGCACTAGTCTATTGACTAGACAAGACACTAGTCTATTGACTAGACAAGACACTAGTCTATTGACTAGACAAAAAACCAATCTATTGACTAGACCAGAGACTACTCTATAGGCTATATAAGAGAGTAGTCTATAGACAATAGCGTAGTCTATAGATTAGACAAGATACTAGTCTATAGACTAGACAAGATAATAATCTATAGACTAGACAAGATAATTGTCTATAGACTAGGTAATATATTAGACAATAGACTAGACTAGGCAAGAGACTAGTCTATTGACTAGACAAGAGACTAGTCTATTGACTAGACAAGAGACTAGTCTATTGACTAGACCAGAGACTACTCTATAGGCTAGAAAAGAAAATAATCTTTAGACTAGACAATAGACTAGTCTATAGATTTGACCATGGGCTAGACAATTCTAAAAAACATATATCTTAAATTAATATGTAAAAAGGTTTTCATTGTAATATATATATTATATAATAACATTATAGTATTTTAATTAAACTGGTGCACTTGGTGAGTTAAAGCAAGATTTGAAATATTAGATAAAATCTAATATTTTAGAAACAAGTGTGATTTTATGTGAAAATTATGTTTGGTAAAAAAGCATGCGAAATTAAAAGTAAAATAATATAAACTAATTTAATTAGCTATTACTACTTAATAACATAAAAAGGGAACAAATTTAACGAATTAAAACTAATTTATATAAAATCTAATTATTTTATAAATATTTATTTATTAATATTATTCAAAAAACAACGATTATTACTAAAAGATTTATTGTGAATAAATTTAATAAGTATTTATAAAAATATTCCCAAATTATGTGACTAAAATCTCTTAATGAAATACACATTCCGGAAGATATGGATTCCGAAAGTATCTGAGGCCTTCAGAAACTTAATTTCCATAAACATACTGGTATACTGGAATTCAGAATACATATTTAAGTTATGGAATATCAACACCAATTATATAAATTACGAAAGGATTGACAAACTATCAAAGGTAAATAACTCTATAACAGATGTTAAAAAGGAACACTTGTTATCTTAAATCTCACTATAAATAGTTTCAAGGGAGACAATTTTTAACACAAATCTGCTTCTAGAATAGTTCTATAGAAAAAATTTCAATTCAATAACTAGTTTTAAAACGAGTTTATCAATTTCTTCCCAAACTGGTTAAAATTGGAAAGAAGTACTAGAACTGTTTCTTAAAGTTGAAGCTGTTTTATAACTCTTTTCCATAACTAGTTACGAAGTTGACATTTTTGAACAGAAATTGACTGAAGAACTAGTTCTAGAACAGTTTTATGGAATGTATACAGAATCTGTAATGCTTTTACAAAAACAGTTCCGAAGTTCGAACAGAAATGCTCTCAACATTAAATTTGAAAGACTGTAGTCGAATCTATAGTTCCGAGTCGAGTCTATAGTCTAGAATAGAGTCGAGTATATAGTCCAGACTGGAGACCTCACTATAGTAAAATCGAGTCTACAGACCCGACTATAGAAGAGTCTATAATGCAAACAATATTCGAGTCTATAGTCCAGACTTTAGTCGAATCTATAGCCCATAGTGGAGACCTAATAATAGTAAAAAACGAATATATAGTCCAGACTATAGTCAAATCTTTAATACAGGCTCGTGTCTATAGTCTGGACTATAGTCGAGTCTATAATTTGGAGTATAGACTCTACAGTCCAAACAAAATATATAAATTGAATCTAAAAATTCTGTGCAATTTTCTAAAATCAAACTTTAAAAATTTAAGAATAAAAGTAACAAACTCTAAGAAATCTTCAAATTTAAAACTAATCAGGCAAAATATTTCTATAAAAAAAAAAACTAATAAATTAAAATGTGCCTCAAAAAAAACTATTTTAAAACAATAAACGTAAGAAAATAGAAACGAAATGCAACGACCAAGAGCTTCGTAACAAAAACATTTTACATCATATTCATTACCTCTCGATTTCCGCTATCCTGGCAAGCAAATTACAATTAAAATGTTTACGTATATGGTTTTTGTTGTTGTTTTGAGTTTTTTTGTTTTGTAATTTTATTTTTTTTTAAGGATAAAAAACAATAAATTAGCATTAATTGTTTAGCAATAAGAAAGTAAAAATACAAATGAAACAAAAAAAAATAACAAAATTTGGCCAAACGCAAAATTATGGTAACAAAAATGTTTAAAACATAAAGCAAACTTTTTTTTAAATATGGAATGCCAATATTTCTGCTGGGGAGTAAGGGAACAGTTTTGAAGTAGTAGTATTTAAATGTTCGGTGTTTTTTTATAGGTTTTAAATAGTAGTAGAGAGTATTTTAGTTTTAAACTAACAAATGCCAACATGCCAACACGATGCTTTATTTGTTTAGTTTTATAAAAAAGATTTTGTTCTTTTTTTATTATAATAATTTTTTATAATTTATAGAAAAGTTTAAGGAAACATTTCACATTTAAAAGTAAAGGTAGAGAGCAGGTGAGCATGTGCTTGGAGTATTTATAGTAATAATAAATATTTAATAAGTAAGACAAATAAGTTTATAATTTATATCACTAAAATTGTTTTAATATCAGGTTGGGTGGGCATTCCAATTTTTGTATTTACTTCCATTTATTAAGGAAATGTTTTATTTTGAAAACTTAAAATTTTAGTTTATATGTATTTGATGTTTTATATACTAAATACATTTATGTATGGCATGACAAATGTTAAGGTTGTAATAAATTTATTATGATTTAAAACTCACCTTTTTAAAATGCATCAAAGTATCGGCACTGTTTTCACACATTTCTGTTATTAATGTAACACCCGTTATTAAAATACCTAGAAGATAGAAATATTTAATAGCTTTGGTTACAAAAATAAAACATCCAATAAAAAATTCAGACTAGAGTTTTAACTACATATTGGACTATGGTCAGGACGTACTTTTAGAAAAATGTCAAATTTGTTGTGAGACCATGGTCGAGTGTCTACATTCTAGGCTATAGTCGAGTCTATAGTCCAGACTATAGTCGAGTCCATAGTCCAAACTATAGTCTAGTCTTTATTCCAGACTATAGTAGAGTCTATAGTCCAGACTATAGTCGAGTCTATAGTCCAGACTATAGTCGAGTCTATAGTCCAGACTATAGTCGAGTCTATAGTCCAGACTATAGTCGAGTCTATAGTCCAGACTATAGTCGAGTCTATAGTCCAGACTATAGTCGAGTCTATAGTCCAGACTATAGTCCAGACTATAGTCGAGTCTATAGTCCAGACTATAGTCGAGTCTATAGTCCAGACTATAGTCGAGTCTATAGTCCAGACTATAGTCGAGTCTATAGTCCAGACTATAGTCGAGTCTATAGTCCAGACTATAGTCGAGTCTATAGTCCAGACTATAGTCGAGTCTATAGTCCATAGTCGAGTCTATCGTCCAGACTATAGTCGAGTCTATCGTCCATAGTCGAGTCTATCGTCCAGACTATAGTCGAGTCTATCGTCCAGACTATAGTCGAGTCTATAGTCCAGACTATAGTCGAAAATATAGTCCAGACTATAGTCGAATCTATAGTCCAGACTATAGTCGAGTCTATAGTCCAGACTATAGTCGAGTCTATAGTCCAGACTATAGTCGAGTCTATAGTCCAGACCATAGTCGAGTCTATAGTCCAGACTATAGTCGAGTCTATAGTCCAGACTATAGTCGAGTCTATAGTCCAGACTATAGTCGAGTCTATAGCCCAGACAATAGTCGAGTCAATAGTTCAGACTATAGTCGAGTATAGTTTATAGAATATATAAATATAGTCCAGACTATAGTCGAGTTTATAGTCCCTACTATAATCGAGTCTATATTCCAGATTATAGTCGAGTCTATAGTTCACAGTTTTGACTATATGTAGTTGAGCCCACGCAGCATACTAGAATCCTTTCTATAGTGAAGTCTATAGACTAGAGTCCTGACTATAATCTGTTCTATAGTCAAGACTTTATTCTTTAATCGAGTCTTTAGTCCAGACTACTATAGTTATTATATAATAAAGCAAACTTCTTCTTGTTCTTATAATTTTCCTACTTTGAAATTTAAATATTAAACAATTTAGAAAGAAAAAACAAAAACAAACAAGAAATCATTTTTTAATTCATATTTTACTAAAACAACTGTGACCTGCATGTTTTAACGTAATCAACTTCTAAATGTTTTAAACAAAACTAAGCATTCAAAAACCTTTAAAACTTAGCAATAAATAAAAATAGTAAAACAAACAAGAAAAAGAAAACGCCAACTTACCATGATTTTTCTCACTCAACAGCGAACGAGTGGCCGGTAAGAAAATTTCCATTAATTCGGGTACGCGGCGTATAACACGAAAAGCACAAAGGATGGCTTTTTTGCGTATATAAGTATTTGGTGATTTCATAAGACGCTCCACTTCGCTGGCTAAATCACGTGCCATTTCAGGTGAGGCAATGGCACCCAGGGTGCACAAAGCCAAACCCACAACAAATTGTGTTGAACTATTTAAATCACTGTTGATTTATGGTGTTCAGTTTTTGCGTTGTGTTGGTTGAAAATAGAGAAAAACAAGAAGAATACATTTCTTTAATTAAAAAATTATTAAAAACACTGGAAAAAACGATTAATAGTTATTAACAGCCTGTTGCTTAAGTAACAACAGACATACAGAAATTTCCACTCTCTCTCGTTCTAGCGATACCTACTTTTTCAAACAATTTGTTATTAATAAATGAACATCTTGACGTTCGTCTAGCAGCAGCATGGCTCCCAAGTAACCAATACGTTTATCTGTAAAACGTGTACTGGCTGTCAATTTTAAACATTCCAATTGCCCAAAATGTGCCGGATAACCCAACATGTGTATGTATAATAATTTGGCAATATTGCGACATCTGTAAAGAAATAAAAAAACAATTTTATTTGTATCTTCGTTTATAGCAACTTTAACAATCTAATCTTGTCTCTGTACTAACCTCCATACGGGATCCTCTTCTCGAAAAGTGGTGCGTATGTAGGCACATTCTTTATTAACAACAGCACGTTCTTCTGCAGCTGTACGAGCAGCACGTATCTGTCTTATGAGATCTCTTAAACGTGTAGGTGTAGGCATCCTCACTATTATAGGAAAACGGAAAGGAAAAAAAAGAAACACAAGCAAACATACATATGACATTATAAAGGAGGAACATTAACAGAAATTTAACAAAAAAAAAATATGTAAATTAGGTTTTATTTCGCTGTGTTGTAATTAGGGTTTCCACAAAAAATTCTTTAAAAATTGTCCATTTCTATATTTGCGTAAGTCAAGGAACTTGATGTGTTAAATAGATTATTTAAAAGACATTTTGAATTTTTAGTGAACATTTTTAATTTTTGACGAAAAATTTATTTGTAGTGAAAATAAAAACCAGATTTTTATTTTAAAAAATCGAATTTTAAGTAAAAAAATCTGATTTTCGTGAAAAATCTAATTTTTAATGAAAAATCGAATTTTAGTTAAAATTGTATTTAAAAAAAAAAAAAATTTAATAAAAAATTTAATTTTTAGTAAAAAATTTAATTTTTAGTAAAAAAAATAATTTTTAATTAAAAAAAATAGTAAAAAATTAATTTTTTGTGAAAAATCGAATTTTTACTGCAAATAGAATTTTTATTAAAAATCGAATTTTTTATGTAAAATCGAAGTTTTTATGTAAAATCGAATTTTTTATGAAAAATCGAATTTTTTATGAAAAATCGAATTTTTTATGAAAAATAATCGAGACTAAAAACGAGTCTATAGTCCAGACTAATGTTGAGTCTATAGTCCAGTCTATAGTCCAGTCTATAGTCCAGTCTATAGTCTACTACAGACTACAGTCCAGTCTATAGTCCAGTCTATAGTCCAGTCAATAGTCCAGTCTATAGTCTACTGCAGTCTACAGTCCAGTCTATAGTCCAGTCTATAGTCCAGTCTATAGTCCAGTCTATAGTCCTGTCTATATTCCAGTCTATAGTCCAGTCTATAGTCCAGTCTATAGCCCAGTCTATAGTCTACTACAGTCTACAGTCCAGTCTACAGTCTACTACAGTCTACAGTCCAGTCTACAGTCCAGTCTACAGTCTACAGTCCAGTCTACAGTCCAGTCTACAGTCCAGTCTACAGTCCAGTCTACAGTCCAGTCTACAGTCCAGTCTACAGTCCAGTCTACAGTCCAGTCTACAGTCCAGTCTACAGTCCAGTCTACAGTCCAGTCTACAGTCCAGTCTACAGTCCAGTCTACAGTCCAGTCTACAGTCCAGTCTACAGTCCAGTCTACAGTCCAGTCTACAGTCCAGTCTACAGTCCAGTCTACAGTCCAGTCTACAGTCCAGTCTACAGTCCAGTCTACAGTCCAGTCTACAGTCCAGTCTACAGTCCAGTCTACAGTCCAGTAGTCAGTACAGTCCAGTCTACAGTCCAGTCTACAGTACAGTCTACAGTACAGTCTACAGTACAGTCTACAGTCCAGTCTATAGTCCAGTCTATAGTCCAGTCTATAGTCCAGTCTATAGTCCAGTCTATAGTCCAGTCTATAGTCCTGTCTATAGTCCAGTCTATAGTCCAGTCTATAGTCCAGTCTATAGTCCAGTCTATAGTCCAGTCTATAGTCCAGTCTATAGTCCAGTCTATAGTCCAGTCTATAGTCCAGTCTATAGTCCAGTCTATAGTCCAGTCTATAGTCCAGTCTATAGTCCAGTCTATAGTCCAGTTTATAGTCCAGTCTATAGTCCAGTCTATAGTCCAGTCTATAGTCCAGTCTTTAGTCCAGTCTATAATCCAGTATATAGCGCTGACTATAGTCGAGTCTAAATGGTCCTGGTTATAGTCCAACCTATAGCCCAAATTGTAATCGAGTCTATAGTCCAGTCTATAGCCTACTACAGTCCAGGCTAAAATCTATAGTGCAGATTATATTAATATATAAATTTAAATAACTGCCTAATGTTTGATGGGTTATTACGTTTACGTCAACGATTTTCCACTAAATAAACGTCTGTAAGTACCATTATTGTTATGTCTCTTTTCAAATGAACTGGAGTATATGTTAATCCCATTGTCACCTAATCTCAAAGCAACAGTTTATCAAACAGCTATTTTCTTTTGGAAACCCTAAAGCAACAATACTACTATTACGTGAATAAGTTTATGTGTTTTAGAGCGTTTGTAAATAAAAAGAAAAATGGCAAATTGTGGCAAAAGGCGAGGGAAAAATAAAGTGCAATAGACGTCGGTCGTAGTAGTCATCTGTCTGTTGCTATTTTTTTATTTCCATTCAGAGACCATTGCATATTTATAAATTGTCTTTATGGTTGTAATGATTGGTGGGTGTTGGAAGATTAATGTGTGCAGCAGCAAACAAACTCGACTTTTCTTTTAGTTGTTTCTTAGTTTTTCTCTTGTTCTTAGTATTTTTTCAGCTGGCTGAGTGCATTGTTGCAGATGATGATGATTGTTGATTGCATTTACTACTCTCTGTTCTATAAAAACAACAAATTTTATTTGAAATCCCGTATTTTTTTCCAAGAGTGTTAATTAATGCCTACAAACATTCTGCATACAAATATTGCTCAATTAGTAGTGAAAATGCCTTTTTGCTTTGCCAAAAGAAATTAAAAAAAAACACCCGTCAAATACAAACAAATTTGGAAAAGAAAAAACATTTAACATAAAGGAATGCATAAACAATTAAATAAAAAAGAAGAAATTTTAAACAAAGTACCGAGAAATGAACGTTTTTGTTTTTTTTTTAACGGCTCACTTACCTCTTTCAACAGCCTCTGAGAAGGCTTGCCTTATGGTGGCCATATTAAAGGCTGGATTAAATCTGTAAGTAGAGTGGGGGAGAGGAGGAAGAAGAAAATACCACGTAACCCAAATAAAAGCAAAAAGGGCACGTGATAAAAAAAATACACACGATTAGTAAAAGGGTTGTTTATTCTAGTGGCAAAAATAGTAAAACAAAAAAGAAATGCATGCAAATAAAATAATTTATAACACTTAAGAGTTGCACATTACGGCATTTTAAGGTAATTTAAAATTAATGTAAAAGAACATAAAGCTTAAATAATTTAACTAATTAAAAAAGGACTTAAATAATATAAGAGAAATAATGCAGGGCAAATATATACGGGATTTGATCTTAAGTTGAGATAGATTTGAAACCAAATTTAATTGCCACCTGATGGGTAGAGTTCTATAGTTGAAACGAAAAGTCGACTTTTCGACTTTTTGCATTTAGTTAAAAGTCGACTTTTCGACCTTTCGACTTTTTCCATTTTATGAAAAGTCGATTTTTCGACTTTTCGACCTTTTTCATTTATTTAAAAGTCGACTTTTAGACTTTTCGACTTTTAGTATTTTATAAATGGTCGACTTTTCGACTTTTTCCGACTTTTCGACTTTTTTCGACTTTTTCCGACTTTTTTCGACTTTTCGACATTTTTCGACTTTTCGACTTTTTTCGACTTTTTTCGACTTTTCGAATTTTCGACTTTTTCCGACTTTTTGATTTTTTACGACTTTTTGACTATTTTCGATTTATTTCGACTTTTTTTCGACTATTTTCGACTATTTTTTTACTTTTTTCGAGTTTTTCCGACTATTTTAGAGTTTTTGACCTCTTTTCCACTTTTTTAAAATTTTCGACTCTTTTCGACTTTTCGACTTTTTCCGACTTTTCGACTTTTTCCGACTTTTCGACTTTTTTCGACTTTTCAACTTTTTTCGACTTTTCGACTTTCCGATTTTTTGACTTTTCGACTTTTATTTACAAAGTCGACTTTTCGACTTTTTTCATAGACGATAGTCGAGTTATCGACTTTTTTGGAACAAAATAGTCGACTTCGACTTTTCGACAAAAAGTCGATTGTTCGATTATTCGAAAGTCGATTTATAGAACCCTACTGATGGGTATAATAACTTGCCTAACATTAAAGAAAATTATACCTATTTAGAGCCTTGATTTTACTTATCTCTACTTATTTACATAACTTATTTTCAAATATTTCCCAAAAGTCACAGAAGTTTGATCTTAAATTGAGATAAATTTGAAAACTCAAACATTTCTCTCATGCTGCAGATCTACATTGAAAACCCTAAAGCCCTAATAAGAGGAGTACAAAAAGCCCCTGTTCAAATCATAGTTTTGAGTATGATGGCACGTAGTGTGCGGTACACACTCTGGATTTAGGGCCGAACTATAGGTTCCGTGGAGAGGACGTTGAAATTCTGAAATATTTACTTAGTCATTACAAAACATTCGTACAAGTGAGATCTAAATCTCTGTGTAGGTAGATCCCTCAATACCACTGATTTGGAAATTCTAAGGAAATACTAATATATCTATGACATATGACTAAGTTTGGCCACTTGTCAGTACATAATAATTACCGGCCAATATTGACTACAGCATCCGCAAACCATTCTTTGATAAGTAGTTCTCAGTGTTAAACCAATACAATTCATCCTCCTTGATAGATCGTACAAGGTATACACTGATGGATCTGAAGCACTGATGGCTCTGACCAGTGTAGCTTCGTGCAAGCTGTACCATCATCTCTAAAAGGGGCTGCGAACTAGTAACTTTAGTTCTATCGAGTACATGGCTTTGACATTTGAATATATATTGACCGTCAAGCCGCCCTAAGAGCCGTCACTTTTGACATAAAAATTGGTACTTGAACATTGCTCATTTGCCAGCCATAGCGGATCATAGGCATAAGACTCTAGTTATCCCGTTTTTCCACGATTTAAAGGATTTATCCCAGGAGGATATGCTAAAGATAAAATCGCTTTTATAAACGACAGTATCGTTTGGATCATCTACATGTTTATCAAAAGACATCAAAATGTTAAACTCAAATACCTCCCCAGTGATGTAAATCTGCTTATCTAACCTTACTAAACTATTGACGTATGTAATGGTCAATTTAAGAAATATCCTTCTTTTAAACTGATCCAATTATAAGAAACTTTTTAACGCAAACTCACACAGACAATTAAAATCTTTAATATTTTAATAAATTTAACCCAAATCAAGTATCTCTATTTTCATTACAGTAATTTAGAAAACTGAACCTTAGACTTTTGTTAAAGTCACTATTAATTGTTGTATATATTCTTAAATAACAAGCGAAGATAAGAATGTGAAAAGAAAACAAGATATAAATTTAACTTAAATTACAGTTTTATATGCAAAGAAACTAAACGCCACAATAATTTAAATAAATTACATGGTACACTTAATGGAAAAAGTTTGCGTACAAAAGAACTCACTAATTATTTTATTTACACTAATTGATTTTCTTTTTTTAATTTTGTGGACCACAGTTAGTATGAGGTATATTTTTAATATAATATCCATTATATTCCACATACGCAATAATCCTAGCTTTATTTACATTTCAAATTTATCCTTAAAACTTCCGATCCTCTGGGATCTTCATTGAACAACCAGAAGTTAACCTGAGGTTTGCAAAAACATTCGAAGCAAGTAGAGCTGGATGAAAAACTTGTGTGGACCACAAAGATCCTCTGGTGTGACCTGTAATGAGAGATGCTCGAAAAAACTCCTGTTAAAATCTGAGTTTGCGTATCTGGAGGGAGGCTTTGAGAAAGGAGAACTACCGGAAGAAGCTCAATAAAGTACTTTGGCAATGCTGGCTAGTAGTGGGTGTGGCAGATAAGAATCTGCAATATGTGTTCGTTAGTAAAAACTTTGCGTGACAATCACACAAAAATTCTGTACGATATTGGTCTACTATCAAGCTCCCCTTATGTGAGAGCTATCAAGATGCTTAGAGGACTAGATAGGCGCAGTCTAAAGATTCTGACAGGGATCTTAACGGGGCATTGCTCAATTGGGCTTTCGCCAGTAGATTAGATTGAAGGGGCACAAAGCATTGCGACCTATGTGTGGATCTTTTGTGCTGCCCATTGGTTCACCATACAAGTTTTAGTTCACGCACGAAGGTAACTGGTTTAGTTGGTGAGTGGTTGAAGATGTCTTTTGGGGTTAGCAAGGCAGCACCGAAGATCTTAGCTCTGTGAGACCCTAATGTTGCCTAAAATAAAATGATGGTATCTGAAATGTCCAGTAAGTAATCCCAATAGTACTATGCGGTCGCTTTTATTGAGAGCTAGTAGCATTTGGGATTATCGCTTTGACAGTGTAATGAAACGTTTTGTCTGTCTGAGACCTGGTATTGGTTCCCAATGGCAAATAAATTCAGATTTCACCCAAGAGTCACATTTAGCTTTGGCGTATCCTGATTAGTTGGCGACGAGCGACCCTCTTTGCTAGGCAGTCTGCCCCTATATATTTCTGCTTGAAAGATTGAAGGATAGTGTCCAAGGAGGATGGCCTTTTGGAAATTGGGGCCCACGCTCCTGTTACGCGGTTTATTTGATTGGGCCCATCTGTGAACCAAACTTGATCAGCTTTTTCCTGCCACCATGTTTGATCAGTCCATAACCTCAAATGATCTAACGAAAACCATACATCTGCAAGCTTCTTCCTTGATAAGGATGTGCAGTGGAGGAATATGCAATATTGCACCCATGGCATATGTGTTCCACTTTTTGCCACCAAACTAATGAGGCGTGGGTCAATATGGGCTTTATTATAGTAGCTTTTGTCAGTAAGAGGGACAGTCTCTTTCTTTGGATTCACAATGGTCTCAGAATGGAGTTCCATCTTTTTATGGTGCATAACACTTCTTAACCGCACCGAACATTTTGCCTTTATATTTGCCTCCAATCATAGCTTTGTTATAGCCTAATCATGGCTTAGCGTAGGTCCATTTCATGGTTCCATCTTTAGCTTCATTAGGGAATTTTATAAAACTCTAATTATTATTTGTAACTGATTTGATAATTTAGATTACAATTTAAACTTGGATTGATTTATAATCTAAACATGACTTAGAACCTTGTGTCTTTATTCTTATCCGCATCAGGGCTTTATATGTACTTCAACCTTGGTTCTAATTTATATTTAAGCTTTACAATATCTTCCCTCTTAGACTCATCACTGCTTTGATTCTAATTATGATCCAATTGTTAATACTAACCGAATATAGTATTTCTAGCAGAATCATGACACTATTTGAATCCAAAAGTTTAATTTATTTGAGGTTTTATTTTAAAGCCATATATTGCCTTATTTGCTCCTAATCACCTAATTTCTGACTTATTCCTAAACAATTTGTATGAACACTTTTTCCATTTAGTGTTTTAGTCTAAATAATGCTTAATTTTATATAACATAAATAAATAAATAAATTGTAAGTAAAAAAACTTATAAATTAAAAGGTAAATAAATAATACAAAAAATAAGTTATTAATAATAAAATAAAATGAAAACAATAATTAAAAAAGTTTTAAAAAAGCAGTGACATTTACCCATGCTCCGAATTCATATTGAGCTGTTGTTATTGTTTTTATTTCAATATTTTTATTCAATGTTGATAAAAATGATGATGGCGGTTGTGGTGGCGTAGATATAATTATGATGAGATTTTGTAGCAAACCGCAACACAAGACGTTAAAGGAAGAGGAGTGTGTTGTAGTTTGAGGGAAAAGACGTTGAGATGTTGAGTGAGTAAGAGTAGTATTAATTAGTTATAGAGTATCAATGAATCACTTAACCGACTAACTGACTGACTTATACTTCTTGTTATTGCTGCTGTTTGTTGTTGTTAACACTTTTTATTTTTTTGTTTTTGTTCTGGTTATTAAGAGAAATGAATATATATATTTATTGTTATTTGTAAGCTTAATACGTAATTGTTAAAGATTCAGCTGTAGATCAATACATTCGTAAGTACATATGTTTGAAATTTCGAACAAAGTAACGTTTCACGTTACTGAGAACTCAGACGTGTTTAAAAAGTTAAAATGCAAATGGCAAGTACATGTATGTTAAGTATTTATGTTTTTATAGCTGTTATAGACTATAAGTTTCAATAGGTTTATTTTCTAAAGCTGTTTTTGTTTAGTTAAGGGCTTTGCTGCCTTGCTGTTTTTATTTTATATAGATTAATGCTTTATTTATAGATTCAGTTTTATAAGATTTCATAATTTAATTCTCACTTTTATTTATACAAAGATGACGAAGTATATAATAATTTAATAATATTTTTTAACGTTATTTTTATAACGATACTTTCAAGCATCTATTCACACGCACACATATGTATGCAGTCTAAGTCAGGCACGGAAAATTCAGTGCTTTGGTATTTTTTGATATTTTTTTATATTTAAGTCTATGTCTAAGTGTATAGTCTACTATATAGTCTTCTGTATAGTCTAGTATATAGTGTAGACTATAGTCTAGTCTATAGTCTAGTCTATAGTATAGTCTATAGTCTAGTCTATAGTATAGTCTATAGTCTAGTCTATAGTCTAGTCTAGTTTAAGTCTATGTCTAAGTGTATAGTCTACTGTATTGTCTTTTGTAAAGTCTAGTATATAGTCTAGTCCATAGTCTAGTCTATAGTCTAGTCTATAGTCTAGTCTATAGTCTAGTCTATAGTCTAGTCTAGTCTATAGTCTAGTCTATACTCTAGTCTATAGTCTAGTCTATAGTCTAGTCTATAGTCTAGTCTATAGTCTAGTCTATAGTCTAGTCTATAGTCTAGTCTATACTCTAGTCTATAGTCTAGTCTATAGTCTAGTCTATAGTCTAGTCTATAGTCTAGTCTATAGTCTAGTCTATAGTCTAGTCTATAGTCTAGTCTATAGTCTAGTCTATAGTCTAGTCTATAGTCTAGTCTGTAGTCTAGTCTATAGTCTAGTCTATAGTCTAGTCTATAGTCTAGTCTATAGTCTAGTCTATAGTCTAGTCTATAGTCTAGTCTATAGTCTAGTCTATAGTCTAGTCTATAGTCTAGTCTATAGTCTAGTCTATAGTCTAGTCTATAGTCTAGTCTATAGTCTAGTCTATAGTCTAGTCTATAGTCTAGTCTATAGTCTAGTCTATAGTCTAGTCTATAGTCTAGTCTATAGTCTAGTCTATAGTCTAGTCTATAGTCTAGTCTATAGTCTAGTCTATAGTCTAGTCTATAGTCTAGTCTATAGTCTAGTCTATAGTCTAGTCTATAGTCTAGTCTATAGTCTAGTCTATAGTCTAGTCTATAGTCTAGTCTATAGTCTAGTCTATAGTCTAGTCTATAGTCTAGTCTATAGTCTAGTCTATAGTCTAGTCTATAGTCTAGTCTATAGTCTAGTCTATAGTCTAAGTCTAGTCTATAGTCTAGTCTATAGTCTAGTCTATAGTCTAGTCTATAGTCTAGTCTATAGTCTAGTCTATAGTCTAGTCTATAGTCTAGTCTATAGTCTAGTCTATAGTCTAGTCTATAGTCTAGTCTATAGTCTAGTCTATAGTCTAGTCTATAGTCTAGTCTATAGTCTAGTCTATAGTCTAGTATAGTCTAGTCTATAGTCTAGTCTATAGTCTAGTCTATAGTCTAGTCTATAGTCTAGTCTATAGTCTAGTCTATAGTCTAGTCTATAGTCTAGTCTATAGTCTAGTCTATAGTCTAGTCTATAGTCTAGTCTATAGTCTAGTCTAGTCTATAGTCTAGTCTATAGTCTAGTCTATAGTCTAGTCTATAGTCTAGTCTATAGTCTAGTCTATAGTCTAGTCTATAGTCTAGTCTATAGTCTAGTTTATAGTCTAGTCTATAGTCTAGTTTATAGTCTAGTTTATAGTCTAGTCTATAGTCTAGTCTAGTTTTAAGGCAAGTCAATAGTGTTTTCTTTAGTCTAGCGAAAACTGAATTTAGAACTATAAAACCTAAAAAAGTACTAATTATATTATAAATTAGTACTACATATTTAAAAATTTAAATTTTCCATGGCTGGTCTGAGTAGGCACTATAACTATAAGATTAAGTTGTAGTTTCACAAAAGATAAATACAAAACCCATACAATATTTTATTTACGAGTACGTTTTTTATCTCTTTAGCTAAGCCCTTTTTTTTTAAAATATACATACATATGTATGTAAATACATCCATCCATACAATTAATATAGTCGTTACTGAGACGACGTCAAGATGAAAATGTTTTTTTTTTTTTTTTTTTTTTGTAAAGTCACATACAAGTTTATTTAATAAAATTGCATTATAAAAGATAGAAAATATTGTATAAAATCAGACATGAAATTTTTTAAGCACAAAAATTTACAAAAACAAAATAAACGATAATATATAAAAGGGGTGTAATTAAAATCAATAAATTAAATATTGAAACTATTAAAATGTAATTGCAAACAATTAAAAGTGAAACAATACATAATAAATGAATCAAAAATGTTTAACATTCTTCAGTACATCAACTGAACTTGTTCAATATATGTTTATAAAATTTGCTTTAAACTGGTCTTTAATTGTAATAAACATGCTTCTCAAACGTGGCTCTATTTTGCTTTACTTGTTTTATTACTTAAAGCCTAAAAGTTGTCTTAATATTGACCTTATTTCAAGAAAAAATTTTGACTTTGACAGACCTTTATAATACGATATTTGGTCTTATTGATAACACAAAGTCAGTATTATAGACCAACTTAAAACTTTAGAAGGCCTACTTCAGCCTTAACAAAAATTTTAATTAAAGTCCATATATTCTACATTTCCAGAGCAAAATTTATTTAAGCTTTGTTACCAATAAATAACAATTTACAATTTATTCTCTATTTTAACTATTATGAAGTTATTTAATCAAAGAACCAATCATGGCTTTAAATTTATGATTTTCAGTTTGTATAAATGTAGTCTGCTTGTAATCAAATAAATTTGCAAAATAAAAACCATAGACGGGAAATCACAAATGCATGTTTGCAAAAGGCCCACACCTCCACAAGAAGTACGCTGGCATAAATAAAATTAGAAGAAATGAAAAACAAGTAAGAAAGTAGTGCTAAGCAAAACCGACTTTAAGATAACCTAAGCTATAAGATTTCTAATATTTTTAAGGTTTAAATGATATCCGGAAGATAGGTTTATATGGGAACCAAATACATATGAAATGAACTAAATTGTAAACATTTCGGTTAATTGACGTGCAGTTTGGTCGTTAGGCGAAATATTTCATCAAATTAAACAAACGTTAAGTGAAATATTGGTTTGTTTTGGGTACAGTAGAAATTAAATTATACGGCTTTCTTACATGAGCGAACAGGGAGACACAAACTTCATTATATAAGTCCAATATTTATATTTATTACAAATATTAATCCTCCTTATGGCATAATAGTTCTGCCATGAAACTCCTCAATATAAAGGTGTAGGGTATATAAACTATAAAGGCCTGAAAAGCTAGTGTGTGTGTGGGTTTAATGTTGATTCTGCCAACATTCCATGTAATTTGTTGCAATGTTAGTTGCTGTTAGATCCGAATAAATGCATACACTTATTATTTTAGGCTTCTTTCCGTAGTTTGGACTTTTTACATTGTTTTACATGCTTTTTTATACATCTTTATTCTTTTATAAGTTTTTGTTGTATTGAATATCATTCTTAAGCCACTTAATAAAACTGTATTAAGTATTTAATAATAGTATCTAGTATTAAACTAAAAACAAAACACACAAAAGCAATAGTAGTCGAAGAGGTCAAATTGTATGTTTCCGTACATCCGTCCGTCCGTCTGTCTGTCTATGGCTTTTTCCTGTTCAAGTATAACATCCAACCAAACTGCCAACATTCAGCCATTCATTCATTACAATTCCGTATTATAAAATAAGGTTTAATTTGTTCACCTTTTTAACACATACACACACTCAAAATATAAAGAAAATTATAATAAAAATCGGTAGCAGCAAGTAGTAGAGAGAAATTTCCAAAAGGTTAATGCAGAACTAAAACAAAAACTAATTGATTTGATTGATTAAACATTTTTGTAGAACATCAACATTTTAAAGTTGTTGCGTTTGGTACGTGCCACACATAATTTTTACTTTATTTAATTATTTATATTGTTATTTTCGCTTGCTTTTAGTATTTTAAGAATTGTTTTTTTTTATTTCATTTTGTTTTTTCACTTTACTTTGCATTTGTTAATTGTTAATAGCCGTGATATGACAATTACTAACTAGTTACTACCTAAAAACTGTTTTCTCATTGTTGGCCAAAACGACGACACAACAACAACACTGACACATATGTATTTGACAGCTACACAGAGAAATAGTGGAGAATTTATATATACAAAGATTGGTAATGGTGAGGTTGCCACAGGGTTTTGAAAAATTGTTGCTAATTAACGAGGGTAATTAGAAAAATTACAATTAAATGTTTATTTATTTTTAATAATTAATCTAATTACAACTGATACTACGAAAATGCTTCGATATAATTAATACCCTAATTGTAGAATAGTAGTGAAGGTCTTAGTAATGTGATTGTGGGTTCGATTGGCAAAATTATCCCATATTCCAGGTTAGTTCATTAACAAGTTTACCATAGACTTACCTATTGTCTTGCTTGTTTATGGACTGGACATTGGCTAACTTATGTACTATTTTATTGACTACTGTATGGACTTATCTATGGACAAGCTCGCTCAGAAAATAAAACTTAGTTTTATACCTTCTAAGTAATTTGAATAGATTCTTAGATCAAGCAAATCAAACTCTTCAAAATAATAAACTATAAATTTAAAATCTACCCTCGTGTACAAATACGATACGATTGACAGCATTCTACAAAAGTAATTGTATTTGTTTTCTTAACTCTACACAACAAATATTTGTAAAAGCAACGAATCGGTAGGTATTTGCACATTCAATGAACTAAATATTAACTTATTTTTGTTGTTAATTAAATATTAGTCATCTCATGCACAATCAATGTTATTCATTTACTTAATTTTTCTTCTAATTTTGTGTACATACAACGAAATAAAGAAAACCGCCTCTTATATGCAATTCAAGTCTCCAAATTTACAATTAAAATGACATTGTAGACAGTAGAAAGAGAAGAGGAATAAATACAAAATATCATAAGAACAAATAAAACAAAACAAACTAATGATGACAACAACAGCAGCAACTACAAAAACAACAAACAGCAGCAGCAGCAAAAACATTAAAAACACAGGGGTAATTGGTCAAAAAGAGGAAGGAAAACAAACTTAAACAAAAAAAAAAAAGAAAACATTTCGAAAAACGACAAAAATTGGTCAAGTGTGAAATGTAGAAAAAAAACGTCTAAAGAGAGGTACTGCGCAAGTAAAAAAATGACAGGATAATGGTAAAATAAGTACTTTTTCAAAAAGTATGTTGTTAAGGAAGGAAACATAAGGCGGGCTGTTAGGAGGAAGAACTTGTAAAATTTGTTTTGTTTGGGCAACAACCAAAAGAAATTTAAAACGAAAAATAAAACATGACAGGTGTTCAAATAAGTTTTTAATGTAAGGGAATTTTGAAAAATTAAAATTAAAGGAAACAATGTAATATAATTTTAAACATAATTTCGCTTTCTTTCACTTTGATTTAATTATTTTACCGTATTACGTTACGTTTCTTTTTTTGTATATCTTGTTTTTAATTATTATTTATTAGCACTATATAAATTATATTTATTTTTATTATATATTTTTTCAAAATAATCTCTTATTTCATCATTTGCCAGACTCGCTTCTTCACTCTCGTCGTATCATTCACGTTATTATACACTACTACTTTTTTATTACCCGTTTTCTTTTACTTGGCTAATTCTACCTTTTAACAACGCGACAAATTTTTTTCTTTCCTTGACTCAATTTTTTTTTTTTTTTCTTTTTAATTTTTCACTTTTTTATTTTACTTTTATTGTGGAATGTTTGCGTTTATATTTATTAATTATATTAAGGGCCGTTTAATGTACGCACTACTGCTTATGTTTTTATAATATTTTAAATAAAATTAATGCAAATAAATAGATTTTTTTAACATTGAAAAAATTCCGAAAATTTTTCAGCAGCTTGTACGTAAAAAAGAAAAAACCACTATGTGTCAAAATAATTGAGAGACGAGTGTGGCCAGATTGTTTTTGTTCAATTTGACAATTGTATTCCAATTGGGGAAGAATTTGGCTACTCTTTTTGTAGAGTTATGAAGAAAATATATAAACAGTGGGCTTTTAAAATTATAATAGAAATATTTTAAAAATAAAATTTATATTTTTTAAAGTATTTTTAATCAGGTTATTTATTATCTATTGTGTAAAACGAATCCTAGTAAATTTCTCGTTTTAAAGCCGAGTACACAAATATAGTGGAAATTAAATCGAATATAATTTTATTCCAATAAATTAAAAAAACATTTTTTGCGGTTTTTAGTACAATTATAAGTTGATATAAATACTATGGACATTTTAGACTCTTTTTCATTAAAAATATGTTTGTTTTTCTGAATTTTACTTTCAAATAAAATTCGATTTGCATAACATCAAATTCGGGATTAAAAATTTCTCGGTTTTGAAACCAGTTCGATTTACAGAACAGACATGAATATAGTTAAGTAATTATATATATTGATATATGAATTTCTATTATAAATTAAATTTATTAGAAAAGCCTCTTCAGAACTTAAAAATAATGAATTAGGATGAAAATAAATTTAGTAATAAAGCGCTGCCTCCGTTGGATTATTGCTCAAGTCTGTTGTAGACAGGATGTCGTGGGTTCATTTCTCACCAGACACTGATAAAGCAGCACACAAGAAATCTGGCGGAGGCCTATTTGTATTCTTGCGGATGGTAGGAATTCAGGGAAAAGAGAGAAAGCCGACAGGAAACAGGGGAAGGCGCCCGAGAGAAAGGAGGAGAGACAGAAAGCCCGCGAGCGGAGCGAGCGAGCGAGCGAGCGAGCGAGCGAGCGAGCGAGCGAGAGAGCGAGCGAGCGAGCGAGCGAGCGAGCGAGAGCGAGCGAGCGAGCGAGCGAGCGAGCAGCGAGCGAGCGAGCGAGCGAGCGAGCGAGCGAGCGAGAGCGAGCGAGCGAGCGAGGCAGAGCGAGCGAGCGAGCGAGCGAGCGAGCGAGCGAGCGAGCAGCGAGAGCGAGCGAGAGCGAGCGAGCGAGCGAGAGCGAGCGAGAGCGAGCGAGCGAGCGAGCGAGCGAGCGAGCGAGCGAGCGAGCGAGAGAGCGAGCGAGCGAGCGAGCGAGCGAGCGAGGAGAGAGCGAGCTATCTATATATCTATATCTATCTAGCTATCTATCTATCTATCTATCTATCTATCTATCTATCTATCTATCTATCTATATATCTATCTATCTATCTATCTATCTATCTATCTATCGTTCTATCTATCTATCTATCTACCTATCTATCTATCTATGTGAAACCCTATATACATATATACTTTTTAAATTAAATGCATGCATTTCTTTAATTCTATTAAACTTTAGTATTTGTACTTACCTACGATTATTATCCGGAGGTAAAACGCTCCAATCTTGTTCATAATAAGGATACATATTTGAAAATTTTCAAAACAAACAATTGCAGCCGATACTAAACGATGAAACTATTTGCTAAACCTTTTCAAACACTTTTAAATAATACCAATTATTTCACTTAAATTAAATTAATGATTTAACAATTACTAAATCACTTTTTTGTTTGTGTAAGAAATTATTTTAAAAGATATCAAAATATAACAAATTTTTTACTATGATAGAAATAACAATTGAACACCAATACTGACTGATAACATATGCGTTTGGGGTGTTATCTTTATACTATAGATTTATTTTTTCCTTAATTTTTTTTATTTAATAATAAATTTATACACACTTGTTTTAATTACTAATATTAACTCTCTGTTTTAATTATAATTATTTGTAAATTCTTTAAACATTTTACCACAAATCACAAAAAGGAAATTTAAGCTATATATTTTTTAATTTCGACACCTTTTAAAATCATACGTATTCATTTTATTTTTATCTAAACCGTAAGAAGTTTAATTTCGAAAAGACCTTAAATATGTCTATAACTGTGGAACGAACAATTTATAAAACAGAGAAAACCCCTTGTTTTAAATTTTGTATTATTTGGTGAGGGAGCTTATCTTCTGGTGCCTTTTCTCCTGTCTATGTATATATAGTATATAAAAGAGAATGTGTGCTATACCTGTTTGCCTAGGTGAGTATCTAGTTAGTTTAGTATTTGGTAAAGTTCTTATCAGTAAGAGCATTAAAATAATGTTAAATGATAAGAAGTTTTATACTGTTTTCAGTTTTTCGAGAAGGTGAGTGTAGTGTTGTTTTATATTGTAAAAGCAATTTGTATTAATTATATGTAAAAAAAAAATAATTAAATAAATAATAAAAGTAAGAGGTAATCAAACAATTGAGCAACCAATGACAGTTAGGGAATTTATTAAAAATGCACGTTACTGTCATAATAAGATTTAATAAGGTGGGTAAAATTTTAATTAGAAAGATTTTGGAAGACTTCAGGGTTTTAACGCATAGAAGAAGAAAAATGTGTTTTTATGAATTAAAAGCTTTTTTCTCAACGAAAAGGGCTTTTTTAACTACATAAAAATTAACAGTATAAACCCTTAAAAAGCTTTAACCTTTTCAAAAACCGTTTATAACCTTTTTACAAAAATTCCATTATAAGTAATTTCATAAATATTCGTTTATATACTTTTTTATAAATATTTTGTACATTTACAAAAAAAAAAAAAAGTAGAAAATAATCTGGAATATACTTTAGCATAAAGCTAATTCAAAAAATAAAAGCTTATTACAAAAAAAAAGAAGAACATTTCATTTATCTTACTTTCTCGAGAAAACTATAAATACAAATCTATCATCAGTCGTTCACGCGTGGTGGTCGTACTATAGAATGTCTTTTTATGGCTTCCACCAGCCACTTAATGCCTTCATCTACACCTTCGCTGTCAATAAAGAAATAAAAATATTACAAAATAAAATAAACTTACAAGATGACAGCATTTGTTTTTATATATAGATGTTCTTATCACAATAAAACTAACCCCGTCAGAGCAGATACCGGTATGGTAAGACAATCACGTCGGCCAATAAAACCGCCCGCTTGTTGGAATACTGGTTTTATATCTCTGACACCCATAACATCAGGCAAATCTTGTTTATTAGCCAATATCAGTAAAGGAACACCCGAGAGCAAATCATTCTGTATCATTTTATCTAATTATAACAAAATAAACGCTATAAAATTACAATTTTCTAATTATCATCCTTTATCACATACCAAAAATAACTTTTGATTCTTCCATACGATCTCTATCGTTGGAGTCTATCACATAGATGACCGCATGCGATTCTTGATAATACTTATCCCACAATGACTGCAATTCATGCTGACCACCCAGATCCCAAAAATTCAAACGCACTCCCTGCACATCGATGGTTCCTATATTAAGTCCTACGGTAGTGGTTATTTTACTTGGGTTCATTCCTTTATAGTTTTTCGTAAATTTTGTTTTGGCTGCTTCCAAATAAGTCTGCAATGTAAATGCGTTTTAATTATAAACAAATTATTTAGCATTTTATTGTAATTATAAGCTAACCGTCTTGCCAGCATTGTCCAAACCCAATATTACTACACAGTATTCATCTTTTTGTGTTAGATATTTATAGAAACCATTTAGCAAGGTATACATTGCAAATTGTTGTTTATTTTGTAATATTTATGATTTACAAAATTTCTTTATAATTTCATTAAGATTTTATTTAAAAAAAATTAAAGAAAATATCTTTTTACACGTACGACGGCGGTGGCTGACACAAAAACAAATTGATTGTTGTCATCGATCAGCTGTTTCGTTTTTTTCTACGTCTTCTAAATGTAAACAAATGACAGAGTTGCTATTTAAGGGAAGTATGCTTAGGGTAAATTAGTTTTAACGTGCGTGAAATTCAATTATATTTGAATTCTTCGAACGAATTCATTTAATTTTATTTACGAGTGGATTCTTTAAGCTTTCGATATAGTTGAATTATTTTCCTAATTTCTTGACTCAATTTTATCTTATGTTACGAAAATATTTTTATATAAATTCAAGCTTTTATAAATTTAATTAAAAAATGGTTTGTTTAAAACCGAAAATCTTTAAAACTAGAAAGTTAACTTATTCAAAAGGAAATGTGATATGAAATTGCCCAGCAGTTCGGTGCGATCTACCAGGGATTGCCCAAGTGACAAGCTACTATAACATGTGCTTGTGCTAGGAGAAAGTCAATTGTCACTTCATACATTACAGAGAGGCAATCAGAGTGCTAGTCCAAAGACGTCAATACATGACAATGAAAATTTTGCTTAAAATGTATAGTTTGAAGTGATGATTGTCTCCGTTCTTGCCTGCAGAAGTGGCACGAAGTCTCTGTCTTCACTCGCGTTTACCAATAATGCATACGTGAGGAATTATTACCCTAAACCGGAGCAAATGTAGTTGGTTAAGTAGATAGATAGATAGATAGATAGATAGATAGATAGATAATTAGATAGATAGATAGATAGATAGATAGATAGATAGATAGATAGATAGATAGATAGATAGATAGATAGATAGATAGATAGATAGATAGATAGATAGTAGATAGATAGATAGATAGATAGATAGATAGATAGATAGATAGATAGATAGATAGATAGATAGATAGATAGATAGATAGATAGATAGATAGATAGATAGATAGATAGATAGATAGATAGATAGATAGATAGATAGATTATAGATAGATAGATAGATAGATAGATAGATAGATAGATAGATAGATAGATAGATAGATAGATAGATAGATAGATAGATAGATAGATAGATAGATAGATAGATAGATAGATAGATAGATAGATAGATAGATAGATAGATAGATAGATAGATAGATAGATAGATAGATAGATAGATAGATAGATAGATAGATAGATAGATAGATAGATAGATAGATAGATAGATAGATAGATAGATAGATAGATAGATAGATAGATAGATAGATAGATAGATAGATAGATAGATAGATAGATAGATAGATAGATAGATAGATAGATAGATAGATAGATAGATAGATAGATAGATAGATAGATAGATAGATAGATAGATAGATAGATAGATAGATAGAATAGATAGATAGATAGATAGATAGATAGATAGATAGATAGATAGATAGATAGATAGATAGATAGATAGATAGATAGATAGATAGATAGATAGATAGATAGATAGATAGATAGATAGATAGATAGATAGATAGATAGATAGATAGATAGATAGATAGATAGATAGATAGATAGATAGATAGATAGATAGATAGATAGATAGATAGATAGATAGATAGATAGATAGATAGATAGATAGATAGATAGATAGATAGATAGATAGATAGATAGATAGATAGATAGATAGATAGATAGATAGATAGATAGATAGATAGATAGATAGATAGATAGATAGATAGATAGATAGATAGATAGATAGATAGATAGATAGATAGATAGATAGATAGATAGATAGATAGATAGATAGATAGATAGATAGATAGATAGATAGATAGATAGATAGATAGATAGATAGATAGATAGATAGAGATAGATAGATAGATAGATAGATAGATAGATAGATAGATAGATAGATAGATAGATAGATAGATAGATAGATAGATAGATAGATAGATAGATAGATAGATAGATAGATAGATAGATAGATAGATAGATAGATAGATAGATAGATAGATAGATAGATAGATAGATAGATAGATAGATAGATAGATAGATAGATAGATAGATAGATAGATAGATAGATAGATAGATAGATAGATAGATAGATAGATAGATAGATAGATAGATAGATAGATAGATAGATAGATAGATAGATAGATAGATAGATAGATAGATAGATAGATAGATAGATAGATAGATAGATAGATAGATAGATAGATAGATAGATAGATAGATAGATAGATAGATAGATAGATAGATAGATAGATAGATAGATAGATAGATAGATAGATAGATAGATAGATAGATAGATAGATAGATAGATAGATAGATAGATAGATAGATAGATAGATAGATAGATAGATAGATAGATAGATAGATAGATAGATAGATAGATAGATAGATAGATAGATAGATAGATAGATAGATAGATAGATAGATAGATAGATAGATAGATAGATAGATAGATAGATAGATAGATAGATAGATAAGTAGATAGGTAGATAGGTTAATGGCTACAGATATAAAACGTTGTTTCAGATCTCTGCATCAGTAACAGCCCTAAGGGATTTGCACAATTTTACTCCACAACAAATAATCGACTTATTGCTGCCACCAATAAATAATTGGTTTAATTCATCAATTCTTATCCATCAATACTTGCAGTATGTAATAACACAACTCACTTTTCAGCTACTTCCATTATCCGTCGAATATGTTTTCCGCACTGATTGTTTTCAAGTTGGACTAAAGTGTTGATATTAATTTACTTTCTTTCCAATCCAAAAATAAAACATTTCACTCTATTAGTATGGTACTCAAAAGAAAAAGAAATGTATGTATATATTTAATTTTATTAAATTTTTCAATTATAATATTTAAAAAAAAAAAAATTCAATAAGAAAAATAATATTATTTAAAAAAAAAAATAAATTTTACAAAATACTTTTTTGTTTGCGTTAATTTTTTCATTTTCTCTTTTGTTTACAAATATTCAAATAAATTTCAAATTCACACAATTAATAACTGATTAATTACAAAATATTTGTGTTTTTCTAGCAATAATTCAATAGAAAAAAAAGGAATGTTCAAATTAAAAAAAAAAAGAAATATAAAAAAACTTAATTTTTAAATTAAAATAATTAAAATGATTTTTTTTATGATCAAATTAAAATAAAGAAAAAACATTAAATGTTTTATGTAGTATGTACGACGAAGTAGTTTTAGTGGTTTTTTGTTTGTGTTTAACTATAAATTTAAGCTAAAAAGTATAACGGTGATTATTAGCAGATTTTAATTTAAAATAATAAAACATTACTTGTTTTATAGAAAGACAGAGACACAGAGAGTTAAAGAAAAGTTTTAAACAGTAGAAAGGAAACAATATTGTAGCGGAAATGTAGGACACAGGGTTTTTGTTTGTTTAATGGTGTTGTATGTAGTGTATTAAAAATATAAGTACAATTTTTTATACATAAATATAAACAGTTTTTTGTTTTCAATTTTGTTTTGTTTTACTGTTGTTGTAATAGTAGTTTTGTTGTTGTTTATAGTTCAAGTTTAGTTAAGAGAACAAACTAGGATAACAATGTAAAATTATACATTTTAAAATGTGTGTTTTCTGTGTATTAAAGTTTAACATTTTCTTTTTAAATAAGTTTTTGTTAAATATTTAAGCTTTAAATTTTAACAAAAAAAGAAGAGTTTCTAGTTATAGTATAATTTGATTTTATTTTCTGTTGTTGTTTTTTGAATATTGTTTTATGATTTTGAATTTAATGAACGCAAAAAATCTCTAACAAACTTATATTGAATTTTATTTGTTTTTGTTGTTTGTTTTTTTATTTTTTCATTTTAATTTTATAATAATTAATATGTATAATTTTCTTAAATTGTTGTTGTTGGTTTATTTGTTTGTTTATATGTATATATTTTTTTTATTTAAACATTGTAATTAATTTTTTATATAATTCGTATTGTGTCCTCATTAAGTTTTAATTTATTTTAATATTTTTTGTTTTTGTTATTTGTTTTATATATTTTTTGTTTATTTTTTTATTTTTAAATAAACCTTAGACAAGCTTTAGGCTTAAAATTAGAATTGCACCCAATTAGCATTTGCAGAACTTTGTTGTGGATTTTGACCAGGCGCAGATCTAAAAGGGAGATGAAAAAATGGAAATTTTTATTTAAACAGTTTTTTTTCGAATAGAATATGCATTCAAAAACTTAAATTTAGAAAAAAAAATTAATTCCCAAATTTTGGAAAAATGTCCCTTTAAAGGAAATTTTGTAAAAACGAGGTTTTATTATTTAACTTAATTTTCAAACATAATTCTGAACAAAAATTTTTAAATTTTTCATAATTTGAAAAATTTCCCTTTAAGGGAAATTTTTATAAAAACAATATTTTACTAAATTTAAATGATTTTCCACACAACTTTGAGCTATAAACAAGAATTTCGCAAAATTTTTGAAATTTCCTTATTTTAAAAAAATTTTCCTTAAAGGGAAATTTTATATAACCAAGATTTTTATTATTTAAATTGATTTTCAAACTTAATATTAAAGAAAAATAAAAATTGTGCAAAGTTTTAGAAATGTCCCTCATATTAAAAAATTTCCTTTTAAGGGAAATTTTGATATAAACAGGATTTTCTAAATTTTAATGATTTACCTACATAACTTCAAGCTATAAACAAAAATTTTATAAATTTTTTTTTTTAAAGGAGATTTTTATTATTTAAATTAATTTTCGAATATAATGTTAAACAAAAATAAATATTTTGAAAATTATTTTAAATTTCCCTTATTTTGAAAAATTTTCCTTTTAGGGAAATTTAATATAAACGAGATTTTTTATCTTAAATGATTTTTCAACACAACTTCAAGCCATAAACAAAAATTTGATAAAATTTAAAAATTTTCCCTTAGTTGGAAAAATTTCCCTTTAAGGGAAATTTTATTTAAAGAAGTTTTTTATTATTTAAATTAATTTTCGAATATAATTTTAAACAAAAATAAATATTTTGAATTTTTTTTTAAATTTCCCTCATTTTGAAAAATTTCCTTTTAAGGGAAATTTTATATAAACGGGATTTTTCTTATGTTAAATGGTTTTTAAACACTTCAAGCTATAAACAAAAATTTGACAAAAAATTTAAGAAATTTGCCTTAGTTGGAAAAATTTCCCTTTAAGGGAATATAATGGTAAATAAAAATATATAATTTGCAAAAATTTATAAATTTCCCTAATTTTAAAAAAATTTCCCTTTAAGGGAAATTTTATATAAACAAGATTTTTATTATGTTAAATGTTTTTCCAATACAACTTCAAGCTATAAACAAAAATTTGATAAAATTAAAAAAAATTCCCTTAGTTGGAAAAATTTCCCCCTGAGGGAAATTTTTTTTAAAACAGATTTTTATTATTTAAATTATTTTTTCCTTAAAGGAAATTTTATATAAAGAAAAATCATTCTTATGTTAAATAATTTTCCAACAAAACTTCAAGTTATACACAAAAATTTGATCAAATTTTGGAAATTTACCTTAGTTGGAAACATTTCCCTTTAAGGGAAACTTTATTAAAACTATCAAATTTACTAAAACTTCGGAAATTTAACTAATTTTGAGTTTTTAAATTAATTTAAAAACATAATTTTGAAAAAAATGGACATTTTGAAAAACTTTACTAATTGCCCTTATTTTCTCTTCTCTAGGTAAGGATTGTAATTTAGAGAAAGTTTTCTATGGAAAACCAACTCTGGAGAAAGTTTAATGTTGCTTTCTAGAAAAAAATCTCTCTGCAGAGAAATATTTTCTAAAGAAAAATACTTCCGGAGAAAGTTTTCTGATGACAAATTATTCTATACTTTCTTTAGAGTTTAGAAGAAGAAACTTTTATGGAATTAATAAAATAAATAATAATAATTTTTAAGAAAAACTTACCCAGCTGAAGCATAATCTGTCCATTCGGTGGCCGCATTACCAGGAGCCTTATGAGCAGGCGATGTACCGGGACTTTGACGTACTGAACCAGCGGCTGATGGTGGTGGTGCTATTTTACCCATGCCTCCGGGTGGTGGTGGTAATATGCCAGAGCCAGCTTTAGATTTTGTACGGCCAGTGCCTTCAGAACCATCTTTTTTCTAAGTAAAAATAAAATTGAAAAAAAAAATCAATAAAAAAAGAACACATAACATGTTAGTGGAACTAAGAAAATTCTTATTTCTAAATTATATTTATCATTCGTTATTTCTGAAATGTATGTATATGCACAAAATTACCGTTATTCTCATATTAATTTTAATAGTTTCACCCTCTTTGAAGCCTAAATCCAGTTCTTGTTTCGGTTGGGTTTTTTCCTTTTCAATTTGTTCTTGATTTTTGACCCATTTGAAATGATCCTGTAAAGCAACATTTAAATCAAATGAATCTGAACGATCACCGAAACCTAAACCCAAAAATGCCGAGCGTCCTTTAAAATCAAAAATAGAAGAAAGTAAAGTTGTCAGATATTAATATAGCTTAGAGTTTATCTCTCTCTCTTACCATTATCATCTTGTACTCGTATAACAAAATAACGTGAACTATCTGATACGGCTTCGATGGCAACACCAGGATATGTTTCAATGGGACAATTAGCAAATAAAGCACCACTTGTTTTATCTTCTAATTTAAGATTACATTGTGTACCTTTGGCTACCAAACGCATACGACCGGTCCAGGTGGGTTCTCCCAAATTCCAATCGGCGGCTCTGTAAGAAAAGTGTTCAGTAATTAATAGAAAAGACTAATAGATTTAACCTAGAACTAGATGTTAATATTAAATGTAAATAAAAGGTTTCCCCATCTTTCTTCTATAAATCTTCTATAAATTACAGATTTTAGTTATTTTGTTCAGGGATCAAAAACTGGACTTTGGTTGACATTTCAATTTTGAGAAAAATTTGCTTTTAAAATTGCTATAAATTGATGGCGTCTCTTGATCACTTATGCATATAGCTGCTTAAGTTCTCCTCGTACACCCGAAGGTCCTCCCTAACATGTTCTGAGGATATTGGCATGCAGCCCGTAACAGTTCTAAGGCAGCACTTTGTACGCTTTGAATATTTCTCTATTGGATATCAATCAGCGATACATGTCACACTGGAGCAGTATGATTAACCACTGATTGGTCAGATAGCTAACAAGGTAACTTTTTCCATACGTCAAGTGCGGGCGTCTGGCGCATTAAGGAGTTTGTTCCTCCGAGGTAACCATTCATACGATCGCATTAGTCACTAACTTCGTCCACATATGACGTTTTCAGTCACTTACTCTCAGCGGTCCCTATTATAAATGTCTTAAACATTTGAATAATAATTCGAAATCTCAATTTTAAACCTTGAAAACCAACTAGAACCAAAATAAATATTACATTAATATGAAACTAAAACAACGTGTAGGATCGATAAAACCAACAACTATTTGAAGAAAAAATCAATTAAAATTGAACTTCAATTGTAAAAATAACAAAAGAAACATAATTTTCATCGCACACAAACACACGCAGCAGGCAGCACGAAATTGCAATTGGATTTTTATAACATACTATAGTTAGGAGGGTATTATCTCTTTGTCCTAATGTATGTAACAATCTGGTCCATATTAATAAAACAGGTAGTAATTTTAAGGATAATGTTACGAATCTATTACTTCGATCTATTCGCCTTATCTTCGGAAATCAATATAGATTCAAAAATATCTGAAACCTTTAAAAATAAACACAAATAATTTTCAAGCAATAGCTGCATAATTTTTACAAAAATCTTTCCATTCCTGTAGGGTACCACAAAACTGGACTTAACCGACTTTGCTTTCTTACTTGGTAGGTATTCCTATTGAGATGTTTTTAACCTTGCAAGAATAACAAAAATAAAAGAAAGAACGAAAAAAAGTGCACACACAACAAACACACAATTGGAAGAAGATTCTGCTGTTTTAATAATAAAAAAATTACAATGTACACACATTAACATTGTTATATACAGGAAATAAGCGAATATATTATAAACAAATTAACAAAATTGTGTTTTTATATTTAATTATTATTTTGTTAAACAATAGAAAGTGAAAAATTGAGGGCGTATTTATTTTGCCAACAAAGCATGACGTTTTTATTTGTTTTGTTTTTAATTTTAATATAATTTTTTCTTAAAACATTTCATTCACTTGCAATTAAGAAGAAAATAACAAAAAAAAGTAGTGTAATGAGAAATTAACTAAAATATCAAATCAATTTTATTTTCTTTATTCTTGCCAGTAGTTTTTTTTTACCTGTAACCACGATTATTGGCTCTGGGTGGAATTTTATATATAAATACTTCTGGTTTAACAATTAAAACACTTTCATAATCCATTTTTGCAAAAATTTATTAACGAATTATTATTTCTTTCGTCCCAAAATATCAAAAAAAAACTTATTCACGAAATTTTTTATGATTGTTTTTTCCCAAAAAATTATAGACTGCGCTGCTTTCAGTGTTGGCAATTTATTTTCCCAGCAAATCAAGCAACTTTTAATTCTAGCGATTTTACTAATGGAAGATTTGCTAATTTTTCTAAATTTTAACCTAGTAAATAAATTAAAATAAAAATTAAGAAAAAAAGTATTAAATATTATAATAAACAACGCTTATAAGCTTATAAAAAAAAAAAACAACATTTAAATAGTTTTGTAAATTTTACAAGAAAAAATGTTATCATCACTGGTTGCTCTACAGCTGACACTTTTGCACTTGTCATCACAGATAATAACAGGGTGCTCATAATAACGTTGTTTTAAAGAAACACAATGATTCAAAAAAAAATTAACGGTTTTCTTTTTAAAAGTTGCCAAACCATGAGTATTTTAAATCATTAAAAACTTTACACAATATGGAATTTAGCTATTTTTTAATAATTTATTGATTGTTGTTATTGTTGTTATGTACTTTTAATAATCTTGTTTATAATTCAAAATTCTTTCGAAACTTGAAAGTCACTTTTATAACCATTGTATCATTTATCAGAAAATGAGCACGTATATATTAATCATGCAGAAGAGTTATAAATGACTCAAATGTGTTAAAAAATTTCAAAAAATATTAGTTGTTGGGATGATATATCTATATATTCTCCTGGTTCTCATTACAATTCAGTAACAGTAGATTAAATCCATCTTCTCCAAGCTTCAAAAATTACAGAACAAAAAAAAAGGGAAACGATCCTGAAGGGTTTGTCAGTTAATGGATTAAAAACACACCTTTAAGAAAATTTAAATATTATAGATACGATAACCGGTTTACTATGACCCATTTACATTTTACTAACCCTCCTAGGACCTTTTTAAAAATAACTAAAAATCTAATATGAATAATATAACCTTTAACAGTAGCTACTGAAGTGTAGACAGAACGAAAACACGATTGACCTACAATTGCAAAACAACATGCACATTTCAACATACATACATACATGTTACCACCCTTATTATCCTTTCGTCCTTTTATTAAAAACGAAAATCAAATAACATGCCCTTCAAAATTTATTTTATTTATATTGTAAAAATCGTTTTATAGTTAATATTCACTGAAATAAAATATGTGTGTTATATGAAAATAACACATCTGCAAAACGGAAAGGAAGTGGTGGAAAAAATAGAAAAAAAAAATAAATACTGTAAGTAAATAATAGGGAGGAAGGAAAGACAAGTATTCATCTGCATCAAACTCGATTAAAATCGAAGATCATTAACAGCAATAAAAATGTTTATTTATGTTTGATGGATCTATAAAGTTCCACCGAATATGTATGTATTTTTAAAAATAGCTGTTCAATTCAACCGAATTTTAATAGTTTTTTCCTTTATCTCTGAATTTTGAATTATAAAAATGTTTATCGGATTATTTTGAAGAGCATCGTTTATAAATTGATATTAACCCTTAAATGATTGAGGTCATTCACATACTTATGTAAAAATCCTTGCTTAACACAATATAAATTTTCCTGAGAAATGTACCATTTTCCCATAAATTCGCAAAAACTATTGATAAAGTCTTGCTGATGTAGGGTCTATCTTTGGGATAATAAAGTCAAAGACATACATTCTTTTTAAATCCCTTTTTACAACTAGGTAGTAGTTCTGAAAACCTGAATGGTTTATTCATGGAAAAAGAAAATAGGTTGTTGTTGTTGTTGTAGCAGCAAAATAGCTCCTCATCGATGCAAGGATTCGAGCGACTGCAATTTTTTCTATCTAGTCCATGTACGACGCCACAGCATAGACGATTCATAATCTTAGATATCTTCAACAATAATATAAATTGAAGTATTCGATATCGATCTCAATATACTTGAAACGGGCTCTTCAATTGGATGCCAAAGTTGGTTATCAATAACAAACAAAGGTATGATCCGATCCTCATCTGAAGACAACTTTCTAGCCTCCAACCAAAAGTCGTTAGTAGATCATTTAGTAACTGTAAAACAGTACTTTCTGAAACTCCATTACCGGATCGCGCTGTTCTCAGTAATACAATTGCTGAGGAAGTCTTTAATGATCTCTACCTCTACTGTTAAGTTCCGTCAAACCAGAGATAGCTACGTATAGAAAATTAGATTTCCAAACAAAGTTCAATCAAAAGTATTTTTTGGTCTCCACTAATATAAGTTTAAGTTTAAATTCTATCCATCAAGTTAAATTGAGATTATTTTATGATTTCCACCAGTTCAAAACATAACCTCACTTTGGGGTAAAACGAAAGCGCGAGCTTTCTATACGTTGAAGAACGTTGGGAGGATTTTCTTCGAACGTAGAATACCCTGATGTTTTGCCTAGATGCATTTATCTTTAATTTTTAAATCCAAATAGTAATAATAAGAAAATGGATGAGGAAAAAGTTTCAGAATCTTTGGGGGGATAAGAGATCACTGCTAGATAAGAGCTTATACCAAATATTTGTGATACATGAGAATGACGAATAGTTACGAGACAATAGAACGCAATATCTGTAACTGCGCTAGAATAGAAAGCCTTAAATTTAAATGGCTAGAAAATAGATATCAAAATAGAACTATTCTACAACCATATGAGGTGGGCTAACAAACTGAAGTGTGCCAAAACTGCTCTTTTGTAAAAACTAACATTTCGATTCTCTCCATAGTATTTAGCCACGCAAATTCCCACCCAATTGTTTCCTAAATCTTATAAGAATGAGAACTTTTTAAAAGCTGTACACTTTTCAAATTTAAAAAAGCTTCGGTGGGTCGCTTATAAATATATACATCCATATACACATACATATGTACATACATACATATACATATATATACATATCTATATAATATGCATTTGGTCGCGTGGCGTTGATGATTATGTTGAAAAAAGGGCAAAGGGAAAATAAATATATCTACATACATGGATTTATTGGTAAAGTATTGCAGCTGCTACCACACGACTACACTCGGTCATACATAACGTTTGATAACCGGCAACAACTGAAAATGCTGCTGTTGCGATCAACAAGGGTTGTTTTTAAAGGAAAACGAAAAGTGAAAAAAATGCGAATGAATTGAACTGAATTGAACATATTGCTTATAAAACAGCAACCAACCACTAACTTATTTACAGATCTACTGTTGCTGCATAAACGTTGCTCCACAGCCAGCTAGCTAGAGCACTAAAAACAACAAAACAAAAACAAGAAGATACTACACACAACTACGGCCATAGCGAATATGAACAGCTGTCTCAGCTGTTTTTATTGAATGAAAGGTATCTAAACGATGAAAATAGTATGTGTACAGGGAATAATGAGGGGATGAGATAGTTGTCAGTCACCCTTATGTTATGAATTGGGTTTTTTTATTCAATGTTAGTGCAAGTTTAAGGGTTCAAATTAGAGATAGAGTTTTTGTAACTGAACATAATGTGCACTGTCAGTCAGTCGGGTTTCGGATGAGCTCTAGTGCACAACGTTGCGCAGCAAAGTAAAAACAAGTATCAGCAAGTGATCGTTTCAAAATAAACATTGTTCAAACGAATATCTAAGCGAAAATGTCGGGTAAATTAATAATGAAACGTAAATTGGATAAAACACATCAATCGTCTCTTAATAATAAAGTGGAATTGGAAGAATCAGTCTCATCATCAACATCCTCTTCTTCTACATCCCCCTCCTCATCTTCTAATGGAACATCAGAAGTGGAATCCAAAAATCCAACTAATAGAAATGAAGAAGAATCTTTTGTTAGACAACCACAAAGTAAACGTCTACGCTGTGATACACCACCGCCAGAACCAGAGGATTTAAATTTACCACCCTTACCTCTAGTTACCGAACAAAATCGCCATTTACTCCAGGCCATACAATTGAAAATGTTGGAATTACAAAATGAATTGGAAGCATTCGAACATGATGTTGAAGCTCATGAAGAAGACTACTATTATCTTAACGATCATCAGGATCTCGATAATCGTCAGAATAATCAAATGTCGGAACAAGAAGCTGAAGCTTTAGGTTTCGCTATGTGTGCTCAAGAGACAATGTTGTTTCTGCAAAGAGAAGGGGTACCCTCGGATAGTTTACTCTATACACGTCTACGTGATGCTTTAGTGGGACGTTCACAGCCCGATCGTGTAGTTCATCTATGAGGAAATAAGGAAATGTGCAAATGTTTACGTTGCCCAGTGTTTTTTCCAAAACGTCTAGTCATTGTTTTAGAAATGTTTCTGTGAAACATAAAAAAAAGTAATTTTAGTTTATAAAAGAAAAATCTAGTCATGTTTTTTTTTCATTAAGTTAAACTTAAGAATGAAATCACATATAGTATGTAATAAACAATTTAAGATAATTTATAATAATTTTATAAATATTTAGATGTAACAATTTTAAAGGAGGACTTTAAAACAGGAAAATAAGGAAACAAAATATATTTTTTATATTTATATATATTTACATAATAAAAATACTGCATATTTTTCATCAAAATCTAAACTAAAATCTTTAAATATTGCGCAAGAATGGGATTATCCACTGATTTCTATTAAAATTGCCGTTTAATTACATAAATAATTCATTTTTGGTGAAAGTTCGATTTCTGTAAGATCGGATTTAGTCTGAATGGAAAATGGATTTTATGTATGATCGATACTTTGGTTAAAAATATCCTTTTTTTCTATTTTTTGTTAAAGAAAATATGAAAAATAAAAAAAAGTAAAAACTCGATATTTTGGTAGAAAATTAAGATTATTTGGAAATCGAGTATTTAGCGAAATATCGAGATTTTGGTGAAATATACAGATTTTGGTAAAAATTTAAATTTTGATGAAATATCCAATTTTTTTTATATATCGAGAATTTGATGAAGTCGATATTTTGGTGAAATATCGAGATTTTGGCGATATATCGAGATTTTGACGAAATATCGAGATTTTGGAGAAATATAGTCTAGTCTATAGTCTAGTCTATAGTCTAATCTATAGTCTAGTCTATAGTCTAATCTATAGTCTAGTCTATAGTCTAGTCTATAGTCTAGTCTATAGTCTAGTCTAGTCTATAGTCTAGTCTATAGTCTAATCTATAGTCTAGTCTATAGTCTAGTCTATAGTCTATCTAGTCTAGTCTATAGTCTAGTCTATAGTCTAGTCTATAGTCTAGTCTATAGTCTAGTCTATAGTCTAGTCTATAGTCTAGTCTATAGTCTAGTCTATAGTCTAGTCTATAGTCTAGTCTATAGTCTAGTCTATAGTCTAGTCTATAGTCTAGTCTATAGTCTAGTCTATAGTCTAGTCTATAGTCTAGTCTATAGTCTAGTCTATAGTCTAGTCTATAGTCTAGTCTATAGTCTAGTCTAGTCTAGTCTATAGTCTAGTCTATAGTCTAGTCTATAGTCTAGTCTAGTCTAGTCTATAGTCTAGTCTATAGTCTAGTCTATAGTCTAGTCTATAGTCTAGTCTATAGTCTAGTCTATAGTCTAGTCTATAGTCTAGTCTATAGTCTAGTCTATAGTCTAGTCTATAGTCTAGTCTATAGTCTAGTCTATAGTCTAGTCAATAGTCTAGTCTATAGTCTAGTCTATAGTCTAGTCTATAGTCTAGTCTATAATCTAGTCTCTAGTCTAGTCTATAGTCTAGTCTATAGTCTAGTCTATAGTCTAGTCTATAGTCTAGTCTATAGTCTAGTCTATAGTCTAGTCTATAGTCTAGTCTATAGTCTAGTCTATAGTCTAGTCTATAGTCTAGTCTATAGTCTAGTCTATAGTCTAGTCTATAGTCTAGTCTATAGTCTAGTCTATAGTCTATAGTCTAGTCTAGTCTATAGTCTAGTCTAGTCTATAGTCTAGTCTATAGTCTATAGTCTAGTCTATAGTCTAGTCTATAGTCTAGTCTATAGTCTAGTCTATAGTCTAGTCTATAGTCTAGTCTATAGTCTAGTCTATAGTCTAGTCTATAGTCTAGTCTATAGTCTAGTCTATAGTCTAGTCTATAGTCTAGTCTATAGTCTAGTCTATAGTCTAGTCTATAGTCTAGTCTATAGTCTAGTCTATAGTCTAGTCTATAGTCTAGTCTATAGTCTAGTCTATAGTCTAGTCTATAGTCTAGTCTATAGTCTAGTCTATAGTCTAGTCTATAGTCTAGTCTATAGTCTAGTCTATAGTCTAGTCTATAGTCTAGTCTATAAGTCTAGTCTTAGTCTATTCTTAGTCCATAGTTCTATAGTCTAGTCTATAGTCTAAGTCTATAGTCTAGTCTATAGTCTAGTCTATAGTCTAGTCTATAAGTCCTAGGTCCTATAGTCCTAGTCTATAGTCTAGTCTAGTCTAGTCTATAGTCTAGTCTATAGTCTAGTCTATAGTCTAGTCTATAGTTCTAGTCTATAGTCTAGTCTATTCTATAGTCTAGTCTATAGTCTAGTCTATAGTCTAGTCATATAGTCTAGTCTATAGTCTAGTCTATAGGTCTAGTCTATAGTCTAGTCTAGAGTCTAGTCTATAGTCCTAGTCTAGTCTAGTCTAGTCGAGTCTAGCTAGTCTATAGTCTAGTCTATAGTCCTAGGTCTATAGTCTAGTCTCTAGTCTAGTCTATACGTCTAGTCTATAGTCGAGTCTATAGTCTAGTCTATAGTCTAGTCTATAGTCTAGTCCTATAGTCTAGTCTATTCTAGTCATAGTCTATTAGTCTAGTCTATAGTCTAGTCTATAGTTAGTCTATAGTCTAGTCTATAGTCTAGTCTATAGTCTAGTCTATAGTCTAGTCTATAGTCTAGTCTAGTCTATAGTCTAGTCTATAGTCTAGTCTATAGTCTAGTCTATAGTCTAGTCTATAGTCTAGTCTTTAGTCTAGTCTAGTCTAGTCTTTGGTCTAGTCTATAGTCTAGTCTTTGGTCTAGTCTATAGTCTAGTCTTTGGTCTAGTCTATAGTCTAGTCTTTAGTCTAGTCTATAGTCTAGTCTATAGGCAACCGCTGAAAAAAATATACCTAAAAAATTTTATAGTAAATGTATAATTTATATAATATTTATTTATATTACACGATCGGTAATCGCAGTTTAATTAAAGTACCTCATCAATGAGAAATTATAAAAAGAAATAAAAAAATCTTACAAAGCCTACAAAAGAATTACACACAAAAAACTCTTTATTTCCACAATTTCTTAATAGACATATTCTTTTCGGAATCCTTTTGCATAACTTTAGCAACAGCCATTTCGAAATCTTCCTGAGTAACGTGAACACGTCTCTCACGCAAAGCGTACATACCGGCTTCGGTGCACACACCCTTTACCTCAGCACCTGAAGCGCCAGGCATCAGTTCGGCAATTTTACGCAGATTAATGCCACGAGTCAGGTTCATTTTACGTGAGTGAATTTTAAGAATATCCAAACGAGCCTCCTCATTTGGTGGTGGGAATTCAATTTTACGATCAATACGGCCGGGACGCAAAAGAGCGGGATCCAAAATATCAATACGATTTGTGGCCATAATGACTTTAATATTTTTGGTAGCCTCAAAACCATCCAACTGATTCAACAGCTCCAACATGGTACGTTGTACTTCTGAATCACCACCCGAACCAGACTCGATACGTGAAGAGCCAATAGAATCGATTTCATCCATAAAGATAATAGAGGGTGCATGCTCACGGGCCATTACGAACAATTCACGTACCATACGGGAACCTTCACCAATGAATTTCTGTACCAATTCCGAGCCGGAAACACGTATAAAAGTACACTCGGTATGATGGGCAACAGCACGAGCCAGCAGAGTTTTACCAGTACCAGGAGGACCATATAATAAAACACCCTTAGGTTGGGCAATACCCAAAGCATCGAAAAGTTCAGGATGTTTGACAGGCAATTCAATAACTTCCTTAATTTCTTTGATTTGTTTATCCAAACCACCAACCATTTCGTAAGTAGAATCGGGCACTTTTTCCACCATCATAAGTGATACCAATGGATCAACTTTATTAGGTAGAATCTTATGCAGGGTATAACTTTCGTTACGCAAAGCAACACGACAATTGGGAGTAACATCATTGATGTCAATGTTTTTATCAATGTCTACAACAAATTTACCTTCGGGATGCACCTTGACCAAAACCTTTTTCTTATCCATGGGCTTGACTACCTCACCGACATAACTGCCCTGTTCCTGCAGCAGTTGCAACTCCTCGCGCAGCATGCGAACTGCAAGAGAAAATAACATTTTAATACATTTTTATAAGCAATGGAGGAGTTATACCTTTAGCATTAAGTTCATTACGCTGGGCCTGCAGACGTCTTAAATTTTGCGATTTTTCAGCTACAATCAATTGCAGTTCTTCGATTTTTTGTATGTAATATGAACGAAAACCCTCACCCTTGCAGGCGGCATCAATGTCCATCTACAATTTATATATTTTTAGGTGAATTTAATTAAAAAAAATTGCTAATTTAGACTTACCCGATTGGTGACGGTCATTGTTGGATATTATTTTATTAATTTAGTTTAAGTTTTATTTTGTTTAATTTTTTTAATCGTTTGATTTTTCCTGTAACTTTTGTTAAAACACAATGACACTTCTTTTAGAAAATTTTGCAAAGTCAACACACACGGTTGTATATTGTAGTAGTAACAACTGTATTTGTTATTACATAGCTCACAGCTTTTGTATATGTCTAGCATAAAGAAAATATGACGGAGATGTTATTAAATGCACGTTAAATTTAAATGTTTATATGACTGCTAACATTGAGGTAAAATAAATAAAATTGATTTTTAAATAAAAATTAAATGAAAATATAAATTTTTTAATTATTATGAATGTTTCAGTAATCGACGGTTTTACAGGTTTTAATGTAATTCCCTCCTGTAATCAAATTTTAATGTATTTTTGAAGTTTTTCTGATTAATTGTTGGCATTTCTAAATAAAACATGCAAAACTGACGATTGCGGGAATTATCCTTTAATTTGATTTTTATTTATTATTAAATTAAAACTAACATTTCCATAAATTTATAATCAAATTTCAACAGATAACATAACCTAAAAATGTTCATTAAATTTATTTTGTTAGGACAAAAGAAGAAAATGCAATATTTTCCCTCCTTAAACTTTAATTTATATACTTTTGAATCTCATCATAGAAAGCTAACACCAACGCCCCACCAGTGCCACGCAATATATTTGAAAAGGCACCTTTAAAGAATGCCTTCATACCTTCGGTTTTTAAAATTGTGGCCCAACAATGAGCTGTATTCTTGTAGATCATTTTCTCTTTTGACAGACCCGACTGCATCATCATACGGCGACGTACCGTATCAAAAGGATACGATGTTATGCCAGCTATAGTTGTCACCACTTGCGCAATGGCCCAACTTATGTAGAAGGGAGTATTCTTGGGATTGGGTAGAAAATCACGACAGGTATCGTAGAAACCAAAATATGTAGCACGATATATGATAATGCCCTGCACGGAAACACCGAAACCTCGATATAAACCCGTTGCTCCATCACTTTTGAAAATTTTTACAATGCAATCACCCAAACCCTTGAATTGACGTTCACCCGCACCCTTGCCAACATCGGCTGCTAGGCTATTGTAATATAAAACAATTTTATTAAGTATCTTTTTAATCTTCTTGCGTAAAAAAACTTACCGCGTACGCCCAAAATCCAAGGGATAAACAAAACATAGAGAAGTTGCTCCAGCAGCGCCACCAGAAGCCAAATTGCCCATGAAATAACGCCAAAATTGTTCATGTTTGTCAATGCCACCCAAAAATATCTGAAGATTAATGAAATTTAATTAACACATAGGCTCATAATTCCATTTAAAATAAAGAATCTAGATCCACCTGTTTATATTTATCTTTAAATGCAAAATTTAATGCTTGCGTTGGAAAGTAACGTATAACATTTGCCAAATTTCCACGCCAATACGATAGGAAACCCTGTTCCTTGGGCAACCGCACAAAACAATCGATTATACCTTTATAACGTTGTGCCTCACTAATTTGCGTCGATACATGTTGCACTTGCAGCAATAGTTTAACACGTTCTATGGGCGCTACCGCTGTTTTAGCTACAGCAGCTGATATACCACCCGCCATAAAGTCTTTAAGGAAAGACATCGGATCCGTTAAATCCTTACCCATGATGATATGTTTAAGGTTTCACAATACAATGAAGATTTCTAAAAAAATTAAATTGTCGTCAGAAAATTTATATCAAAAAAAAATATTTTCAAATTTTCAATTAATAATTATGAATTCATTGCAATACAGTCTTCGGAATTTTTCAGAATAAAAGTAGTATATTTCTTTTCACATTCGACATCTAGACTATGGTCTAGTCTATGGTCTAGTCTATAGTCTAATCTATAGTCTAGTCTATGGTCTAGTCTAAAGTCTAATCTATAGTCTGGTCTATAGTCTAGTCTATAGTCTAGTCTATAGTCTAGTCTATAGTTTAGTCTATAGTCTAATCTATAGTCTAATCTATAGTCCAGTCTACAGTCTAGTCTATAGTCTAGTCTATAGTCTAGTCTATAGTCTAGTCTATAGTCTAGTCTATAGTCTAGTCTATAGTCTAGTCTATAGTCTAGTCTATAGTCTAGTCTATAGTCTAGTCTATAGTCTAGTCTATAGTCTAGTCTATAGTCCAGTCTATAGTCTAGTCTATAGTCTAGTCTATAGTCTAGTCTATAGTCTAGTCTATAGTCTAGTCTATAGTCTAGTCTATAGTCTAGTCTATAGTCTAGTCTATAGTCTAGTCTATTGCCTAGTCTATAGTCTAGTCTATAGTCTAGTCTATAGTCTAGTCTAGACTATAGTTTAGTCTATAGTCTAGTCTATAGTCTAGTCTATAATCTAGTCTATAATCTAGTCTATAATCTAGTCTATAGTCTAGTCTATAGTCTAGTCTATAGTCTAGTCTATAGTCTAGTCTATAGTCTAGTCTATAGTCTAGTCTATAGTCTAGTCTATAGTCTAGTCTATAGTCTAGTCTATAGTCTAGTCTATAGTGTAGTCTATAGTCTAGTCTATAGTCTAGTCTATAGTCTAGTCTATAGTCTAGTCTATAGTCTAGTCTATAGTCTAGTCTATAGTCTAGTCTATAGTCTAGTCTATAGTCTAGTATATAGTCTAGTCTAGTCTATAGTCTAGTCTATAGTCTAGTCTATAGTCTAGTCTATAGTCTAGTCTATAGTCTAGTCTATAGTCTAGTCTATAGTGTAGTCTTAAGTCTAGTTTATAGTCTAGTATATAATCTAGTCTATAGTCTAGTCTATAGTCCAGCCTATAGTCTATAGACTGGTCTATAACGTATAGCGTAGTTGTTTAGCAAATAACTGATCAGTTTTTGGTTCTCCAAAATAGTCGAAGAAGACTGTTTGGTGATTAGTCACTCAACAATCTTCCAAATTCCACAAAAAAGCTTTTTGCGGAAACATATTTTTCCGAAAAATTAGGTTCCACAAAAAAACGTTTTTACAAAAACAAATGTTCCAGCAATAAAGCTTTTTCACAATAAAAGAGCTTTTCACGATAAAAAAAGCTTTGCATAAAAGGACTTTTTCACCAAAAAAAAACGTTTTCTTATAAAAACAAAGCTTTTGCTATACGAAAAGCTCTCTTATCTAAAAACTTATCGCCATAAAAGTCCATATTTGAGAAATCAAACAAAAGATCTAAATTTTTTTTACTATTTTTATATAGTTTTTATTTTATTTATTTTTTATCTTAGTTTATGTATTTCTGGGTGAACACGTACTAAGAGTTGGTAGTTGGTTTTCTTTCCTTGATTTTGCTTTTGTGATCATTCATAAATTAAATTTTATGTTTCTTTGTATTTGTTTTTCGATTTTTTTCTTAACATTTTTAAATCTTTCACACTTTGTCTGGTTGAATAGATTTATCTAACTGGCGATACAATAATGAAACTTATTAACATACAATTCGAACGAACGAACACGTACTGTTTGTTTTTTGTTTTGTTCTTACAACATAAGATTTTTGTTTAATGAATTTTGTTGTTGTTGTTGGTACAATAATCATTCAATTAAATTACAATTTATAATGGGGTTTTTTTGTTTCGATAAATTTAAAATTAAATTAAAATTTTATTAACTGTAGGTGTATAGTAGTGTGTGTATTTTTTTAGGTAAGAGTAATTTAATTTAATTAATTTACAAGAACTTCTTGATTTCATCGTACAATACAAGTACGAAAGCACCACCGGTACCTCTGAGAACGTTGGAGAAGGCACCCTTGAAGAAGGCACCAGTACCTTCTTGTTTGGCGATGGTGGCCCAGCAGTGCAATGTGTTCTTGTAGATGATTTCGGTAGCCTTGCGACCAGACTGCATCATCATACGACGACGGACAGTATCGAAGGGATAGGAGACAATACCAGCAACAGTTGTAACAACTTGAGCGATAGCCCAGCTGATGTAGATGGGGGTGTTCTTAGGATCGGGCAACATACCACGGGCAGTATCGTAGAAGCCGAAGTAGGCAGCACGGTAGATAATGATACCTTGTACGGATACACCGAAACCACGGTACAAACCAACCAAACCGTCAGATTTGAAGATCTTGGCCAAGCAGTTGCCCAAGCCAGTGAATTCACGTTGACCACCCTTGCCGGTATCAGCAGCCAAACTGGAGAAAAAATAGAAAAATAATAAGAGAAAAATAAGTAAAAATTGTGGCAAGAGTTTTTATGGTTTTTTGTTTGGGCAAAACCTACCGAGTACGGGCAAAGTCCAAGGGGTAGACGAAGCAGAGGGAAGTGGCACCAGCAGCACCACCGGAAGCTAAGTTACCCATGAAGTAACGCCAGAATTGAGTGTTCTTGTCAACACCACCCAAGAAAACCTAAAAGCGAACGGAGAAAAAGAACTTAGTATAAGTAAACCGCTAAGACTTGAACACTTGACATTATTTTGATGGTGGCTTGAATAGTATTGTTGAGAGATGATTGATTGATGATTGATCATACGACACTTACTTGCTTGTACTTATCCTTGAAGGCAAAGTTCAAAGCCTGGGTTGGGAAATATCTGATAACGTTAGCCATGTTACCACGCCAGTATGAAGCAAAACCTTGTTCTTTTGGAATGCGGACAAAACAATCGATCATACCCTTGTATTGCTTATCGGGGCTGATTTGTTTGGAGATGTGTTGTACTTGCAAGAGCAACTTGACACGCTCGATGGGGGCGACGGCAGTCTTTGAGACAGCGGCGGAGATACCACCGGCGGCGAAATCCTTAACGAATCCAAGGGGATCAACAGCTTCCTTACCCATTTTGCTATAAGTTGATTAAAATAATATATATATATATAGTAGCGTTAATATATTGTGTTTCTTGATTATCTTGAAAGTGATTTTGAAATTTTGATTTGTGTTGAGAGTGCATGATTCATAGTCCTTAGTTCTTGATTCTTGAGTTATTAAGGATTTGATTTTTTGGTTTCTTGAGGTTTCTAAAGATTTGCTTTTATAATTTCTTCATTTTCTTGAGACTTGCTTTAAAATTTTCTTGATTTCTTTAGACTTGCTTAATAAATTTTGTGTCTTAATTTATAATATTTGTTAATTTGTAATCTTGAGTTTGCAAATATTCACCAATTTTTTAATATTTTTATTTTGAAATTATCACAAATTATTTTTTCACTTTAATAGACCTTTAGCATCCAGTACTTTGGCAAAATTCCAAATTTTAAAATGAGTTTTCTTTGTTTAAATCTTAAAAAAACCAAATACTGGATACATACTAATAATTTTTTAAATTAACTTTTGCTATTTCATAAAAAAAACGTCTATTGTTTTTGACTAAAATCTTAAATTTTGTAAATATTTATAAATAACTTTTGTATTTTAAAATTATTGGCAAATTTCCAAAATTACTGGACTTTATTTTGAAAAATGTTTAAGAAAAGTTTGAAAAGCAACAAAAAGTTTTGTAAAGTGTTCTAAATATTACAAAACGATTTACTTATTCCCTGTTTAGGGCAAAAAGTGCATTATTTTGCAAAATGCACTATTTAGCACTTTTTAAGTAAAAATGCTTTTGTTTATAAAATTACACAGTAATGTAAAGAAAATAATAAATAATTGCACTTTTTATAGAATAAAAACATGTTATTTGAAAAGAAAGGGCAAAAAGTGCAATAAATGCATTATTTGACACTTTTTAAAGTAAAAATGTGAGTATATGAATATATTTCTTTATAAATATAAAATAAAACCCTAAAATGTATTAAGTAATTGCCCTTTTTTATGTTATTAATTTTAAAATAAGAACAAGTTCTGAGAAAAAGTGCAAAAAAATATATTTTTGCATTTTTGAAGTATAAAACTAAAAAAAAAAACAGAAAAAAGTATAATAAATTTTTTTTTTTTCAGAATAAAAGTAAACTACAGTGAAAAAAGGCAAAAATAAAAGTGCAAAAAAAATTGCAAAATTTTTGCCTTAAAAGAAAAATGTTTTTGTATAAAAAGTGGAAATAAACAAAAAAATGAATTTTTGTCCCATTTAGAAAAAGAAACTGTATTCAAATCTGAAAAATTTGAAAAAAGTGCAAAATATTTCAAAAATTTTGCGTGAAAAGAATCACGCTTATTTGTATAAAATGTTTAAATATATTTTTGTTTAGAAAAATAAACAAAACAGTTTTTATTGGATCTGTTTTGAGCAAAAAGGCAAAAAGTGCAAAAAAAAAATGCAAAATTTTTGCCAGAAAATCAGGTTGCATTATTGTAAACTAAAAATTTTTATATGATTATAGTGAAAATTGTTAAATAAATATCAATGTTTTCTTTAAAAATTGTTAAACTATTGTTTGCCTATTAAAATGGAGTGTAAAAATCTTTTGTTTTAACTAAAATTTTCTAAAATTTTTTGTTTAAATCAATTAATTTAATAATTATTTAAACAAAATAATTGCTTTTACTAAAGTTTTCACTTTAAACTGAACAATTTTTACTAATTTTTGAAAAAAAAAATATATATTAAAAATTCAGAACACGCTCTTTAAACCGGCATTTCTCTTTAACAGTTTTCTAAAAGGTAGAAAAAATGCTAAAACATTCATTAAGCTAGTTTTTTGCTAAGCACATTTAGCCACATATAATTAAAATAAATTTGCTTAATAAGCAAATACCAAGCAGACTCATAATTGATGTCTCATGCTTAAACAAAAAAGAAAAAAAACTTGATTAAAGCACGTGGTGTGGTTGGAAACAAAAGTGTAAAGTTGCTGTTGTCAAGTGATAAAACTAAACATATTACTAACCAGTTATACAAACATATAAAAAGGAAATCAAGAAATTTTCTTGGAATTAGCAAATAAAAATTATTATTATTATAAAAAAAGATTTAAAAAGTTTAAATTGCATAATGAAAAAAGGCAAATATATACTAAATATTGCATTTTTTACAAAAAAGTTATACAATCTTAAAAAAAAAAATATAGACAATCAATGATGACGTTGTTAGCATTTTAATAATTTCAGGGTTAAAGAGAAAAGAATAATTGAAAAGAAATCTAAAATGACCAAGAAAAAAAGAAAAATTTTTAAATTAACAACAGACAAGGTCTGTTATTTATAGCTTTTTTTTTTTGAACAGAGAGCAAATAAAACAAATGTTCTAACGAGAGTTTCGGTTTATTAGAAAATTTATCTCAATTTGTTGTTATTTTTTATATAACAATGATAAAAATTTAATTATATTAAGCAAAAAAAAGTATAAGAACAAAGTCTAATTATTAAACAAGTTGATTTATTGTTTTATTATTGAGTTATTGTTTTATTTATTTGTTAAATTAATAAATTTATTTACTTAAAAAAGTCTGGAGCAAAGAAAAAGTTACGTCATTCCATGTCAAGTTTGATAAAAGGAAAAATTTACTTGGAAAAAGTTTTTGTTTAAGAAAATTTTTAAAATTTCTAGTTTAAATTAAAAATTTTTAATAAACTTTGTTTAAGTTTTTAATTATTGTATAAAATTATTTAGAATTATTTAAAAATTGTTTATTAAACTGTTAAGTTTACATAGATAGAATCAAGAAAGGGGTGTAGCTGTAGTAGCAGCAGTGTTCTTGTCTCTTAGCAGTAGTAGTCAAATAGATTGCATAACATTTTAATTTAGTTATTTAAGCAAAAAAATTAATATTCTGTAAAATTTTTTAAAATCTTTGTATAATCTTTAAAATTAGTTAAAAAAATCTTTTAATTTCTTTTACCAAATGTAAATTAAAGTTATTTTATTTTAATATTAGCTGATAATTGTTTAAAAATTAACACTTTTATAACACTTTAGTTAAAATTCACCAGAAAATTGTTTAATTATTTACAAATAATGCACCCACACACTTGTCTTCTTAAAAGTTTATTATTTATATTTTGTATTTAAATTTCAATTTAATTTAAATTTATTTAAAATTTGTAATAAATTTTGTATTTTTGTAAAATAAATTTTATTAAACGTACTGTAGTTATGTGTTTTTTTATCACAGTAAAATAAAAAATCCAAAAATTCCTTTTGAAACAAAGGTCTGCTCCGGACGGCAACTTAAACGTTAATAAAATTTAAATCAAATGTAAATCTATAAAGTCTACAACTACGCCAGCAAACTACCCACCAGGAAAATTACTAATAAGACAGAGAAAAAGTGTAAAAGAGAGAGAACGAGAGACTCATAAGCTAGTAAAGAGTATTTTATATGTAAATAAAGCTTTTTACGTGACGTAACAATCAATAAAAAGCTGAAAAAAGACCATGAATTATAATAGAATTTCATTGAGTTTTTCCTATTTTCTTTTTATCTTGTCTTTCTTTTATCTTTTCTTTAATTATTTTTTTAACTCTTTTCCTATTATTTGGCTAACATTAAACAAAATCCATTGCCAAATTATATAACTTTATACTACAGCAAATTATAGCGTAAAAGTAAAAAAGAAAATGAGAGAAAGAAGGAAAAGAGAGTAATGAAAAAAAAAAGCTTTTTTCAATGCGAAATTATACAAAAACGCAAAAAAAACTTTAAAATCTATCTGTCATGTGCTAAATTATAAATTGTTTAAACATTTAACAAAAAAAGGTAAAAAGAAGAAATAACAAAAAAATCTCTATTATTGCGTACGTAACGTGACGTAAAAAGCTAGACATTGTATTTTTTTATTATTCTTTTCACTGTTTCCAAGTCCATGTTATATAAAACAACAACACTTCTGTATTTTTACATTTTTGTTAAGAAAAACTTAAAATTTTCATGATTATGTTATTAAATATTTAAACATGTGACTTTTGGCTAAATGAATTTTGTACATATGACGTCAAAAGATTATGAAAACAACATTAAATGTTGATAAACATTTCCTTCAACTTCATTCATAATCAAATTTTAATAAGTTATCAACGTTTTTTTAAGAAAACTTACAAAACGGTTCAAAGTTTTATCAAAATTTTAGAAACAACTCAGAAAGTTTTACGTTTGTTAATAAAAGGATTTCTTTAGTGAAACTTTGTTACATTTTTGAAACTAGTTATGCCTTTAGAATTTATCAAAATAGTTGTATTTGATAATGAATAAGAGATTAGATTACAAAACAAATATATTTTCAAGGTTGTCTAATAAAATTTTAAAAACTTCTTTTTTTGAAAGCTTTTCTGTTAAATGGGCGTGTTTCTTTACATTTTTAAGAGGAAAATTTTAATTTTTTAAGATTTTTATAAAAAAATTTAAGTTATCGTCGATAACTTATCGAAAATTTAGAATTTTAAAACTTTTTTAATTGAAAGCATGGACAGGTCTCTATTTTCAAAAGGTTTTTCTTTAACTTTAATACTTCATAAAATGGGCGTGTTTTTTACACTTTTAAGAGGAAGATTATCAATAAATGATCTTCAAAGTAACCACATTAGTTGTCAGAAGATTTGCCTCCATTATACCAGCTGTATCTTATATGAAAATAGAATCATATGCAGGTCAAATCAACCACGAAATAACTAAAATCATTTAGACTTTAGTAAATAAATACATTTTCAATTGAAAAAAAGATTTACAATTCATAAATGAATAAAATTACAATCTAGGTAGGTACCTATTCATTCCTCTTTTTCTTCCAATAAATCTCACCTAATGATTTCAAAAATTTCAACGATCTAAGGGTAGTTAATATAAAAAGCAATATATATTGATAGGAGAAAGTTGTTGTATTAAACTCAAACAAAAAAAAATTCTTTAGAAATTTTCAATTTATCCCAATTAAAACAGCAGATGTTGAAAAACAGTTGGTATTATTCTCAAAAATAAACATCTGTCGACAGAATAAAAGAAATTATATCTTAATACATATATGTGGGTATTTCTGGGAAGGAAAAGAAGCTAAAATTTTCTAAATTACTGCATATATTCTTAATATTTTCAATTAAATGCAACCTCTAGAATGTAATGTATTAAACATTATTAAAATTAAAAGATTTTTCTCAAAATAACACAATATTTAAGACAAAACGAAACTTCTACTAATAATTACTTCAAAATAGTAATCTGTATAAAAGAACAAATTCTTTCATATAACTCATAATGTTCTCATAAAATAGAATTGAATAAAAGATAGAGAATAGAAGAAAATACCACTTTAATGAACAATTACTTCGAAAATAAAGAATTGTTTAAACTACTCCAATATTTACTTAATTTTAATTTAAATATACATAACTTCTTTTTTCAATAAACTATAAAACTAAAAAACTTCACTACAAATCTGTTATAAAAGGTAAAATCGAAAATGTTCTCTCTATAGAATCTTTTGGCAGCTCTTCTGCCATCATCTACCTTCTCGAATACATAATTCATAACCAATGTCAATGAACTTAAAAAAAAGCTTTAAACTAAACTCTTCATCCCCCAAATAGAAAGCTTTTTTATATGTACTCTTTTTAAAGGTGAGAAAAAAATCAAAACCAAAACAAATAATAAAACTATTGATCTTCAACATGATAATCTTAAATTTACAAAAAAATCAGATCTTTTAGAGAAAAAAAACTAAGTTCAAGTTTAAAACATTGAACACTAAAACGTGCAAAATGTTTAAATTCCAAGGTAATTTGTTAAAAAGTTAGATAATTGATTCTGAGACTCATAGAACAAAAAAAACATTGGCAAAAGATCAAGATTTTTTTAAAATTAGAAAGAAATTTGTTAGCCACAAAAAGAGGGGACTGCTGGCTGCTGATGCAAGCTGTCCAAATGTGAAAATTGTGTTGAGGACGTTTGTTTTGATAAACAAACAAGGTTGTTTACAAATTAGAAAAAAAATATGTAACTATTACAAGATTTCAAGAAAAGAAAAAGTAGAGAAGAGTTTGGATTTGACGCTAGAAACAAGTTTTCTTATATCAATAACCGGTTTGAGGATCAACTACCTGTGCTCACAGGTATAAACAACGCCTAATTAATAACGATAGATACATACATTTTAGTAAAAACCAAAATGAATTTTTGAAAAATGTTAAAATTCTTAAAAGTTACGTTTTTTCTAACTTTGTTATGCATAGTTGGCATTACTAATAACATTGGACTATCAAACGTCAAATTACAATAGCAATTACAAGAGAAACCGTTAACAATTGTTTTTGCAAAAAAAAAATCACTCTCTCTATCTTCTACTCGTACTCTCTACTAGCTAAAAGCCGCACAAACACATGGCATACAAAAACGTACGAAAAGAAAGAAAAAAAAAGTATGATTAAAAAACTGCTCCAACAATAAGTATCCAGTAAATTTTGCCACGAGAACAATTTTTTTGTTCCACAAAATTACACATCTCACACAAAATTCTCTATACAAGTAAATTTGTATAAAAACAACCACTAGCCAAAATTATATAGAAAAAACAAATATCTGTTCTCACTCATACAACCACAACATAAAATGTTAATGAAATATATAAAAATTTTTAGGTTAGGTTTGAGATTATGAAAGTAGAATAAAATAAATATCTAAAAACGTTGTGGCTGCAGAAAAATTCCCCCATTTGCCTTGTGACTGATTTAACGAAACATAGAAAAAATGAGAACAATTTCTCTAGGCAAAAAAATGATTATTTCAAGTGCGGGGTTGGTGGCAAAGAAAAATAAAACGAACAAACACTAGCCATACTCAGAGTTACATAAGATTTTCTATTTTTTTACAAAAATATAAAAGCAATTTTTGTAAATTTTAACTAAATAAAACTTATATAATAGTTATTACAGCTAATTATTTTAAAAACTATTTCTGATCACCTAAACATTTAACACTTTTTCTTTACTATTTTTTCACGCACACTCACATTGTTTTCATTAGATTATTAAAAAATTAAGAAAAATATATTTATTAAATACCTTTTGTTTTAGATTTCTTTCAAAAGTTACACAATAAAAACTTCTTTTAAAAGAATATTCTTTTAAATTTCCCACTTGGCGTTGACAAAAAAAACGCGTGTTCACTTAACGACCGTAATTCGTAAAGTGATGGTAACTGGTAATTTAAAATGGTGGATATTTGCGAAAAAAAAAATTCCCTACTTTTTCCTTCTCGTTGTTCTTGCCGCAGAGTTGTATTTACAGCGAGTAGCCACTTGTATGTTAGTTACGTAGTTGCCAGATGAAGTTCGAAAAAACACATAACCAGGAAAAATATATTTTGTTTCCAATCTAAAATAAGTTAGAAAATGTTTGTTGGCATTCAGTGAAACAGACAATTGGAAAAGTGCAATCAGATTATTATTATTTATGTAATTTAAGCTAAAAATAAACAGCATCATATAAATAAATAAAAATAGTCCGTTAGCTCTATTATATAAAATACAGGTTAATTTTAATAACATTTTAAGCTACTCCGCTATATATTTACTACATTTTTAAGCAACTATGTATGTTTTTCTCTCAATTCCTCTCTCTCTACGTACAATTTCTTTTGTATTGTGTAAAATAATTTCTCGTGCGGGGAGGTTAGAAATAATTCTTTTGTAAATTTCATATTTGTTTTAATATTAAAAAAACGTGCCTTAATTCTAGAACATTTATAATATATACACATATTTTCTTTACAGTAGGATATTGAACGAAAATGTCTGGTCGTGAAGGTGGCAAAAAGAAGCCTTTAAAGGCACCCAAAAAAGAATCCAAAGACTTGGACGAAGAGGATATGGCTTTCAAGCAAAAACTTAAGGAACAACAAAAAGCCTTAGAGGCTGCTAAGCAAAAGGCTTCCCAAAAGGGTCCATTAGTTGGAGGCGGCATCAAGAAGTCTGGCAAAAAATAATTTAGTTAAGCATTTATTAAAAAATTGTTACTCTTAAAAGAAAAACTTAACAAGTTAACAATAAATGTGTGTATAGCCTTTTTTTACAAATATTTATAGACAAATAATGTGTTTTCTTTGGTATTGTGCTTTGTTTTTATTGTTTATTAAATTTCACAAAAATTGTAAGTTTGCGTTGCAACGGTTTGTATATCTTGGGCTTTGGGAAAACTGGATTGAGTTCCTGGATATTGTACGGAATGGGCAGCCACATAATTGGCAAATCCTATATGCTGGTGAAGTTCTTGTTGGGGATTTTGAGCCATATGAAAGGCTAAAGCACCTAGAAATGCATCACCAGCTCCTGTTGTGTCTAATACCTTTTCAACTTTATGGGCCGGCACATGTATACATTTGCTGGGCTCTTTGGTAGAAGAGTAGACGGCTCCTTGGGAACCCAAAGTTATGATAACCGTTTGAGCTCCTAGTTTTAATAGTTTTTGGGCAGCAATTTTAGCTTGACTGTTGGGAATAATGTAAATAATAAATAAAGAAATCTATAAATACAGAAAAAGCTTACCTCAGTGTTTGTATATCCTCCAATTCACACATTAAAGCCGCTTCGGTTTCATTAACACACAAAATTGAGGCGGCCTTTAAAAGTTCCGCTGGAGTGTTCTTCAGCGCTGGGGCAGCATTTAATATCGAAATACCTTTAAATGCTTGCAATGCCGCTAAAGTACCGACCAAAGGTGTTTCCAATTGACAAAGTAGAACTTTAGCATTTTGAAATAACGCTTCTGCCTCTTGGACATCATTAGCAGCCAAGTTATTATTGGCTCCGGCCACTATAACAATATGATTTTCCCCCTCCGAACTAACAGCAATTTGGGCAATCCCAGTACTTTCTCCCGCACACTGTTTAACAAAATCCACATTAACATTTTCTCTTTTCAGTTGCTGCACATATTGCTCTCCCCACATATCCATACCCAATTTAGCGATCATAGCAGTGTTAGCACCTAAACGTGCAGCCGCCACACATTGATTGGCTCCCTTGCCACCAAAACCATTGGCAAACTTGTGGCCATGTAAAGTTTCTCCAGCCTTGGGCAAGCGGTCCACATAGCTGTTAATGTGAATATTATTACAATAATGATTTTATAGGTTTTTCTTAGATTTATTTACCATATAAAGTCTACTATAGCCGAACCATAAACCAAAACATTTATATTTTTAGTTTTATCACTCATTATTATTGTTGTTTGTTTGGTCTGCTCTTTTTTTAATGTTTTTTTAATTAAGGCAGATTTGGAACTACCTATTAGAAATGAGAAACAGCTGCAATTTGTTTAATTTATTATAAAACAACTTGTTACTAATTGTAGATTTTTCTTATCTAGAAATTTGTTTTTGAAAGGTGTTGTAGTAATTAAATTTACAATAGTGTTTTTAAGTATCATCTTTAAATGTTTAATATGATTATAACGATATCTAGTAGGTATATGAAAAAATTATTATAATTATAACTATTCAGTTCTGGCAATTTTTTAATACACAAATACCCTAAAATTCCATACTTTTTCTCTCGGTGTAAGACTATGGTGAAATTAAGCTAAATCAGATATGTATAATTTATCGATTTTTTAAATATTTTAATAAAATTAGTTTAAAGTAATAAACTATAACTAACTTGCTAGCTAATTATCTAACTATAATAAAGGTACAGACTCAAGAAGCGTGATATTTTGCAAGAAGTAGTAGAACTTTAAATAACATCAAGATCATCCGACTTTACTTCATAAAATATTGAAAAAGTGATTATCGGAATGAGTATATAGCATTTCTATATCAATTTAATACAAGGGTTTTCGTTTAGAACAAATATGTGTTAAACTTTATTTTAATCTATTACAAAATAAAGTGAATTAGAGAAAACATCAAGAATTGAAAGAGTTTTGAAAAACTCATTACTTGGACTTATTTGAAATAGATTTCATTAAAAGAAAATTATAACTAAATTCTAAATGGAAATTTTTAAATACAATTTGAAGTTAACAATTGAAAAATATAATTATAATTTCAAAAATATAACTTAAAAATTCTGACATATAAATTAATAATAGAATTACAAATATCTATAATACATATAATTTATAATTTCTGAAATACAATTTGAAATATCTGTAAAATACTTTTGAAATTTAATTTTGAAATTTAAAAATCAAAATTCATCTCTACAAAAACTGAATTTAATTCTAAAATATCTCTTAATTTGACTTTTCGTTTGAGTTACAGAATATATTTTTTCATTATTTCATTAAAATTATTTTTTATAGTATAATGGGTATTATATTGTTACTATGTGTTCGATATTGATTTTATTAGGGAAAACATTTTAATTAAAAAACATTTCTTATATAAAAATACTATGATAAAGGGTATAAAAGATCTGACATAAGAAAATTTTTAATAATTTAAATAATAAATTTTATTTTAAATTAAATTTATTAAATTATGTTATAATTATTGCATTTTAAACCATATGGGCATTTCCACCGAAATATATTTTTTGTCACATGACGTCACGAACATTAATTGACAATATCTTAAGACCATTCCTTTTGATTGGCCCTTACTTTATCCTATGTATAAAGCTATTAGAGCTCTACATAAAAATATAAATAAGTTAAATATATATAAATATTTTCCCTAGATATAGGCAGTTAATGGTGCGTGACGTGATGTGACAAAAGTAGACTTTTCGGTGGAAATGCCCATATATATATGTATGTATATATATAAAACGAAATTTTAATAAAATAAAAAATCTCAACATTTTTGGAATAACACAAATATTTCATTCAAAATTAAACCTTTTTTAAAAGCCTGCAAATACTTTTAATTATAATGAAAATATTTTTCCGCAAAACTAATATTTTCTGAAAATTACAGTAACGATAAATGTTTCATTGTCATTATTCGATATAAATTTTCTTATGGAAACATTTCGAAATCGTCCATTTAATTTTAAATTACTATTCCAAAAGCTCTAAGAAAGCAAACGTTTTTTAATTCGCCACTAAAAAAGAAATACTTTCAAATTATTTGCGATAAAATTTTTTATATATAGAATATTAGGGTAACCCATTAGAATTCGAATCGCTCGCTTTAAGAAGAAAATCTCTAAATTACCAGCACTGTTCTTGTAATACAACCCTTGGCGGGATTATTACACACAATACTGAACACACTGCAGAAATGGGGTTGCCAGGTTTAGAGAAAAATACAAAATGTGGGTGTTTTTTGTGTTTTTATTAATAACTTTTATTAAACTTCAATATTTTACAGATTATTGTTACTTTAATAGTATGTATTAATATTATATAACTAAACAAATTACTAAAAAAATATATAGATTTGTTAAAAAGAGCCCTTAAAAATTAAAAAGAAAAATTAATTTTGTATTTAGTAATGAAAAACCATATTTCTGTTTAAATTTGTTAAAAAATCATTTTAACGTTCTTATTTTTTTTTAACATATTTAATAATTATATAATTTACAGTAAAAATTAAAATGTTAAACTAAGTATTTGTTTTAAAAATAAATGATTTTTTATAATAAAACTAGTGATAAGAAAGACATTTTTAATTAATTAATTAAAACAATGTATGTAGAGTTTGTTACACAAAAATAACATGTTTAAAACGCAACATAGTAGTGAAAACTATTAAAAATGTTTTTAAGATATTTTAAAAGTAATGTTTTTAATATTTCATATAAGTAATTTTAAATATATTTTATTACTCTTAGTTTTTTTTTTATATCATTTTAATTTTTTTTTTTTTTTTTTTATTTTATAAAGCGAAATTTACATTATTTACTTTTACGTAATTCAATTACATTTTCTGTTTGTTTTTAATTTTCTTTTTATTAAAATTAAATTTTCTTTATTTATAACTTAAATAATTTAAAACTAAAGTTACTTATTTATTTCCATATAGAAAAAGAAAACAATAGATTAATTTAACAAAATGTATGAAATATGATGAGTTAGTTAGATTTTTGTTTAATCAAATAAATAGACTTTTCCAGTTTATGTTGTAAGTGATATATATACTCTTATTACCAGAGTATTATTAGCTCTTTTTTTCATTCCTAAGTTTGTGTTTATAAAAATGTTAAAATTTGAAGGATTTTGTCAGTATTTTTTTTATTTAAAGTATTGTGCTTTTCTAAGTAAATTTAGAAAGTTTTTTTTTACAAATTTCTTTTTACAAAAGTCTAGTCTATAGTCTAGTCTGTATTCTAGTTTATAGTCTAGTCTATAGTGAAGTCTTATAGTCTAGTTTGTAGTCTAGTCTATAGGCTGTTCTATGGTCCAGTATATAGTCTAGTTTACAATCTAGTCTATAGTCTAGTCTATGTAGTCTAGTTTATGTAGTCTAGTCTATAGTCTAGTCTATAGCCTAGTCTACAGACTAGTCTTTTTTCTTTCTTTCTATGGTACTATAGAAATATGTTCTACAAAATCACTTTGTAGTGTCAGGGTATCCACGACCTGCAGCAAAATTTCAATTTCCCTTTCGGTATTTACTATGCTGGGCGCTCCCACTAATCTTACATTCTTGCCTTCGATGTTAGTGTAAAAAGTTTTATTTTTAAATATAACCGCTCGATCATAGGGCATACGAGAGGCTTGCGACTTTTCTATAGAACGGCGAAACATAACACATGAAGGCTGATATTTACCACGATCTTCTTCTTTGATATTATGCTCGAAGAGGTCACCCGTAAAGGTGGCGTAGGTGCCTTTACCCAACATTTGGGGAGAGAGTTCGTAGAGGGTGACTTTTGTGCTCCACAGGTCATTGGGTAGACAAATGTTTTTAGCATTATTGGCTAAACGTATTAAAGGCATTTCTAATTGATTTTTAATAATCGTAGAGCGTTTTGTTTCGGGCGGCATATTGATGACATACCAGGTTTCGAAACAAGTGATTTTCTTAATGATTTTATCGCCCTGCTTGGAAATAACAACTTTTTCGTTATTTGTTTTATTGCGGGCTGGGAGTGTGGGTACAATTGCTTGTTTTGGATTCGGTAACGCTGGCGTTGTTTCGTTGACTTGCTGATTGGTGGCTGCTAGAGAATTTTCTTTAGCCGCTGCCGGAGTTAAACGCTTTTTATTACTGCTCACCACTATGGGTGTATGAGATACCGCGGACATACGTTTTTTGCGTTGCGTCAGCGCAGTTTGTTTGGATGTTAGGGCTACTGAGGAGGAGTTGTTATTGTAATTAGCTTTATTGCTGCTGTTGCTAGTTTGTAATACACTCTCATCTTCTTCCGTATTTTGCGACTCTGTATCTTCAGTATCCATGTCCCTTAAGTTTTGCTCTCGCTTTCTGGTTCTCTGCGTTAATTTCTGGCGTTGTTTGCCAAATCTACTCTCTACCTCATCTTCGGTTTCTTCTTCTTGCTCGTGCTGCTGCTGCTCTTCCTCCTCCTCCTCGTCTTCATCCAAAGACAAAGGAAAGCTTTCATCAGCAGAATCCTCCATATTTGCTATTAGCGGCTTAACCGGTTGTGTTTTCTTAGCCACCATAGAATTTAAAATACGTGGTGCCGGTTTGTCAGGTGATGTCAAGGTGGCCGTTAAGGTGGTGGTAGTTTTGGCTGTTACCCTTGTATTACGTAAACCCAATTTATGATTAAGTATTTGGGGTGCGGGTTGTGTAGTAGAAGATGATGATTTTGTGGGTAACTTCCTTAATGATTCGCTAGAACGAGTCAGGGAAGATGTTTTCTTGTTATTATTATGTGTGGGTAATTTCTTGGGCGGCGCCGCAGCCAACTCCATTTCATCATCATCATCATCATCCTCGTCCTCTTCATCATCTAAACTAATACTTTCCGAAAATTCTATAACCGTAGGAGCTTTGTTGTTGTTGTTATTGGACTTTGCTTTAGTTATTAACACATCTCCTTTTTTGTTGATTATATCATTGACATTGACTATAGTGAATGTGGGCATTGTTTCGAAATCATCCATGGTGGAATTGGGAGAATCATCTTTTAGATCAATGGTGTTTTCAGAGTTAATTGTGCCGGTGGCGGCTGCTGCTGCTGGTGATGTTATGGTTTTTGTTTTCGCTTTATCACTTATTTTGCTGTTAGCAGTAGTGGAGGTGGAGGATCCCGTTGAGTTTGAGGATGTTGTTAAGGCGGTGCCATTTTGTCTGGTTTTTTGTGTAGGTAGCTTAGGTGAACCACTGCGTAGTCGATTTGTTTTGGCCGCCAGTAATTTAGCTTGTGTTGTTAGATTAGTTTGGTTTGTTTGGCTTTTCTGTTGTTGTTGTTGTTGTTCATTCGTGACTGAGCTGGCATTCTGTCTTAGCTGTGCATTAGACTTGGCTGTTATTTCAATTGCTCGCCGTTGATTTGTGGTTTGATTATTACTAAATTTATTGCTGCTGCCATTAACAGCTTGCTGGTGCTGCTGCTGGCTGTGTGCTGGTGTTGTCGATTTCTGCAACGCCAAACGACTTTTATTGAAAGGAGTAGAAGTGGCACTTACACGACTCTCCTTAACCGGCACTTTAACTTTATTACCCGCTGCAGTGGAAAGTAATAATTGTTTGCGTTTTATAGTATACGAGCTTTCATTATCACTGGAATCATCTTGGATTTCCTCTAGTTTGCGTTTTTGAGCAGTAGCTCCACTACCGGCCAAAATATTAAGATTACGTTGATTATTGGCCGAAACTAAAGAACGTCTTATTTGTTGTAATTGAGAGGGTTGGGAACGTAAACTTGTAGACGCGGCTGCAGTAGAGGATGTAACACGTTTGTTCTGAGAGTTGGCTGCTGTTTGTGTGGGTAACTTATTGTTTGTTTGTGTTGCAGGTTCTTGAACTCGTTTGGGACGTCCACGAGGTCTGACGACACGCACAGGCTGTTCTTCAATATCGGAAAAATCTGAATCATCTTGATTATCTTTCTCATCAACCTGATAAGCTTTATCGTTTAGCAAATCTGCCTCATCATCAACATCATCGTCATCATCTTGGTCCATATCATGTCTTTCGTCATAATCATCTTCGGAATTACGATTATAGAAATCATCCGAGCTGGTAGAAGCTTTACGTGTTTTACCACCGCCAGTCGGAGCCACAGACCCACCCCGGCTGGTGGAGGATCCTAGTGAGGCTACATTGCGCACAACTTTTGGTGTAACCAAATCTTCACTAGCATATTTGGGATTTGGTTTAATGGCGCGTCTTGATCTGCCAGCCGCAATGGTGGGTGGTGGTGTTTCATCTCGGGAGGGTGTTGAAACTGGTGTAGATTTATTTGATCTGGGTATAATCTTGATTTTTTGATTAGATCTTATATTAGTCATATTAGAGTTTGTGGTCTTTTGTGTTTGAGGAGTTTGTATAGTATTGCTGCTGCCTACAATTCTCTTTTTTATTGGTCCACTCAGGGATTTTTGTTGTTGAGGTGTTGCTGTTGCGACAGCTACGCCTCTTCTTAATTTAGGTGTGGGAGCCATAGTGGCTGATGTGTTTACACTTAAACGTGTGAGGCGTGATATATTGCTGCGGCTTTCTTCCGGAGCCGGTGAAACGTTTGGTGATTTTTTTGCAACTTTCTCTAGACGTACTACACAAGAACGTGTCTTTTTAGCTTCTACGGCGTTGGGCTTCTTTCCAACACGCATTTTTCACATAGAAGCAGCCTTAGGAGGGAAGTGCTAAAAGGAAAAGAAATAAAAAGATGTTTAAATAAGATCGAAAAAAAGTTTTATATTTAGAGCGAAAAGGAATCCCTGTCCCTTTAAAACATGATCACAAAATTCAAATATATTTCAAATAAACCAATTAAATGTTCAATAATTTTTAATCATTTAAGTCACCCCCAACCTCCCCCCTTCATTTATAAATAAATCATCTGGCAACTCATTAAAAAAAATTGGCGGGAATCTCGCCTTAAAAACAACAAATAATTCCTATTTCTATTAACTCAAACAATTTGTTTAATGTTTACAAATTTATTAAACAAAATATTAATGTTACATCAAAATATCATAGAAATTTAGTTTATTTTTGCCCTACTGTACTCACAAAATGAAAACATAAAAAAACAAACGAACAAACAAGCAACAAACAGACCAAAATAATATACAATATATAAATGCAACAACACACTCATACAATCACTCTGTCAGATACGTACATACAAACATACATACGTATAAATGTATGTACGTAAGTCATAGAGTCAAATCAAGTCTCTGTCAGTCTTTAGCTCTTTATTGCGCGGACTTTTCTCAACCATCATAAGAAAAAACAAAATATAATTAGACTTGACAATCATACAAAAACACTTACTTTTTTTCTTATAATTTTTTATTATGATTATAGGAGTTTTGACAACAAAAAATATAAACGTCGTTCATTTAGAAAGGAATTTTTCACAAAACACAATATTAAAATAAAGAAAAATGTACAGCTAATGTTAAATTTTTTCTTGCGTTTATTTTTTCTTTTTCGTTTGACAAAAATTTATCAGTTTTTTTTCTCGGTGTGTTTTATTTTTTTCCTTTTTTTTTGCTTCTTCTGTCGTCCACAAAGAACGCAAATGCTAGGCTCACACAATGTTTATAACACTAGGTTTTTATTAATTTATGATAGATTTTAGTAAATCTTTTAGTAATTTCACTGTTTGCACTAAATTAAAGAATATTTCTTTTGATTTTTAAGTAAAATTATCCATAAAATTGCAACGTTAAATGATGTCGACCAACGCTAGATGATATTTTGTACGGCAGCACTTGGGAAAAAGTGGTAATTTTCACTTTGGTTTTAAAAGAAAGAGACAACAAGTTACATACATAAACAACAATTTGACAGTTCCCAAGCCGTATGGCATAAGCTAGAATGTGATAGTTATATTAAGGTAAACAAAGTGGTGAGTTTATTTTTCAGGATAGTAATAGATTTACCCTGACATTTGTATAGAAAATGGCGGATTAAAAATATAGCTGGAAATCTATTACAATTTTAAAGAAATTTTTATTTTCTTTACAAATTAACCCAAAATCAATATATGTATGTATTTTGTTTTAAAATAAATACATTTGTTTTAGAAATTTATTTAATTTAGATTCAAGTTTACAACATTCTTATTACTAAATTTTGATTTCAGTTTGATTTTTTTTACATACAGTGGCAGCAACAGCTAATGTCACTTTCAAATGTCACTTTGACATTTGCTAAGAAAATTGAAAACAAAAGAGATTTGACAACAAACAAACAGCGGCCAATATACAAGACAAACAAAAATTGCAAATCATTTACAAGACAAGAATTTCCTTGGTGTTTTTTTCGTGAAATTATTTAAAAAAAGAAAGAAAAATGTCCAATTTAACTGAAGTTGAAAATTTGTATAAAGAATTAAATACCGAATGGCATAAAAAACCACAAAATATTAAGAAATGTGGCCAATTGCTGGATCAATTAAAGGTTTCTATTAAAGAGAGATAACCTCAAAACAAAGATTTTTTGTTAATCTTAATATCCTTCATTTTCCCTAGGTGGCCCTTACTAAATTGGCCTTTTTGCCTACAAAAGATGTTAAATCTTCTAAAAATGAAATGATTTTGTCACGCAATGTCTTGGAAATTGCAGTAGAATATAGTGTAGTAACCAAAGACATACCAGCCTTTGAGAGATACATGTCCCAATTGAAGTGTTATTACTACGATTATCAGTAAGTTAATTATAAACAAAATTTTATTACCATTATATGATATTAATAATGAACTTTTTGCAGGCAACAAATCGGCGAATCTGAAAATATGTATAAGCTATTGGGCTTAAATCTCTTGTATCTTTTGTCGGTAAATCGCGTATCGGAATTTCATACCGAATTGGAATTGTTACAAGCCGAAATTATACACTCCAACAAGTATATTTGTCCCATTTTGGCATTGGAGCAGTATATAATGGAAGGACGTTATAATAAAATCTTCCAAGCTAAGGTAATTTCCTTAATTTGTTAACTTATCATTATTTTCTAATAATTTATGCCCATTATTCCAGAGTTGTGCCCCTTCCGAAATCTATTGCTATTTTATGGACATTTTGTTGTGCACGGTGCGTGATGAAATTGCCGCTTGCATTGAAAAGGCCTACGAAAAGATTTCCATAGAGGAAGCCAGCAAGAGGCTTAATCTTAAATCCATTGAAGATGTTAAAGCCTTTGGCAAGAAACGCAACTGGCAATTGGGAGCTGATAATGTCTATAGTTTTGTTGATAAATCGATAAAACCCAAAGAAATTCTACCATCTGTGGAATTGGCCGAACAGGCCATATTCTATGCTCGCGAATTAGAAATGATTGTTTAGAACAGCTTATATATTTAATAAACACTCAAAAATGTATCATTTTGTAATTAAATTTATTTTACAACAACAATTTTATTATTTCAAACGTACACATTTACTTTTTCAAAGCCGAAGGTTGGGGGCAACGATATTTAGCCATTTCGATTTCAGCCTCAGCATAGCTGAAACGATTGAAACAGAAGTATTCGGGTACTTTGTACTGACCATTGGCGGAGGCTCCGGGACCAACGGGTTCGCTTACAGGTTTAACGCAGTTGCTGGACAAACCCTTGACATTGCTAGTGGAGGGGCCAGATGAGGCACCGGGAGTCTTGACGCCGGTAGCTTGAGTGTAGCAACGTCTTAGGAGACTTTGGCAATTTCTTACGTTTCTCATAGTTGTTGTATATATTTAAAAACTAAATTTATTTAACTTTTTTATATATATTTTTTATTAAAGATTCACGTAATCTTACGCAAAGCAGCAGCACTATCGCTCACCTATCAACTGTCAAAAACCATATGTTTAATGTCAAAAGTTATGTGGTGAATTTTTCTTGTTATCAGTGTTGTAAAACATTTACAGAAATGATAAAAAGTATTTTTATTTTTTTTTTCTAAAAATTCAGTTTATTTCCTTTTCTTAAATTTAGGTTTAACCACACCATAATGTTGATCTATAGCCGCCACCGGTGCCCGCTTCTTATTTTGCTTCTCGATTTTTGTTTTACTGCGACACTTAACCGAAGCAGCACCCGTTTGATTTTTACCCAGTTGATGCAACTTTTTCCTTTCTTCTCTTATGTCTTTCAGTCTTTTACGCTCGTCCAACAGGTCTTTATAGTTTTTGTAGGCTTTCTTGGGTGGTTTGGCACCCAATTGCACCATTTGATAGATTAACATTTTCTTTTTATTTTTCTGCACTCGCTGATTGTTCATGGCAAAATTTAACACTTCATGTCGGGCCTTTTTAATATCAAACTCATTTTCATCTTCCGCTGGAGTTTTGGCTGAGTAATTTTTCTTAAAAGGTTTGCTGTCGTTTGCCACAGGAGTTATTGTTGTGGCTGCTTTCGGCTCCTCAAATACTATGGCTTTAAATTCTTTTTGTTTATTTTGCAAAGCCAATGCAGCTTTGGTTAAAACGGGTTTAAATTCTGAACTTGCGTTCATATTTTTACTTTTATTAAACAAAGTTTTCTATTATTTATAAAAATTTAAGCAAAAGACATGTGTTTGGTCTTGTTTTGATTAATGTTTGTTTTGATTTAAATTCACCTCCATATACAAAACAACTCTGTTTTAATGTTTCTGATGTAAAAGGGGCTGCCTGATTGATTTACTTTTATTTGGAATTTATTTAAATCTATAAAAATTAACTTTTATCTAAAAACTATTTTATTACTTTTAAATAATTTGTATATTTTATTAATTTTTTTTGAATAAAATTAAATTTAGTTAATTTTAAATATTTTAATTTATTACATTTTTATTTATCTTTAAAATGTGGCAACTTTTTTAACTACTTTGCCTCAAATTCACCACACACATGGTTTTTTGTTGTCATTTTTTTGTTAAGCAGTAGAAGTTTATTTATAAACGTGTTTTTTTTATTAAATAAAATTTTAATTAATATTTTTAAGCTAAAATGGCTAGTGTGGACAAGAATGCGAATAATCCTTTGAAAAATAAAATATCCAAAGAACTACGTGCCAAGGCAAATGATTTTTTAAATAACAAAGCTAAAGCCAACAACTTGGTGGATATCATACAATATTTGCAGGTAAATTAACAGTAACTTAATTATAACTTAATATAACACAATAATAACTTCATTTTCTAGAAAACTATAGAGGAAAAACAAACCATAACACCGGCTCTTCTTACACTAGAGGTTGTTTTCACAGAACTCTTGAGAAGAAGAGATTTATTGCACGACAAAGACATTGTCTCAGAAAACCCGTCAGAAGCTGAAACTAAATATCGTAATTGGTTAAATGAACGTTATGAAGAAACCTGGTGTCTTATGTTAAACGCCATAGATTATGAAAAATCTTCAGATGCCTCACAAGCTTTAGTTTCCTGTATGAAAATTTTAACTGCCGAAGGTAAATATCCTCTACAATCTACGGAGCCTCTCAGATTTCCACGACTACGTTTACGCCGCATTTTGGAAAAACTTATCAGTGGTCAGCGTTTACAAACTGCCGCCATACAAAGTTTTAAAGAGTACGCTGAGTACTTGGATGTGGTACAGAATTGTTGGCATCTCCTGCCCAATCTTATAAAGAAGCCTTCAGTTAAAAATGAAACTTTAGCCTTAAATTATTTAGAACTTATTCAAGCCATACCGGTCACAGATAGTTTACAGGAACAGCAAAAACTTTTGTGTCCTTTAGCAGAAAGTGCTCCCGGCTCAGAGTTGTTTGAGTATAATAGCACCCGCAGATGTATAAACAAAGTATGGAACAATCTAATGCTTTGGCTGGATACAGACACAACCGAAAGCGTTCACAAGCAAATGTTAATTGTTTTGCTGGAACGTATTTTAACACATTTAGAAAAACCGGTTTTGCTCACAGATTTCCTAATGGATTCTTTGGATTGTGGTATGTAACGGCAGTAAATTTATCTTAAAATTTCAAAATCTCTTAAAACCATTTTCCTTTTAGGTGGCGCCATTTCTTTGCTAGCTCTACAGGGTGTTTTTACTTTGATTCAAAAGCACAATATCACTTATCCCAATATTTATGAGAAGCTTTACAGCATGTTTGAACCCGAAATCTTCCATACTAAGTTTAAAGCTCGTCTCTTCTATTTGGCTGACATTTTCCTTAGCTCTACTCATTTACCGGAAAACTTAGTGGCCGCTTTTGTTAAGCGTTTGGCACGTCTGAGTTTAATAGCACCACCCCAGGACGCGATTATTATACTGTATTTTATTGGAAATTTAATTTTAAGACATAACGGTCTTAAATCGCTAATATGTGCCCAGCAGGCGCAAGAAGGTAAGGAGATGTATGTAAAAAGCTTTATATAGAATATGTTCCATAGGAAAGTTATTTATATGAAGTATTTTATAAGGAAAACTTACCTTTTTCTACAAAAAAAAAAACTTCCATAAGATTTTATAGAAAGATTTCCGTAACGAAAAAGCTTTCTATAAAGAAAGCCTTTCAGTATAAAGTTTTCTATAACGAAAGCTTTCTAAGGACTATTTCCAGTAAAAAGCTTCATAAAGAATGTTTTTCAGTACAAAGCTTTCTATAAAGGAACCTTTTTAGTAGAAATCTTTCTATAAATTCTATAAAAAAGCTTTTTTGTGGAAAGCTTTCTATAAAGAAAGCCTTTTTATGGAAAGCTTTCTGTAAAGAAACCCTTTTAGTGGAATGCTTTCTATATAGAAATCATTCTATACAAAAGGACGATTCTATAAAGGACGATTTTTATCTTTTTTTTATAAATAAAGCTTTTCAGTGGACGCTTTCTATAGTTTTTTAATAGACAGTATTCAATAAGAAATCATTACCGTAGAAAGCTTTTTATAGAATACTTCATATGAATTTTCTTACAAAAAAGCTGTTCATAGAATGATTTCATTATATAAAAGCTTCCAGTAGAAAGCTTTTTTTATAGAAAATTTTCTATAATATTTTGTTAGAGCAATTAAAATTCAACCCTAATTTCAACTTTCAGTTTCCGAAGATCCCTTCATAATGGAAGAACGTGAACCCACCAAATCGAATGCCATCAAAAGTTCACTTTGGGAAATCGTAGCCCTACAAAAGCATGCCATACCTTCGGTAGCTACAGCCGCCCGTTTCATTTCACAACCCCTACCCAAGAACGAATGGGATTTATCATCGGTTTTGGAAGTTAAAGAAGATGATGTAAGTTTTGAACAAAATTTTTTTTTATTTGCGAAATCAAAATAGTTTCAATTTTTTTTTGTAAAAACAGATCTTCGATCAAGAAATTACCAAGAAAACCAAACAATACGCATTGGCCTTTGAGCGTCCACAAACAGTGTTTCTACCCAAAAATGATAAAGTTCAACAACACTGGTGTCTGCTATAGTTAAGAGATTTTTAATTAATAAATTTAAAAGAAAAACATACACAAATTGTTTTTAAATTTTATAATTTTTATTTAAACTAAAGTCTACTACTACACACTTGCTTTAGTGAAGTGAGTTTTTAAGGGGATTTTGAAATTGTTGTGTCTTGTTAAAAAAAAAAACTCCTTTACAAGTTTTGTCAATTACTCCTAAATACTAAGAGAGAAAAATGGGGGGTTTCCATTTAAATTTAAGTCATACAATGAAATTTGTTTGTATAATACTAAGCACTACGCTGGAGTTGAGCCGTCTTCAGCTTAAATTTCTTCCGGTGCTGGCGTAGACGATGTAGAAGTCGACTCGAATTTTATGTCCAGCTCAAAATTGGTATTGAACAAAGTATTACAAGTCAAAGCGGCCACATTGCGCCTGGCCAATTTCTTGGAACGTCCCGTAGCCACAAATTCCTGATCATCAACGTTTATGCCCAACGACTGCAACATATTTGGCTTCTCGCCAATGGTACCTTTGTCAACATAGACAACACCAGGACGCATAACACATAATAGGGAAGCGGGATGCATAGCCTCCCAATTGGGTGGCAATTCATTGCGTATGGGAGCCTTTTTGGGTTCTTTGGTGCCACCTTCATTGTCACTAGTACTGCCGCCAGTGGATGGATGCATTTCGGGTATAACATAACCCTCACTTTCCCAATCCGAAAACAGTTTGTAGATAGCAAACGAAGCCAAATTAATCATGGGCACTTCATCATCATCAACAGCATTAGCCTGTGATGGTGTATTATCATCACTAGTGTCCATGGGTTCATTACAAACCGAATTATTGCTGCTGTTGTTGGCATTCTTTTGATTGCGTGGATTTTCACGCAATTTGGCAATAATGAAATCACGCAGAGCCTTTTCGCAGGCATTATTCTTAGCAGCTGCCTTTGAATTGCCACGACCCTCATACTGACTGTTGTTAACAGTGACGAGGGCGGTAAAACCACCACCAGGATTATTATTAATGGTAAAGTCACTGATCGAGACACCTTTCAATTCATTGAGAGCCATTAAACCATTTTTGGGTATAAGGGTTTTACGCAAGCGACGATTTTGACGGATGCGTTTCTCCTTGGTGCGTACTAGAATAGAAACGGCAAGAGAAGGCAATGGAGATTAATTAGATGAATAAGAATATGCTAAAAATTATATTTGAAGTACATTTTGTTCAGACTATAGACTAGACTATAGCCTATACTGTTGTCAGGACTAGAAATTAGACTACAGTACTGACTATTGACTAGACTATAGTCCTGACTATGGGCTATAATCCTGACTATAGACCAAAATATACAATAAACTCATTATTTTTATATACATTACATAATAAAACATAATTATAAAACCTACCGGAAGCCTTCTTGCGAGTCATGAAGATTTTCTTGAATTTAACTTTGCCATTTTCATCCACAATACCCGAAGTATCCAAAGTCATGGAACTTTCTCTGAAGGGATTCTCTGGTGGTGGTTCCAATGGAGGAACAACATTTGACTGTTGATTTTGCTGTACCGGTGAAACATCAGGCGAATCCAATTGCTGTGGCTGCCTCTGGGGTGTATTTTGCTGTTGAATAGGCTTTTTAATGGGAGTAGTAGTGGGAGTACTTGGATCCTAAAGTAATTATTTATATAAAATTATAATTAAATAAATAAAATGAAAAATAAACAAATACAACAAGCTAAACTTATAATAAAACAATAAAAATAAAGCTTATACTAAACATTACTTTTAAAAAAAATTACCAATAACCCAAAAAAATGGCGGTAGAGTAATTATCCAGTACCCATAAGGAAGAGCGCACCATTTAATTTATTTAAGCCACAACATCAGGTTAATTGGATTTTTTTTCGTTTATTTATTACTACTGAAACTATAGTTAAGGAATAGCTATGAACATTTTCTACAGCTAAAAACCCAAACTTAACTTTTGTATTTTAAATATCAAATACTATTTGTTTCTATACAAATTAAACAAAATAAACAAACATTTACAAAGAAAAACTTCAACATTTGTTTGAAAAAAAATTAAAGCCCAAATGAAGAGTTTTTAGAAAATGTTTGTTGAAAATGGCAGAAAACTCTAAATTTAAAGTAGAAATGGTGGTTAATATCTAAATGAAACACACCCACCCCTAATTTAAGGGTTGTTTATTAAAAATTTCCACCACCAAACAACTTTTTTAAGAGTTGACCAGCATTTTGTTTATTTACACCTGTTATTTTTTAAACATTTTAGTTTAACTATTAAAATTGCCTACGATTTTACTACAATTTTATTATTTAAACAGAAAAATGTTTAAAAAACTACTTGGCAGAGTTTGCAATTCTTTTTTTTTTAAAGAATTTTTTCCTTTTAACGTTTGAGTAATGAGCAAAATAAAATGTACATAACTATCGGACACAAAACTGATAATTTGAGCAAAAGTTCACATAGAACGTTTTCCAATAATCGGTTCAAAAGCGCTAAAAAATCGGACTTATATATGGATTTCCCTTTATTTTTATCATAAAAAAACAAAACTTCCCTCCTAGTGTCATAAAAATCAAAACAGGCCAAGTTGATATAACTTTTAAGAGAGTAGAGTAAGTAATGTTCTCTTACACTGTCTCTGAACTCTCTTAAGTTATAAAAACTAGTATACACACAAGAAATTTATTAGCGCTTCTAAAGATTATTGCAAAAAAGTCTAAGAATTTTGGTTTTTTATTGATTTTCTTTTTTTTTTTTTTTTTTCAACCATAAAACTGACTTTTTCGCTGTAAAAATCATAAAAAAAGAAACAAAAAATTAAAAAGATTAATTATTTTTATACAAAAACAAAAATAGAACTAGTTTTTTTTTAATAGAATAATGACTAAGTTTTACACGTTTTGATTCATAAAATCATTTACAATATATTCTTTTAACATAACTGATGAAATTATTATGATGAAATTTACCAAAACAATTTATTTTAATTACTTACATAAACACCACCGGATACAAAACTTTTATTAGATGTAGCTGTACGTCTGCGATTCATGTTTTCTGTTTAATTTTTTTTTTTCTTAATAATTTATTTTAAATTAAATTTTCTTCTTTTTTTCAAGGCCCGAAAGAAAAACTTGCGTCGTCTACTCTCAACGACTGTTCACGATTGAATGAGAACGTTGAAAATGGCGACCGGCTATTGTCGTATAAAAAAATGCAATTACTAGTGTTGCCAATATTAATATTAGAAATTTGTTTAAGCTGCCAGATGTAATTATAATGCCATTAATGTTTTAATGAGTTTTAACTTTAAAAACCCTAGGAAAATATAAATTTTTAGTATTTTATTCTTAAATTTAAGGAATTATACAATACTTTTACAACCATTACAATTTTAAAAGCAAAATTAGTTTTTTTTTTTGGTCAGTCATTACTAATATGGCAATATTGCCAAATCAACAAAACTTATTTACACAACAATCAGGCAATACTTAAAATTACACCATCAGGTAACACTTGTAATAGTGATGGTAGTTTTTGTGATAGAGAAAAAAAGGAATATTTCCTTTGTGTTGTTGTTGTTTTACAGCTATTTTCAATAGATAATTTGACATTTGTAATATACTAAACAAAAATTAAATCCCAATGTTAACAATCTATTTAAAAATTAAATAGTAAAATTAGAAGAATATAAATAACAATTTAAAAAAAATTAGCAAATTTAATTTTTTTTCTTCAAAAACATGTTCAATAATAAAATAACTTTTAAAAATTTTAGAAAATTTTATTAAAATTATACTTAAAAATAAAATAATTTGTCCTCAATTTTTTATTTTTTTTTAAGTGTCACATACCTATCATAAATTTCCCCAAAAGGGATATTTTCAAAATTATGACAAAAATTGTATTTATTGTACCTACAAAATTCTTCAAATCATTGAAAAATTATGTTCAACTAAAGGAGGAAATTTAAATTTTTTTTTAGCAAATTTAAATTTTTTATTAAAATTAAAGCTAAATTTGTTAAAGGGAAATTTTCAAAATTATAACAAATTTGTGTTTATTGTACAAAAATATATTTAAAATTCATTAAACCGTTTAAAGATGCTGTTTAACTAAAATTTCCCCTAAAGGGAATTTTACAAAACAAAGGAAATTTTTTAAATTTTAGTGAATTTTAATTTGTTGTATAAAATTATGTTCAAAATTTATTACATTTTTTAAATTTAAGAAAAATTTCCACAAAGGGAAAATTTTTTTCTTTTATTGTGTAAAATTATGTTTAACAAAAATTTCCTTAAAGGAAAATTTTTGAAAATAAACAAAATTTTGAAAATTTGAAAATTTTTTTTTATATTGTACAAAATTATGCTCAAAATCATTAAATCATTTAACAATAATATTTATCTAAAATTTCTCCTAAAGGGAAATTTTTTCAAAATAATGGAAATTTTGTAAACGTTAACAAATGTCTATATATTGTACAAAAATGGGTTCAAAAGTCATAAAATTTAAAAAAAAATTACTTAACTAAAATTTCCCTCAAAGGGAAATTTTTCAAAATAAAAAAAATTTGAACAATTACCTATCTGTAAAACGTACAAAATTATACTCAAAATCATTAAAGCTTTTAAAAATCATGTTTATTTAAAGTTTCCCCAAAATGGAAATTTTAAATAAATAAGGGAAATTTTGAAAATTTTAAAAAATTATGACCAAAAATCATAAAATTTTAAAAAAATCCGTTTTACCAAAAACTTCTATAAAAGGAAATTTTTTAAAATATAGAAAATTTTAATTTTTATTTATTGTACCTACAACAAACGTTTAATCTTATTAATAAATAAAATAAAAATATTTAATACAAAATGTCTCAGAACTCAAAGCAGATTTAAATATTTTACATAAATATATTAAATTTTAGATATTTTCCAGAAATTGGAATATTTCAAATACTTGGAGGATTTAAATAACAAAAATCTAAAAATAGCATATTCGATCTTTTAATTACTATTTGTAAAGTTTATTTGAAAACCTTTGATTTGTTTCTTTTCCAAATTTAAATTTTCAACATTTTCCTTAAATAATAAAAATATTTCAGTACAAACTGTATGTGTAATAAGTACAAGTAAAAAAACATGTTTAACTAAAAAAATACTCTATGTACATAAACAAAAAAAATACATAAAAAAGAGAAAGGCACAGCCGGTTAGTTGCTAAAAGTAAATAAGAGAATTACAAAAAAAACACAACAACTATTATGTTGTATAGAGAAGAGGGGCCAACTATAAAATAAAAATAACAACAATAAACTGCAGAGAAGCCAGCCAGAGATACATACAAAAAATACAAATGTTTTTTTTTTGATCTCTTTTGGGTTAACAACAACAAACACACAAAAGAAAAAAAGGCGCGTAAAGTACAGTCATACATTAAAAAGAAAATGTATGGAGGAGGTTTTGGTAATTTTCTTTACAGAAAAACATACATTTTTAATTTTCAAAGGATATTATTAGAAAATTTTAATGAAAATAACTTTGTAAATCATTTGTTATAAAAGGGAAACAAACTTCAAGTAAAGATAACATTTTAAAGAAATCATAGTTTTACACTATGAGAACTAATTAAAGGGTCAAATATTAGGAGGAAAAAACAACACTTTATTTTTCTTTTAAAGTAAGTTTTTAATTTATTGTTTCTCTTTTGCACAAATATAATTAATCTTAAACAATCACATTAATCCTTTCGATTTTAAATACTCCGGGAATTCAGCCATCACCAAACTCGTACAATTCAAAACTGCAAATAAAACCAGTAAAAACACAATGTCTTTTAATATCTTACCATATTTTTTCAAGTGTAGTGAAAAAAAAATTGCCCTGTAATCCAAAAAACCTTAAGTACCCTTTTCTTTAGTATCACTTGCCACTTTTTCCTCTTCCTCTCACACTATTACTATGTAACAAAGTGTAATTTTTTTTAGTTTAGTCGGGAGTTTTTTTTTAATTGAAAAGAAATTAATCCGTGTAAATAACTGAACAAACTTGCTCGTAGCGTAGCATTTTTGAATTTAAGTGAAAAATCTAAAATTTACAGCAAATGAAATCTTTTTAGTGTAGAGCTCTGTGTTATTTTTTTCCCTGTATAAAATACAATATTTTTTTGTCAGAGGTTTCATTTAATGGCTGTGATATGAGTTTTGCGTTCTGTTTTTTGTTGTTGCTGTTCATATTATAAACCACATACACTTTCTCTACGAAATATACAATTTTTTTCCAATAATGAATAGTAAAAACATCATGAAAGTGCAAAAATATTGCGTGAGAATATTGTTAAGTTACATCCATACATACAATATACTTTAGCTGTATATACTATACATATTTTTGGCGTTTTTTTTTTGTTGTTTTTGTTTCTTTTTTCATGTACAATAGATGACGCTTCATTATACAATGCGCCATTTGTATAAAAATGAGAAGAGTGAGTGAGAGAGAATATATGAAAAAGGGTTGCCGCTGTGACTGGATTGCAATTTTAAAATTAAGAGTAATATCGCCATTTGGTGGAGGGAGAACTTTAGTTAGTTAGTTATAGTTAGTTAGTTAGTTAGTTAGTTAGTTAGTTAGTTAGTTAGTTAGTTAGTTAGTTAGTTAGTTAGTAGTTATTAGTAGTAGTTAGTTAGTTAGTTAGTAGTTAGTTAGTAGTTAGTTAGTAGTTAGTAGTTAGTTAGTTAGTTAGTTAGTTAGTTAGTTAGTTAGTTAGTTAGTAGTTAGTTAGTAGTAGTTAGTAGTTAGTTAGTTCGTTAGTTAGTAGTTAGTTAGTTAGTTAGATTAGTAGTTAGTTAGTAGTTAGTTAGTTAGTAGTTAGTTAGTTAAGTTAGTAGTTAGTTAGTTAGTTAGTTAGTTAGTTAGTTAGTTAGTTAGTTAGTTAGTTAGTTAGTTAGTTAGTTAGTTAGTTAGTTAGTTAGTTAGTTAGTTAGTTAGTTAGTTAGTTAGTTAGTTAGTTAGTTAGTTAGTTAGTTAGTTAGTTAGTTAGTTAGTAGTTAGTTAGTAGTTAGTTAGTTAGTTAGTTAGTTAGTTAGTTAGTTAGTTAGTTAGTTAGTTAGTTAGTTAGTTAGTTAGTTAGTTAGTTAGTTAGTTAGTTAGTTAGTTAGTTAGTTAGTTAGTTAGTTAGTTAGTTAGTTAGTTAGTTAGTTAGTTAGTTAGTTAGTTAGTTAGTTAGTTAGTTAGTTAGTTAGTAGTTAGTTAGTTAGTAGTTAGTTAGTTAGTTAGTTAGTTAGTTAGTTAGTTAGTTAGTTAGTTAGTTAGTTAGTTAGTTAGTTAGTAGTTAGTTAGTAGTTAGTTAGTTAGTTAGTTAGTTAGTTAGTTAGTTAGTTAGTTAGTTAGTTAGTTAGTTAGTTAGTTAGTTAGTTAGTTAGTTAGTTAGTTAGTTAGTTAGTTAGTTAGTTAGTTAGTTAGTTAGTTAGTTAGTTAGTTAGTTAGTTAGTTAGTTAGTTAGTTAGTTAGTTAGTTAGTTAGTTAGTTAGTTAGTTAGTTAGTTAGTAGTTAGTTAGTTAGTTAGTAGTTAGTTAGTTAGTAGTTAGTTAGTTAGTTAGTTAGTTAGTTAGTTAGTAGTTAGTTAGTTAGTTAGTTAGTTAGTTAGTTAGTTAGTTAGTTAGTTAGTTAGTTAGTTAGTTAGTTAGTTAGTTAGTTAGTTAGTTAGTTAGTTAGTTAGTTAGTTAGTTAGTTAGTAGTTAGTTAGTTAGTTAGTTAGTTAGTTAGTAGTTAGTTAGTTAGTTAGTTAGTTAGTTAGTTAGTTAGTTAGTTAGTTAGTTAGTTAGTAGTTAGTTAGTTAGTTAGTTAGTTAGTTAGTTAGTTAGTTAGTTAGTTAGTTAGTTAGTTAGTTAGTTAGTTAGTTAGTTAGTTAGTTAGTTAGTTTAGTTAGTTAGTTAGTTTAGTTAGTTAGTTAGTTAGTTAGTTAGTTAGTTAGTTAGTTAGTTAGTTAGTTAGTTAGTTAGTTAGTTAGTTAGTTAGTTAGTTAGTTAGTTAGTTAGTTAGTTAGTTAGTTAGTTAGTAGTTAGTTAGTTAGTTAGTTAGTTAGTTAGTTAGTTAGTTAGTTAGTTAGTTAGTTAGTTAGTAGTTAGTTAGTTAGTTAGTTAGTTAGTTAGTTAGTTAGTTAGTTAGTTAGTTAGTTAGTTAGTTAGTAGTTAGTTAGTTAGTTAGTTAGTTAGTTAGTTAGTTAGTTAGTTAGTTAGTTAGTTAGTTAGTTAGTTAGTTAGTTAGTTAGTTAGTTAGTTAGTTAGTTAGTTAGTTAGTTAGTTAGTTAGTTAGTTAGTTAGTTAGTTAGTTAGTTAGTTAGTTAGTTAGTTAGTTAGTTAGTAGTTAGTTAGTTAGTTAGTTAGTTAGTTAGTTAGTTAGTTAGTTAGTTAGTTAGTTAGTTAGTTAGTTAGTTAGTTAGTTAGTTAGTTAGTTAGTAGTTAGTTAGTTAGTAGTTAGTTAGTTAGTAGTTAGTTAGTTAGTAGTTAGTTAGTTAGTTAGTTAGTTAGTTAGTAGTTAGTTAGTTAGTTAGTTAGTTAGTTAGTAGTTAGTTAGTTAGTTAGTTAGTTAGTAGTTAGTTAGTTAGTTAGTTAGTTAGTTAGTTAGTTAGTTAGTTAGTTAGTTAGTTAGTTAGTAGTTAGTTAGTTAGTTAGTTAGTTAGTTAGTTAGTTAGTTAGTTAGTTAGTTAGTTAGTTAGTTAGTTAGTTAGTTAGTTAGTTAGTTAGTAGTTAGTTAGTTAGTTAGTTAGTTAGTTAGTTAGTAGTTAGTTAGTTAGTTAGTTAGTTAGTTAGTTAGTTAGTTAGTTAGTTAGTTAGTTAGTTAGTTAGTAGTTAGTTAGTTAGTTAGTTAGTTAGTTAGTTAGTTAGTTAGTTAGTTAGTTAGTTAGTTAGTTAGTTAGTTAGTTAGTTAGTTAGTTAGTTAGTTAGTTAGTTAGTTAGTTAGTTAATAACCTACATTACCCACAAATTAAGTAACTGCTGGGGTAACACTGACTGTGTGTAACCCTCTCCCCACCACACACAATGATTTGCAATTGTTATACACACATTTATTTAATTGGAAAAATACTGACGTATATAAGGTTAGAAAGAGATAGACAACACATTCGTTATCCAACAGCATGACTGAGATGGCAACTGTACAAAACACATTAAAAATATACCCAAGAAAAAAACAACAGTTTTTAGCACAGAGAGAAACAATTGTATGAGCGACAATACTCTCGTTTTTTATGCTCTTTCCCTGCACTACTACTCTTTATTTAATATATACATATAGTTGTTGTTGTTGCTGACTATTTTTTTTCTAAAGGCAAGCAAGGCAGCAGCAGCTAAACAAGCCAAGGCATAAAGAAACTCAATTCAATAGCATTTGTAAAGGCAATTGCCATAGCATTCGTTGTTGGTACGTACAACACAGTGTGTTTTGTTAATATACCAGCCAGCCAAGCTACGGCAGCATTATAATATACACAAAACCCAAGTATAGTTAGTGAGTCAAAAAAAAAAAAAGTAAAACAGAAAAAAAGAAGAAGCATACCTACTGAAAAAAGAAAGAAAAAAAACAACAAAAAAACATTTTCACAGTGTGGTGTTTTATATATTTTTTTTCGCAAGTTAAAGGCAAGCTAATAAAAGCAACAACAACGGCGTCAACGACGACGACGAAAACGATAAGAAGGCAACAAAAACAACAACATTACACATAATAAAATGTTATAGAAAAACAGATTTTTATTTAGAGATGTTGATGGTGATTCTTCTTCATATTTAGTTTTTTTTGCTTTGTTATTATAATTATTATTTTCATGTTATAAAGGTAATTTTTGTGACATTTATGATCTAATAAGAGTGTCTGTCTGTTTTTCTCTTAAAGCGCAATAGAATTTTACTACGTCAAAAAAATCAAAACAATAATAATAATAATAAAAACAACTAGCAAACAATAACAAGAAGAAGAGTCACATGTAATCTAATGAATTATTTTCTATGATAACGGTGCGTTTTCTTTTTTTTTTTCTCATTTGAAGTTTTTGTGTGTGTGCCTTGTTATTTTTTTTGCTCTTCTCTGTAATAAATTGTTTTTTGTGTATATTTATGATGTTGATTTTTAACCAAAATTTCTCTCGCTGTAAATTATTTTTTAGTGTTTAAAAAAAAAACTAATTATTAAAAGAAAATAAAAACCTATTAAACTAAAATCAAGTTTATAAAAAATAAAAACAAAAGTATTATTTGTTTAGAAAAAAAGTGAAAAAAATCAAACTAAAACTTAATAAAAAAAAGGCAGCAACAACAACTACAACAAGCTGTTGGAAATCTTTAGAAGCACGTTATCCCCCAAAAGTCATCAGTTAATGAGGCCCATAACTAAAAAACCACAACAATAAAAAACACCTTTTTTACATAAACTACAACAACAAAACAAACATAAACAAGACATGGAACATTTTCATCAGATACAGGTAAGCTTAGAAGTATAATTATAATATTTGTTCATTGATTTGTTTGTTGTTACAAAAATTGATTGTCATTATAAAAAAGAGTTCAATTTGTTTAGTTAGATTAGTATTAAAGAGAAATTTTGTTATTTAATTATGAATGAAATCCTAAAAAGGAATTGCTTTCAAGATGGAATTAAAATATGTTAACATTTTATGGTTTACCTATTGAGTTGGGATTTGTTTTGTTTACATTTTGACTTCTTCTAATCTTGCCAATTTGATTAGTCAGTGTTTAGGGAAGGTGCATGAGAGTAAGAGAGATAGATATAGGGTTTAGCTTTTAAGCTTCATAGAAGTATGCAAAACAGTATTTTAATGTTGAATTTATACATAATTCTTTTTAAAGGTTAATTTTAAATTCTACATGGAAAATATAAAGTACCTATTTTGTTCTGATTTGTTTACATTTTTTACTTTTGATTTTGTTTACATTTTCTTTCACATTAGTGTTTAAGTTGGAGGTTTTGTTTTTAAATTAGGAACATCTGCAAAATTCTTTTATGAATCAAATTTGATTAGGACTGGTAGATTTAAGGCCCATTATCATCATAACAAAGTTTCCCTATAAAGAAAATTTAGTGATTTCAAACAAATGATTAAATTTAAAGAAAATTTAGTGATTTCAAACAAATTATAAAATTTGGCTTAAAGCTTCTTTGCATCTACATATAAACCTAATTTAGTTAAGACATTTTAAAATTTGGTTATACAGCTATATAAAACAATCGTTAGATAAAACCATTCTTACAAATTTGTAACACTATCCTAAATAAATCGTTTCTAAAGCATAAAATAATTTTAAACAATTTAGCTAATCGTTTTCCCTATTCAGCTACGTAAAATTTATGCAAACTGTAATAGAATTTATACCTATAAGCTCAGAAAAATGCAATTCAGCTAACTTTTATTGCTATTCAGCTAGTTGAATCCTAGTTATTTTTGCTATTCAGCTAAGTAAATTTCAAACAAAAATTATATAATTAAGTTTAGCTTAGATAATCATTAAAAAATTCTGATGAATGAAATTAAACACTTACTTCAGCTAGACTATATTTTTATTCAGCTTAGTGAGTTACGCAAAAATTACAAAACAATGAAGTTTAGCACAAAAATACTAAATTCAGCTAGGTTAGAATTTTAAAACAAAATGTAATTAATAAATTTTTAGAAAATAGAGTTTTTAATAAAAAACAACAAAAAATCAATAACAATATTATAAAATAAACTAAACAATACAACATTAGTTTTTAAGTACGTCTTTAACCCTTTAAAAGCGTTATGTTCTGAATTAAAACAAAGTAATTATTTCATTAAGAAATAAAACCCTAGAGGTATTTTTACATATTATTAATAGGGAAATAAAGTTTAAAATCACAAACAAATACAATAAAATTTGTATTTCAAAAAATTTCCATAAAATTTTTCCAAAAATAAAAAAAAGTTGAAAAAACTTAAATCTCTATACAATGCTTGTAATGCGCAATATTTTATATTATATAAAGAAGTTTTCACTTGTATATAACAAAAGAAATAAGAAATAAATAACAAAAAAGAAGAAAAAAAAAACTACGTTACAATTTAAAAAAAAAACAAAAACACACTCATACCAAATAAAAAAGTGACGCAATAAATAAAAAACAAAAAAATTTTATACAATTTTCATTAAGAAAAATAATTAAAAACATTATCAAACTTAATTAAATCAAACAAGTAACAACTATAATAACAAATAATAAGAAAAAAAACCGCCACATTGTCTACACATCTTCTTCTACGAACTAAATAAATCTAATGATTGGCAACACTGCAAACAAAATAACTAAAAGTGATTCATTAATAAACATTTAAATAAAATCTTTATACAAAAAAATACACTAATTAATTGAAAATATACAAAATTACTATAACAACAACTAAATAAATTGCGTAATCTTTTGAATATACAAAAAAATATTGCAATTTTTTATAGTTTAGTTTTTATTTACGACGCAATGCTAAACAAACAACAACTATGAACAGTTTTATACAAACACATTTGTTTTTTTTTTACACACACTCTCTCTTTCTATCTAACTCTCTAGCTGATTAATAAAGAGACAACTAAATATTTCTTTTTAGAAAAAATTATAAAAACATGTGCTTTTTATTATATTAATAGCCAATTCTTTTGCTTATTATAATAATCATATGTAAACAAAACAAACATATGCAGTTTTGTATTATTTATTTGTTTTTGTTTTCTAGTATAAACTTTTCCCCCATTAAACTGATTGGAATTGTACTTTTTTTCCATACTTATTGATTTCTCAAACACAAACAACAACAAAATAAGCAAAAAAAGTCACCAGTCTCTATAGCAGCAGCAAGAACAACAACAATACAAATAACGACAACTCACGAAGTAATATACATTTTTTTGCAATCTACTAATTTGCCACCATTTTATATATAGAAGAGGAGCAATAAAAGAGACTACAACAAAAAATAAACTCTCCTAATAATTAGGAGAAAAAAGCAAAAAAGAAGAGATTGAGGTTTATTAAAAATAAAGAGCAGTAACCGGGTTTTTTTTCTTTTTTATTAAAGAATTATACAGTGTTGCCGTTTGTTTTTGGTTTATAAGGGAGAGACAGACAGTGAGGAGAGAAAAAAACATGTTTATAAACAAGACAGCCAGACAGATATTTTGTTTATTGAAACAAAATTGGCGGGCTTTTTTTCCCAAATTATTAGCTTTAATTTTAGACAACTTTTAGATTTAATTTAGACAAATTAGATTTTCTAATTTTAGAACACATCTAGATTTTGACAGTAATATGCATACAAAACTTTTTCAAGGAAATTAAAAAAAAGTCATTAAAAAATCTAAAAAACAAGTTTTTATAGATAAAAATCTGTTGTTAAATGCTTGTCCCATGGAAACATATGTGTTTTTGTGTTCATTTTTGAATACCTTATAAAAAGCTAAGTATTTACCTATCTATAAAAAAATGGCGGGAAAAATAGCTCTTATTTGTTAAATATCTCATAGCTCGAATGACAACAACAGCAATAATAATACTTGTACAAATAGCTATTTTACATAAAACATTTAAAGCTTTGTTGCTGTTTTTATTTACGCATATTATTGAAAAAAAAGTTTTCATTGTTTTCATATGGCAACAATGCTTATTAAACATCTGTCTCCCACTAGCTCTCTCACTGATTAAACTGCTCTCGCGCTCTTTGCCCAGAGTTGCCTATTTGATAAATACATGTGAGGTTAAACAATTCAGCGTTTTTTTTTTTTTCGAATTAGCGATTTTATGCTGGGAAAATGTGATAGAACTGGAAAGCAGGGATGGGGAAACGTATATTTTGAATACTTTTTATATATTGCTTTAGATTAGAAAAGAAAAAATGAAATATGAATTGCACAATTTCTACAGAAAAAAAATCTGTTATACGGAAACATTCTCTACATTACTGTTATACACAAATCAAAAAAAAAATGTTTTTTCTTTATAGAAAAAGAGAACAGTTAAACGCGCATTTGTCTATAGAAAAGCTGTTATACCCGAATATTTCTATAGAAAAAAAAATACTGTTATACATACATTTTTATAGAAATGTTTTTTATAGAAAAAAGCTGTTATACAAACATTTGTCTATAGAAAAGACTATTATAGTCCATTATTTATACAGAAAAACTATTATACTTGAATTTTTCTATGGAAAAACTGTTATACAGCTCTTATACTCCAATTTACAAAAAACAGTTATACATAAAATTTTCTACCGAAAAAAATGTTTATACTCTAATATTTCTATACTTAAAACTGTTATACACTAATTTCTTTTAAAGAAAAACTTCTTTAGGAAATAACAGTTACACAGAATTTTTTATTACTAAAAACTGTTATACATAGAATTTTCTACTTTAATTTAATTTTGTAAACTCTATTATTTCTTTACTAAAAACTGTTATACACTAATTTCTTTTAACGAAAAACTGTTATACTCCAATTTTTCTAAAGAAAATGCAAAATTTTATATGGAAAAGACCGATTACTACAGAAAAAACTGTTAAACTGTGATTTTCTTTAGGAAATCAGTTATACAGCTGTTACATTAAATTTGCCTAAAGGCAATACAGGCAAACTGTTATATACAAATGTTCTGTAGAAAAACCTGTTATTTCTATAAAAGTTAGTTTATCCGAAGAATTACACCTAGGCCTTTATCGGGCCTGTTGTGAGCTCCTTTACCTGTGCCTCAGGTGGGAATCGAACCCATCACCTCCCGTCTACCAGACTAGAGAACAGTAATCACTAAACTATCCGAGGCCACTATTTCTATAAAAAGAACAGTTATACACAATTGTTTCTTCAGAAAAAATGGTTATACACAATTGTTTCTTCAGAAAAAATGGTTATACACAATTTTTCTTAAGAAAAAACTGTTATACACAATTTTTTTCCTTAGATAAATCTACTATACACAAAAACGTTTATAAAAAACCGGTTATATAACTGTTATACACGAATTTTTCTACAGAAAAACTGTTATACTCGAATATTTCTATAGAAGAAACGGAAAATTTTTTGGATGAAAAAAACCGTTTTACACAAATTGTTTTATAAAGAAATATTTGTTTACAAAACAAATGTTTTCCTATTAAAAATTTCATACAACAAATCCGAAATTTGTATCTATAAAAAAACTGTTATACACAGTTTTAAACACTTTTTCTATTAAATAAAGGTATATTTTTTCCTCATCTACACATGTACTTTTTTTCTCCTATTACATCTAAACTCCAACACAACCAGATTAAAACTGATTAAAGGAAATTGAATTTCACGAAAACGTCTACGAAAACAACACCCAACATCAAAAAACATCTCATTGCTCTTAATTTGTTTTACCCCACATACTATTAAAACACACATGTCTCAACTCAACTGATAATTGAACAAACAATATTACAATTTATGTTAAATGGGAAAATGTCAGCAAAATGTGTTTTTTTATAAAAGAAAAACTTCATAATATGTATAATAATTAAAATGTTACCGTTGTCTGGCATTAAATAATAAGGTTATTTTATGACTGATGACGAATACCTGTTGCATATCATAAAAAATACCTCGAAAAATGACATTAGTTTTGTAAGTTTTTTTAAGAATTAAGCGTATAGAGAAAATACCACAAATAGAAATCCTGTGTAACAAAAAAGTACATAATATAAAAACTTAAACAATTGTATTGTATGCTTTGCTTTAGAAACCTTTTGAAAATAAGGGGGTTAAACAATAAAAGAATTTTCAAATAGAGAAATAAAGAGGAAAATATTTAGATATATAACGGGTGTTTTGAACACAAGGATACATCATGAGAAAATTAAAAATTTCGGGGTTTTCTACGGAAATCAGTATTTGCTATAGAAATATTGGTGTATAACAGTTTTTTCCATGGAAAAATTTGTATTTTCTTTAAAAAAATCTTATATAAGAGTTTATATTTAGAAAACATACTGTACAAAATTAGTATAACAGTTTTTTGTGTAGAAATATTTGCGCATAAACGTTTTTTCTGTAGAAAATTTTGTCTATAACAGTTTTTTTCTGAAGAAAAATTACTGTATAACAGTTTTTTGTGGAAAAAACTACTGTATAACAGTTTTTTCTCGAAAAAACTAGCCTTCTCTATGGAAATATACTAATATAACAGTATTTGTTAAGAAAATTTTGTATATAACAGTTTTTTCTGAAGACATATTTCCGTATAATAGTAATTATTAATAGAAATATTCGAGTATAATTGATTTTCCTATAGAAAATAAAGAAATATTTGTTTATAACAGTTTCCCTGTAAAACAAATTGATGTAGGAAAGGAAATATTTTTGTATAACCATTTTTTTCGGTAAACAAATTGTGTATAATAGTTTTTCCATAGAAATATTCGAGTATAACAATTTGTATAGAGCTCTAGTATTCGAGCTTTTTCGATAGAAGATTAAAAAAATGTTCGAGTATAACACATTTTTATATAGAAAATACAGACAAAAAATTGTGTATAACAATTTTATAACTGTATGAAAGTGTTATAATAGTTTTTTCCATTCAAATATTCTATTTTAATAGCTTTTCCTATAGAAAAATTTGTGTTTAAACATTTTTTTTTACAAAAATTTGAGTATAACAGTTTTTTTTTCATAAAAAAGAAAAATTTTGTATATAACTGTTATTTTCCAAAAAGTTTTTAGAGTATAACAGTTTTTCTGAAGAAAAATTGGAACATAACAGTTTTTCCTATAGAAATATTCGAGTATAACAACTTTTTGTTAGAAAAAATAGAGTATAACAATATTTTCCTATAGAAATATTAGAGTGTATCAGGTTCTTCTATAAAAGGCACATTTGTGTATAACAGTTTTCTAATTTTTTCTATTGAAAAATTTGTTTATAACAATTTATTTATAGAAATATTGGAAAATATAGAGTTTTCTTAAGAAAATTTAGGGTATAACAGTTATTTTCTAAAGAAATTTTAGAGTATAAGAGTTTTTCTATGGAAATTTGAAGTATAAACATTGTATAACAGTTATTTTGTATATAAAATTTAAAGTAGAACAGCTTTTCTACAAGAAAATTTGTGTGTAACAGTATTTTATTGTGTATAACAATTATTTTCCAAAAACAATTTTAGAGTATAAGAGTCTCCCTGTAGAAAAATTGAAGTATAAACCTTGTATAACAATTATTTTAACAATAATTTACATTATAACAGTTTTTCTACTGGAAAATTTGTTTATACTAGTGTTTTTCTTATAAACACATTTTTGTAGAACAGTTTTTTCTGTAAAACTATTTAAGTATAACGTTTTTTTAGTTTTTTAAAGAAAAATTAGTTTATAATAGAATTTCTTGTAAATATATTCGATTATAACAGTTTTTTTTTTCGAAGAAAATTTAGTTAAAACAGTTTTTTATATAGAAAAATTTATGTATAGTAAATCTGTTTAAAGAAAAATTAGTTTTTAACAGATTTTTAATAGAACAATTTTGTGTATAACAGTTTTTTTCTATAGAAATATCAAGTTTTTACTAAAAAAGAGTATAACAGTTTTTTCTCTAGAAATATTTTATTATAACAGCTTTTTTTCTATAGAAAGATGCGGATATAAGTTATTTCTATAGAAATATTCGAGTATAACAGTATTCTATAGAAATATTCTAGTATAACAGTTATTTCTATAGAAAAATTTGTTTATAACAATTTTTCAATAGAAAAAATTAAGATATAGGTAACAGTTTTTTCAATAAAAAAATTAAGTATAACAGTTTTTTTTTTCATTAGAAAAAATTAAGTAGGTATAACAGTCTTTTCTATTAAAATATTCTATAGAAATATGCGAGTATAAGTTATCTCTATAGAAATATTCCAATATAACAGTTATGTATTTAGAAATATTCCAGTATAACAGTTTTTCCAAAGAAAAATTAGTTTATGTAAGACTTCTATAGAATATTCGAGTATAACAGTTTTTGTTTTCTGTATAAACATCCCAGTTTAAATTTAACACCCGTTATAAATCATGGAAAAGTTCCAAAAGAAAAAGGAAACAAAAAAAAATTGCCTCAAAGAATTGATTTTTTCCCGAGCTACTGCAGCCCTTGGTTTTCACAACTTTTAGCAAGAGTATCTTAGAGTTTTCGAGAGAGCTCGAGAGTGCAAAGAGTTTCGTATATATTTTTTTTTATTATTTCTTTACATAATTAAATTACTTTTTATTATATAGATTGTTTTATATAGAAAGTAAATAGTAAATAACAAAAACAAATTTCCCCTTAAAATGTTTTACTCTCTTATTAAAACGTTTATATAAGAGACAAACATTTTGGGGTGATTTTTTTCCTACTCACACAGAGAGAAAGAGAGCTCTCAATTTAGAGGAGAAACAGTTTGTATATACAACAAAAATAAAGTCCCTTTTGTGTGTTTGTGTAAGAGTTTATTTTTTTTTCTGAAATTATAGAGAGTATTAAAACCGGTTTTTCAATTATATAGACAATAAAACATACAGGCTCAAAATATTGTATAAAATTTTTTAAGGCTATGTTGCCAAAATTCAAAGCAATTAAAAATATATTTTTTGGGTTTTATTACTTACAATACAAAAAAAAATTAAAACAAATAGGATTTTTTTTAATTAAGAAATTTAAATAATTAATTAATGTAATATTTGAAAAATTTAATATTAACTTCATATTCTTTAGTTTTTTTTTTGCACACTGAATTTATTTTTATTTGCTTATTAAATGTTTTATTTTTCTTTGTCATTTCTTTATTATGCAAATTATCTAATTTGTGTTTTAAACACTCTTTTTTTGCACTTTTTTTAATGCGCCATGCTGGCTGCCGTTTTATTATTACGTATCGATTGGTATTTTTAGTACATTTGTTATTCTTGGTGTTGTTGTTGTTATTGTTGCTGTTATTTTAGTTGTCGTCTCTCCATGAATGAATCGTAATTGACTGGACTTTATTGTTGTTATTTTTGCTGTGTTTTTGTTGTTGTTGTTGTGCATACATTTGTGCATATGCATGTTTAATATGTGATGCCAAGTGTGTGCGATTATTAAATATTTTTGCATGACATTTTAATTGTTTTCGTTTTGTTGTTGTGTTCCCACTATAAAGAAGTCATACCTAAATGCCGTTATTATTATTTGAGGCTTGAGTGAAAGAAAAACTTTTCAGCTAAAATAACAACAACAACAATACTTACTTGGCACGCGATTTATGTATATTTGTTTATAAAAACATTTACTGATTTTGCTACCATTTGGGTATAACAGTTTTTTTTGTATAGAAAATTTTGAGCAAAAACTTTTTTTCTATAAAGTACCTATAACATTTTTTTTATTAAAATGTTTGTACCTACCTGTAACAAATTTTTCTATTGAAAAATTCGAGTATAACAGATTCTTCTATAGTAAAATTTGTGTATCTCATATGAAAAAATAGTGTATAACAATTATTTCGATAGACATATTCTAGTATAACAGCTTTTTTTGTAGAAATATTCAAGTACAACACTTGAATATATTCAAGTATAAGAGTTTATTTTATAGAAAATTTGTGTATAACATTTTTTGTTATAAAAAATTGCGTATAACAGTTATTTCTATAGAAATATTTATAGTATAACAGTTTATTTATAGAAATTTAAGTGTAAACGTTACTTCTATAGAAAACTTTGTGTAAAACACACTTTTAGGTAGAAATATTCAAATATAAGAGTTATTTTCATAGAAATATTCAAGTATAACAGCTTTTTTATAGATACATTTTTAGAAGTTTTTATAAACACAAATTCTGGTATAATAGTTTTTTCTATAGATAAATTTGTATACCTATAACAGTTGGAAATATTCTAATATTATAGTTATTTCTATAGAAATATAGTATAACAGTTTTTCTCTAGAAAAATCTTAGTATGACAGTTTATTCAATAGAAAAATTGGTGTATAACATATTTTTCTATAGAAATATTCTAATATAATAGTTACTTCTATAGAAATATTCTAATATAATAGTTACTTCTATAGAAATATTCTAATATAACAGTTTTTCTAAGAAAAATTTGTGTAACAGTTTTTTTCTATAGAAATATTTTGGTATAACAGTTTCATCTATAGAAATATTCGAGTAGAACAGTTATTTTCTAAAGAAATTTTATAGTATAACATTTTTATTGAAGAAAAATTTGAGTATAACAGTTATTTTCTATAGAATTATTTTAGTATAACAGTTTGTTATATAGAGAAATTTGAATATAAAAGTTTTTCTATTATATAATTTGTGTATAACAGTTATTTCTTTAGAAAAATTTAGTGTTCAACAGTTATTTCTATAGAAATATTCTGGTATAACAGTTTATAGACATATTTGCATATAAGTTTTTTCTATTGAAAAATTTATGTATAACAGATTTTTGGATAGTAATATTCAAATATAATAGTTATTTCCATAGAAATATTCAAGTATAATAGTTTGTTTTATAGATATGTAAATTTTTAGAATTTTTTTGTGTGTATAACAGTTGTTCTATAGAAATATTCGAATATTATAGTTATTTCTATAGAAATATTCTATTATAACAGTTTATTTCATAAAAAATGTATGTATGTATAACAGTTTTTTTATAGAAAAAATAGTGTATAAAAATTGTTTCGAAATATTCCAGTAGAATAGTTTTTTTCTAGAAAGATTGTACATAACAGTTTTTTCTAATATAATAGTTAGTATAACAATTTTTTCTATAGAAATATTCAAATATAACATTATTTCTATAGAAATATTTTAGTGTAACAGTTTTTCTAAGAAAAATTTGTGTATAACAGTTTTTTCTATAAAAATATTCTGGTATAACATTTTTTTTATAGAAATATTCGAGTACAACAATTATTTTCTAAAGAAATTTTATAGTACAACAGTTTTTGTAAAAAAAAACATTTGCGTATAACAGTTTCTTCAATAGAAAGATTCGAGTATAACAATTGTACTCGTAGAAATATTTTAGTATAGTGGTGATTTATTCTATATTCTATAGAAAAATTTCGATATAACAGTTTTATCAATGTAAACATACATATGTATGTTTTATATAACAAAATTTGGGTATTTCTAAATCCCCCTCGTATAAAAACTATTGAACAAATATTTACATATTTTACTCACACTTTTCCTACCCTGCAATTTATAAACACTTGTCTTTTTTATTTAATTTTCAAATAATACAAAACAAATACTACCTACAAATTGTATTTCCTTTTTATATTTCTCATACACTTCCTTCCTCTCCATAATTAGGTCAGTTTTTTATTTGAGTTTTTCCATCAATGTTGTATTTTTTATGGCTTTTGTTCATTTATTTATGTTTGTTAAAATAAAATCCCTTTTTTTGCAAGTCAATGAACTCGTAAGTTTCTTAGAATTTGCAAAAAAGTCGGAAATAACAAAACAAAATGTAAACAATAACAAAAATGAAGACATTAACATTAGCTCAATTTAAATTTACACCTGCAGGCGTCAAAGTGTATTTGCTTTTTTTATTGTTTCTTTACTTTTCCTTTAACTTAACTACCAAATACAATAGCAAATTATAATACAAACAGACACACATGCAGCAGCATACACAAAAAAAGTCATAAAGTTATGTTGTTTGTGTGTTTTTCTTTTCATCCCAATGAGAGATGTTTTCTTTTCTTTTTTTTGTATACAAATTGTACTTGCAAAGTATTTTGTTGTTATTGTTTTGTTTTTGGCTACTTTTTTCCCTTGATTTGTGTTTACATATATTTGCTCAATGCAACTGTGAGTAGAGATGACAACAACCTCTGCCACCATCTCTCATATAAACGTCAGTGATGGATGGTACAATGTTAATCATTCAAGTTGAATGTACAAAACTACACACATCCGTTCGTACACACATGATGTAAATGCATTGTATTTATTGATGTTGTGTTGTTGATTTTCTCATATAAGCTGCTTTAAATGTTGCCAGATTTAATTGTTTGTTAGAAAATTTGTGGTTTAATATTTTTCGGGGGAATATTAGTTGAAAACTAAATAGAAGCAAACAATAATTATCAAATCCCTAAAATTTCCAAAGAAATCTGGCAACTTTAATTGTTTGTAGTAAATTTTTTATTTGATTTTGCTACTGCTGCTGCTGTTTATTTTCAACGAAAGTTTTATAACCTCTTTTTCGTTTTTTTTTCTACTGTAATATGGGAAATATTTTTGTTACTGTTTTTTTTTTTCTTCTTCCTAATTCAACACACAATATTCTTTTTTTGTGTTGTTGTGCTTTTTTCTAACAAAAAAGTTTTTTTACTCCTAAAAAAGGGTTTTTTCATTCGTTTTTCGAGTAGAGTTATTCATAGACAATGTTTATTTGGTATGTAGGTAAAAATATAATTCAAGGCTAAATAATTGTGCAAAAAAAGATGTTTTGTTTATTTTTATTGTAGATTTTGAAACATAAAAGAGAATGTAAAAAAAACTTTTAGGGGGGAATGTCCTTTTGTGTATTTTTTGGCTTAATAATTCTTTTGCATGCGTTAAATTTGTTGCAAAAAATCCTTTTGTTTGATTGTATGTGGTAAAAAGGGAAACAATAAGAAGAATAAAGGAAAAGAATTGTTGATGTTATTTTATTGACATTATTTCCTTACAAAAGGTCAATCATCGTAAAATGATGGTTGAATATATAGAGTGGCCAGATGTTTTAGAAAAAACATTAATATTTTTTAAGAACTTTTCTATGGTAAAAACTGTTATACACAATTTGTTTATAGAAAAATTGTTGTACACGATTTAAAAAAAACTTGTAAACTGTTTATAGAAAAAAAACTGTTATACACAAATTTTCTTAAAAAAAACCTGTTATACACTAATTTTCTATAGGTAAAATTGTCATACACACAAATTTCTGTGTATAAACTCTTATACACATAATTTCTGTAGAAATACTGCTGTACCCGAATTTTTCTGTAGCAGCACAATTGTTCTACACAAAAATACACAAATTTTTCATCAATAAGAACTTTTTTATAGAAAATACCTACTGTTTTACTCTAATATTTCTATAGAAAAAAGTGTTATACACAATTTTCTTTAGAAAAAATGGATTATAACATATTTTTTTTAGAAAAAATTTTAGTATAACAGTAATGGAGCATAATCTTTAGAAAAAGAGAGTATAACAGTTTTTTCTTTAGAAAAAATGAAGTATAACAGTGATTTCTTTATAAAAATGGAGTATAATAGTTTTTTCTTTAGAAAAAATGGAGTATAATAGTTTTTCTTTATAAAAATGGCGTATAACAGTTTTATCTTTAGAAAAAGGGATTATAGCAGTTTTTTTCTTTAGAAAAAAATGAAGTATAACAATTTTTCCTTAGAAAAAAATCGAGTATAACAGTTTCCTTTTTAGAAGAAATGGAGTATTACAGTTTTTTCTTTGGAGAAAAATGGAGTATAACTGCTTTTTCGTTAGAAAAATGGAGTATAACAGCTTTTTCGTTAGAAAAATGGAGTATAACAGTTTTTTCTTTAGAAAAAATGGAGTTTAACAGTTTTTTTTAGACAAAATGGAGTATAACAGTTTCTGGAGTATAACAGATTCTTCTTTAGAAAAAGAATGGAGTATAACAGTTTGTTCTTTAGAAAAAATGGAGTATAACAGTTTCTTATTTAGAAAAAATGGAGTATAACAGGTCTATCTTTAGAAAATATTTAGAATAACAGTTTTTTCTTTAGAAAAAATGGGGTATAAGAGGTTTTTTTTTAGAAAAAATGGAGTTTAACAGTTTTTTCTTAAAAAATGGAGTATAACAGTTTTTTCTTTAGAAAAAAATAGAGTATAACAGTTTGTTCTTTAGAAAAAATCGAGTAGGTGTGACAGTTTTTTCCATAGAAATATTCGTGTATAACTGCATTTTTCTATAGAAATACGTTTTTCTATATATATTCCAGTATAACAGTTAATACCATAGATATGCTAAATCGCTAAATCATTAACAAATCGCAAAAAATCTGGCAACCATGGTACTCGTATTAAAATCAAACCAGCCGGTCGATTTTCCTTCGTCGTTTTTTTTTGCTGGTGCGCAAAGCTGCAACAATCAGCAAAAACAACTACAATAATTGCTACTACTTTTTGTTGTTGTACTTTTTGTGTTACAAATCTTTTTATTTTCTTAAACTAAAAATTGCTACTTATTTTGTATCTACAGCTTTTTTATTAAAATTAACAAAAAACAGATAAACTTTGTCTTTTCCTTTATGACGCCAAACCATAAAAAAAGTAACAAAAAAACACGTACATACAACTCTTAATCAAATAACTTCATTATGAAACAAAACAATAAGAAAAAACTATAAAAATGATGATAAACACAAAACAACAAATAAGAATTTCTAAAATACAACATTATTTTACACAACAAACTAAATTTTTCACCAAAAAAAAACAGTAGACTACAAATAAAAAGTTTTCGAAGGGCAATACACAACAATGCAAAGAGACAAGAGAGCAAAAAACTAAATAAATAAATACCAACAACAACAATACAGGCAGGGCAAGTTAGCAGCACATGGTATATAGAAGAAATAAGAAAAAAGACTAACAACAACAACAACAAAATCCATAATATGCACACAATAGATATACACACACGAACCTCTCGTTTTATACATAAATACACACGAATACACGAAGCTATACACAGCACACCACATCACATATAAACAACAACAACAGCAACAAAAATTTGTAGAAGAAGCAGAAGAAAAAAGAACCACCACTCAATTGAAAAGAGTGTATAGGAAAATTCAGCTTTTTTTGTGTTTTCTTTTTGTGATTTTTTTTTGGTAAATCTTTCAAGGTTGTCAATATAAAGGAACAATTGGTCTAAAGCAAAAAACAGCTGGCAATGGAAATTAGCGATTTTTGTTTGGAGTTAATTAAGCGTTTATGTAAATTAACGTGTTTTTCTTTAGGGAAATCGTTTTAATAAAGTTTTTTTTTTTGAGATAAAATGGATAAAATAGGGAACCATCTTTCTACAGACATTTTTTCTATGACATATAAAATGTTCTCTGGGAAAGAATTAGGGTTCTATAGTTGAAACAAAAAGTCGACTTTTCGACTTTTCGACTTTTTGCATTTAGTTAAAAGTCGACTTTTCGACCTTTCGACTTTTTCCATTTTATGAAAAGTCGATTTTTCGACTTTTCGACCTTTTTCATTTATTTAAAAGTCGACTTTTAGACTTTTCGACTTTTAGTACTTTATAAATGGTCGACTTTTCGACTTTTCGACTTTTTCCGACTTTTCGACTTTTTCCGACTTTTCGACTTTTTTCGACTTTTTTCGACTTTTCGACTTTTTCCGACTTTTTTCGACTTTTCGACTTTTTTCGACTTTTCGACTTTTTTCGACTTTTCGACTTTTTTCGACTTTTTCCGACTTTTTTCAACTTTTCGACTTTTTCCGACTTTTCGACTTTTCGATTTTTTACGACTTTTTGACTATTTTCGACTTATTTCGACTTTTTTTCGACTTATTTCGACTATTTTATACTTTTTTCGAGTTTTTCCTACTATATTAGAGTTTTTGACCTCTTTTCCACTTTTTTAAAATTTTCGACTATTTTCGACTTTTCGACTTTTCGACTTTTTTCGACTTTCTTCGACTTTTTTCGACTTATCGACTTTTTTCGACTTATCGACTTTTTTCGACTTTTCGACTTTTTTCGACTTTCCGACTTTTCGACTTTTTTCGACTTTTATTTACAAAGTCGACTTTTCGACTTTTTTCATAGACGATAGTCGAGTTATCGACTTTTTTGGAACAAAATAGTCGACTTCGACTTTTCGACTTTTTTCGACAAAAAGTCGATTGTTCGATTATTCGAAAGTCGATTTATAGAACCCTAGAAAGAATAGAAAAAACTATTTTATGTATAAAAAAATGTAAAATAAATTTTTATATAGAAAAGAATTTTTATTAACGGAAATTTTTCTATAGAAAAATTAAGTTTTGCACAGATTTTTATGTAGGAAAACTTAGTTTTTTTCTGTAGAAAAATAAGTTTAACACAACTCTTTCTAGAGAAAAAATAAGTTTAACATAAATTGTTCTATAGAAAAATAAGTATACTACAAGTTTTTCTATAGAAAACAAAGTTAAACATAAATTTTTCTATAGAAATGAATGTTAAAAACAGATTTTTCTATACAAAAATACAAATTTTTCTATAGAAAAATATGATAAACACCAAATTTTCTATAGAATAATATGACAAACACAAAATTTTCTATAGAAAAATATGATAAACAAAAATTTGTCTATAGAAAAATATGATAAATACAAATGTTTCTATAGAAAAATGTGATAAACACAAATGTTTCTATAGAAAAATATGATAAACACAATTTTTTCTATAGAAAAATATGATAAACACAAACTCTTCTATTGAAAAATATGATAAACACAAATTTTTCTATATAAAAATATATTAAACGCAAATTTTTCTATAGAAAAATAAGTTTTAATCAAATTTATAAGTTCTACTCAAATTTTTCTATAGAAAAAAGTTGTAATTCAACTTTTTCTATAGAGAAATTTGTTTCTAGATTCTATAATTTTCCTTTAATTTTTTGAATTTTAAAAATTGTTTAATATTTTTTGCAGTTCGTTCTTTTATTTTGAGTATTTTACTCATTTTAACGCTTATTCTTATTTTAAACCTTAAAATAAACGCTAAAAAACATTATCGTTTTTTTGGTTACGTCGTTTTTTGTTCGTTCATTCGTTATTATTTGTGTTGTTGTCTTCTTATTGTCGTCGACGACGACACAACGATGATGATGACGATGTTTAATATTATTGCCGCTGTTGTTGTTGTTATTAATGGTTATTTCTTTTTTCCTTTACGACATACAAACATACATACACACCCTATCTCTAAACATATACAGATATTTAACTTTTTTCTACGCTATACACAATCAAATAGAATTTGTTTGTTGTATGTAGAAGAAGGGGAAAAGGGAAGTTGGCAGCGCTGCGCGCAGAGAGTACACAAAAACCTCTAACAACAACAACAACACAACGACAAGAACTACAACAATACACAAGCGTGGTGTAAAGCATATAAAGCAAAGTATGTATGAGTGTGTATGGATGTATATATATATATAAAAAAGAAAACCAACAACAACAACAAAAACTCTGCCTTTAACGATTGTATATGGATATATGGATGGTAAAGGCAAACGTATTAGTGGCCAAGGGCTAGTAGTATAGCAGCAAGCAGCAGTAGTAGGCAGGCAAGCAATAAACATACGGTAAAGAAACGTCGTTTGCATTGCATTGTGTTGAATTGTGTGTTTTTCTTCTTGTTTTCCATTTTTTCCCATTTTACACACAGACTGTGTATATTGAATATTGTGCTCTTTCTTGTGTGTATTTTATAATAGAATATAGTGTGTAGAACAAAAAAAAAAAAAAGAAACAAAAAGTACAACAAAAATACAGAAAAAAAAGCAAATAAACCAAGCAAGCCAAAACCAAAGAAGTTCCTCGTCGTCGTTTGTCGTAATTCAAAGCGCGCCCTATAATAATAAAACAGCATAAAAAAAGTTTCTTTTTTTTTTCGTACAAAAAGAAAAAAAGATTTTTTCCAACTTTTTACGTATTAAACAGCAGTTAGCAAGTAACAAACAAAAAAAATATACAAAAACGAACGTGTGCTTATTGTGTAGTGAGTTGAGTGTAGTGTATTTATTGTATGTTGAGTATTTACAATAAAAAAAAATAATAAAGGAAGAATAAAAAAAACAACAAACAAATATTGTTGTTTTGTATAAATGTATGTTACAGCATCCATCCATCCATCCATCTCCTCTTCATTTATGCACTTTTTTGTGTAATGATCTGTTTTTTGTGTATTTTTTTTAGTGTTTAGTGTCAAAACCAACAAACATTTATACAAACTCTGTATAAAACTTTTGTTTTTGTGTTACTTTTAATATTTCATCTTTTGGTGTTAATTTGTGTGTTTTTTAACAAAATTAAAAATAATTTTTCTTTAATTGCTCTTTTTTATTTGTCAGTCATCTTTTATGCTCTTGACATTTCAACTATCTCTAATAATAATAGAATTTTTAACAGTGTTTTGTTAAATAACAAACATGCTAATTTGTATAAGCCATAATTAAACTGTAATATTAATGCTATTTAATAATAAATAACAACAACAATAAGACAAAAAGGAATATAAACAACACCTTTGCCATCTCTGCAACATACAACCATACATGTAAATGCTATGCACACTCACTCATCAATCTGGCAATATTAAAACTATAAAGGAAAATGATAACATACAAAATAAACTAAACAAAAACAACACTTAAAAACATATGTCAAGAAAATTTTAACATTAATTAAATAGATATTAAATTAATTGATAAAATAAACTATAAAATCATAAAATAGCTTAAATTATTAATAAAAATAAAGAAATAATTACAATTTTAATAATTTAATAACAAGCTTTAAATTAAAAACAAAATAAAAATACAAACAAAAATTATAAAATAATAAGAAAATATTAAAAATTTATTATTAAATTATAATAAAATTAATAAATTTATAAGAAAATATTAAAAATTAATTATTAGATTATAATAAAATTAATAAATTTATAAGAAATTTTGTTAAAGGATAACAATGAATACAATTCACTAAAAACTAAAGACACGCCTCTTCTAACTCTTTAAACTTCTATATTATTGCACCGTTTGGGCAGATTTTCGCCAGGATTATAACTAAAACTACCTATCAACAATACTTCCAACAACATAATAAGACCAACAGTTGTCTAAGAAGCTAAAAATCCCATATTGTTATGAAATTTTCTTTCTTGGCCTAAATTTTAACCTACTAAGGGCCGTTAACTGACAAAACTTTCTGGAATGACCTTGCTTTTTTTAGCTAATCCTAAAGTTAATGGAGGTTGTCTAGAAGCAAAATTTTGTGAAAAAAATTTTTAAACAACATTAACTCCTATTCAGCAGCTAAAACTTCCACCATTAATGAGAACCTAGAACTACGACCTTTTATTCCCTCAAACTTAAGTTATCAAATATCATCAAAAAATTACATTTAGTAGGAAGAATTCTAAAACGAGTCTAATTCATATTCTGCAGCTATAAAGTCCTATATTATTGCAACTTTTCAGATTATTTTTCGAAGCAGAACTATAACCTTTTATTCCTAAACCATAATACGCACAACCAGATCTTAAAAGACTAGATTTTTTTAAAAGCAAGAAATTTTTCTTAAAATTTTTTCACAATATTTAATCCTTTATGGACTAGTAATAACTAATTTATTACCCTAAATAATCCGGAAAGAAAATTTTATACCAAGAGCTCTCAAACACGACCCTAAGATCACGAGGAACCCTTAAAATGAATAGAACATTCTTCCGCCTATAACTCTTCCATTAATTATCTTTTCATTGGAAATATTCATGATACTACTATTGAGCTTATTAGGTTCAAAAGATTATAAGGATTTAGAAAACTTGATAGGTATTTTCCAATAAATTTAAATCTTTTCTTGCATAAAAAAGTTTTTCTCTATATTTTAGACATTTATGGGTTAATAGGTTCCAAATTTTCCAAAACAATCCTAAAAATTTAAATTAAAACTATAAGGACTATTTAATATTACGCCTAAACTGCTGTTTTTTTTTTTTTTTGTTAAAAAACAAAACTTAAAAATTCTTTTCCCATTTTTTTTTTTCATTTTGTCCCTATATTCTCCCTTTTTTGCATCATCAAACACAACACGTATACACAAACAAGCAAACACATGTTTTTTTTCATATACAAAAACCAGAAAACTACAAAATGAACAAGCAACAACGTTTGGCTGTTGTTGTCATCATCTACCATCATTGACGTCTGTCTTCTTTTTTCTGGCTCTCTGCTGGTATATAATTTTTGTGTTTGTGTGTATGTTTTCCTTTATTATCCCCCTTTTTAATGTTGAAAATTTAATGGCGGCTGCAAAATGTTTTGGTTACGTTTTTATTGTTTTAATTTAAACTTGTTTTAAATTATTAAAATTTGTAAAATAAAACTTAAAAAATTATTAAAATTTAACTTAAAATTATAGATAAAATAATAATAAACCTGCGCGCCGGAATTAATAAAAAGCCAAAAATATACAAGAAAGCAAAGTGAAGCAAACAAAAAGGAAAAAAAGTAATGTAACAAACAGTGTTGCATATAGTAAAAACAAAAATATAATAAATTTTGTTTAATTTAATACAAATAAAATAACAAAAAATTAACTAAATGCTGAAAAAAAGAAAAGTTTTATTAAATTTAAAACCACAAACAACTAAAAAAACGACAAAGTTACTAAAATTACAAAAAAGTACTACAACAATTAGTATTAATACCATTAGTAACAGCAAAACAACAACAACATAGTACAACATAAAGGCAAACACTTTATTATTATAAATAAAACTAAAATAATAATAAATTAAGAAGAAAACAAGTGAAAATTTCTTAAATAATATAAATTTGTAATTATTATTTATTAAACAACAACAACAAATAAGCAAAAAAAAGTGTTCCCGTTTAGAAATAAAACAAAACTAACCTCACTTTTTGTTTAAGTTTGTTTTGATTCTGTTTGAGAAAAAAGAATCATATTTAGAATACTTCCATAAATTCCACTTCCAAAACATACCCCTCCTAGTTAGAGTTAGTTAGTTAAGTCTTATTTTTTTGTAAGCGCCTGGTCAAAATTACAAGCAAAAGTATAGAGAAACGCAAACAAAAGCATCCACAGAAAATCATTACTATGTCAGAACACAGCGCTTGGGGTCAACGCCAAGCGACTGCTGCCGAAGCTGCCTTATGGTGGCCCGGCGCACTCGCTGCGGCTGCTACACAACACCAACAACAACAGCAACAACAACAACAAACAATTGATCAGCAAACTTTACAACATTATCAGCAACAATTGGTTGCACAGCAACAGCAACAAGCCGCTGCCGCAGCCGCTGCTGTCCAGCAACAACAACAATTGCAACAACAGCAGCAGCAGCATCAGCAGCAACAACAACAGGTTGTCGTCCAACAAAATCAACAGCAAGCGCATCAAAATAACGCCAATACAACGTCTGGTGTTGGCACCCAACAATTGTTCACCTACAAAATGGCCAGTAGTTTTCCAAATCCAGCCACCACAATGGCCCAGGTGGTGGCGACATCGAATGCAGCCGGCACACCCGCCTACGACTATCGTCTAAATATGGCTCAGGCTGCAGCAGCTGCTGCCGTGCCCGGTTCTCAGTGGTGGTATTCCGCAGCCAATCAGGGACAGATCGATGCTAATACAGCCGCCCAATTGCAACAACAGCAGCAACAGCAACAACAGCAGCAGCAACAACAGCAGCAACAGCAACAACAGCAGCAACAACAGCAGCAGCAACAGCAGCAGCAACAACAGCAGCAACAACAACAGCAGCAGCAACAACAGCAACAACAACAGCAGCAACAGCAAATACAACAGCAGCAACAGCAACAAAATGCGGTAAGTTTTATTACTCTTTTTTTTTAATTCAATTTCTTTCCCTGGTCGCCAGTCCTCTCATTTCTCTTCCACTTTGTTTCATTTATCTTTATGTTTCCTCCACTTGTTTGTATCTGTTGTATCCATTCATTGTGTCCCCATTTTTTTAAAAGTTTTTTTTACCAACTAATAAAACCCCAACGCCTTTTATTTTCAATGCACGAGGGTTGCTTTCGAATTGAGTTTTAAAATTTCTCTTTTTTCGTTTCAATTCTTTTTAATATTATATTATTAATGAATACTATTCAGGCTGGAGTTCAATTCCCACTTTCTAAAATTTTAAACCCATTGTGCAAATTTTTCATTTCTTTCTTTTGACCTCTTGTGCATTGAAATAGTTCCTTTTTCTCCCTAATACATTTTTTATATTTTTACTTTAATATTTATCTTTAACAAAAATTTTCATACAGTTGTTGTGTTTGTGTCTACTTCGTGGTTTTTATCCATTTGGTTTTGGTTTGGAGCACAAAAAAAAAAAAAAATTAATTTTTTCACATATTTTTATTGTAAATTTGTTAAACAATTCATTTTACAGGATATTTAAGATCTTAAAAGAATGATAATAGGGTCAGACTTACTGTCAAAAAACTTACGATATCTAAGGAAATTCCAGTTTGTTGGTCCCTTTATTTTTCTTCATCATTATAAACAATTAAAACACGTTCCACTTCAACGTAAAAAATTTAATCACGTGTTGGCTATAGACCCAGATTTTGTTTTGTTTAAATAAATTTTATTTAATTTTTCTATAGGGTTTTCTTTATAGATGTGTAATTAAGAAATTTTTAATTAAATAAATTTTCTTTTCAAACTATTTTTTCACACAAAAAATTTTTTTGTCAAAACATTTTTTAAGTAGAAATTTTCTTAAGATTATTAAAATAATAAAAAAAATATATGTCATGACATTTTTTCATGTCAAGACATTTTTTTGCAACATTTTTTATGTCAATAAAATATAAAAATTTGTTGTCAAGACATTGTTCCAAAAGAAAATTGTTTTCATGTCAAGACATTTCTCTTCATACTGTTACATGTCGACAAATTTTTCTTAGGATTGTCAAAATAATAAAAAAATTTGTATGTTATGACATTTTTTTTATGTCAAGACATTTATTTCACAACATTTTTTTTATGTCAAGAAATTTTTATAATTTCTTAATTTTTCCTTTAAAAATCGAATGTCAAGATATTTTCCTAAACTAAATTGTTAAGACTTGTAAATCCATAACATGTTCATCATATTTTTTTTTTAAATTTATGTCATGTCATTTTTCTTCACAAAAATTTTTATGTTATGATATTTTATTAATAAAAAATATTCATCATAATTTTTTTTTTATTTATTTTCTTTAGAAGATTTTGTCATGATATTGTTATAACGAAAATTTTTTATGTTAAAAGATTTATCTTAAGAATTTTATTATACATATCAGTTTTCATTAAAAAAAATTCATGTCATGACATTTTTCTTGATAAAATTTTTTCATGTTATGACATTTTACTTAACAGACATTTTTTTCATGCCATATCATGTTTCTTAATATTAAACTTAACTAAACTAACAATTGTCATAAAATTTTTCTTAAAAAAAATTCTTGTCATCACATTTTTCTGAAAAAGATCATGCCATGACATTTTCCTAGACAAAAATTATTCATATCGAAATATTTTTCTTAACAAAAAATGTTCATGCCATTTTTTTTAACAAACTTTTTTATGTACTGTTATTTTTCAGATAATTTTTTATGTCATGACATATGTATTTCTTAACAAAAATTTTTAATGTCAAGACATTTTTCTTTATCAAATTTTATGTTATTAAAACCTAGTTTTTATTATTTTAAGATTTTATATATGTCATGACATTGTCCTAACAAAAAATTTTCATATTAAACATTTTTTTTAATAATTTTTTTATTAAGACAGTATTTATGAAAAACACATTTTCATGTCATGACATTTTACTTAACAAAAATTTTTCATGATACTACATTTTTCTTCTCAAAATCCTTTTCTTTATAAAACCTTTGTTATTATTTTCTTTACAAGATATTTCTTTCATGTCATGACATGGTTTTAATAAAAAATTTTATGTCAAGAAATTTTACTCAGGAATTTTTGATATAAATTAATTTTCTCTGGAAACAGATAAAAGTTTTAAGCGAAAGATTTCACATTTATTGTAATTTCAACAGATTAATATCTCTTTTTGGAAAACCCTTTAAAAAATTCTACAATTATGTCTAAACACACATGGCGGTGGTGTATTAGTTCTTCGAATTTTAGTATCTCTATTTTGGTACAAACAATCATAAAAATGTCTGTGACTATAAATAAATAAAAAATTAAAAGAATAAAACATAAACATAATAACGACGACAAAACGACATCATTTTGTTAAGTTTATCGCTATAATTTACATTAATACCGGCATATTTTATTATCATATTTCTAGCATTTATTTGTTAAACATATTTATCAAGAACAACAACAAAAACTCGTAATTGAATCCATAGAATATAATGAATGTCAAACCAACTAAATTCCATATTTATTTTCCGCCCCTCTCTCTATCTCTCTTTCTCCTCTTTCTTTTTACATTTATTTAATTGTAACAGCTGTTGCGTTTTCTGCTGGTACTTAAACGCAAAACACATTTTTTTTGTTTCTCTATGAAATTTTTTATAATGATATTAGTTGTATTTGGCATAAAAAAAATGAAGAAAAAACTCTACTGATAAGGAATGTTTAAGCACATGTGCTTTTTTTCTATTTACTAAGGTTTCGCTGAAAAAAAAAGACTCATTCATATTAAGCGCAAACCTACAACGAGACGACGACTCAATCATGAGGAATTTTAATGAAAAAATGTGTTTTAAAATAAAATACTAAAGAGAAATAGAAAACTAAAAATGTGTTATCAATTATTAAATGGCTGTCTCACAAATATGTACAATATTTGATTGGAATTTTAATAGAAAATATAAGTGATGGTATCTTTAGATTTAGCAACAGCAGCTAAGTTTAGAGAGTATTCTATTGGAAATGATTAGAAATACTTTCACTAACTATTTAAGAAAAATGTCTAGGTATTAGCATTCTCTTTAGTAATAAGTTGATCTTAACATAAAAAATTTTATCCCAATGTTCTCAAATTGACGATTTTTCATGTCAACACAACTGTTATGATATGAATAATTTTTGTTAAGGCAAATATCAAGAGATGAATCAAGTTTTTAAGTAAAATATCCTGACATATACATTTTTCGTTAAGATAAATGTCATGTCAATTTTGGTTAAGAAAAATATTACGACATGAACTGTTTTTTTAATAAAAATGTCATGAAATAAACAATTTTGTTAAAAAAGTCATACATAAATGACTTATGTTATAAAAAATGTCATGACATAAAAATTTTTGTTAAGAAAAATGTCATGACATAAAAAATTTATTTGAAGAGAAATGTCATGACATAAACTATTTTTGCTGAGAAATATATGAAACATAAAAATATCATATCATAAATAATTTTTGTTAAGAAAAAGTTAATGTTTATTAATAGACTGGACTATAGACTAGACCATAGACTAGACTATAGACTAGAATATAGACTAGACTATAGACTAGACCATAGACTAGACTATAGACTAGACCATAGACTAGACTATAGACTAGACTATAGACTAGACTGTAGACTAGACTATAGACTAGACTATAGACTAGACTGTAGACTAGACTATAGACTAGACTATAGACTAGACTATAGACTAGACTTAGACTAGACTATAGACTAGACTATAGACTAGACTATAGACTAGACTATAGACTAGACTATAGACTAGACTATAGACTAGACTATAGACTAGACTATAGACTAGACTATAGACTAGACTATAGACTAGACTATAGACTAGACTAGACTATAGACTAGACTATAGACTAGACTATAGACTAGACTATAGACTAGACTATAGACTAGACTATAGACTAGACTATAGACTAGACTATAGACTAGACTATAGACTAGACTATAGACTAGACTATAGACTAGACTATAGACTAGACTATAGACTAGACTATAGACTAGACTATAGACTAGACTATAGACTAGACTATAGACTAGACTATAGACTAGACTATAGACTAGACTATAGACTAGACTATAGACTAGACTATAGACTAGACTAGACTAGACTATAGACTAGACTATAGACTAGACTATAGACTAGACTATAGACTAGACTATAGACTAGACTATAGACTAGACTATAGACTAGACTATAGACTAGACTATAGACTAGACTATAGACTAGACTATAGACTAGACTATAGACTAGACTATAGACTAGACTATAGACTAGACTATAGACTAGACTATAGACTAGACTATAGACTAGACTATAGACTAGACTATAGACTAGACTATAGACTAGACTATAGACTAGACTATAGACTAGACTATAGACTAGACTATAGACTAGACTATAGACTAGACTATAGACTAGACTATAGACTAGACTATAGACTAGACTATAGACTAGACTATAGACTAGACTATAGACTAGACTATAGACTAGACTATAGACTAGACTATAGACTAGACTATAGACTAGACTATAGACTAGACTATAGACTAGACTATAGACTAGACTATAGACTAGACTATAGACTAGACTATAGACTAGACTATAGACTATAGACTACTATAGACTAGACTATAGACTAGACTATAGATTAGACCATAGACTAGACTATAGACTATACTATAGACTAGACTATAGACTAGACTATAGACTAGACTATAGACTAGACTATAGACTAGACTATAGACTAGACTATAGACTAGACTATAGACTAGACTATAGACTAGACTATAGACTAGACTATAGACTAGACTATAGACTAGACTATAGACTAGACTATAGACTAGACTATAGACTAGACTATAGACTAGACTATAGACTAGACTATAGACTAGACTATAGACTAGACTATAGACTAGACTATAGACTAGACTATAGACTAGACTATAGACTAGACTATAGACTAGACTATAGACTAGACTATAGACTAGACTATAGACTAGACTATAGACTAGACTATAGACTAGACTATAGACTAGACTATAGACTAGACTATAGACTAGACTCTAGACTAGACTCTAGACTAGACTATAGAATAGACTATAGACCAGAATATAGACTAGACTATAGACTAGACTATAGACTAGACTATAGACTAGACTATAGACTAGACTATAGACTAGACTATAGACTAGACTATAGACTAGGCTATAGACTAGTCTACAGACTAGACAGGGATATTTTTAGTTGTGCAAAAGTACTTAAACAAATGCAATAGTACTGAATTAGTAATTGTGTCTAGTTTTTCCTCTCTCAACGCTAAAAATCAAAATTTCTCTTTTATTACTAAATTATTATCTTTTTTGTTGTTTCTGATAGCTCACAATATGTTTATAAATAGTTTAGTTGGAGTCAAAATATGATAAATTTGTCAAATTATTTAAAGAAAATTTATCAAAATTGAACAATAAATGTTTAAGTTCTTAGAATAAATAATTATTATAAGATAAAATAACAATTTATCAAAATAAACACATGTTTAAAAGACATAAAAATATTAAAATATTAGAAAACTATTAGTTTTATAAAGTTTATGAAAACCTGCAACATGTGCTAGAGACACAAATGAAAATGCAGGGAATTTGTTGAAATCATTTTTCAATATGATTTTATAGGTATTTGCTATAAGAGATAAAAAAATGCACATGATGTCATTAACTTGTCTTCATATAAAAGATTAATAATTAAATCTGGCATCATTTTTTTTTTCCTAATCCCCACTACTTGTCAATTTTTATCTTTAACTTATTCAAAAGCCGGTAAAAATATAAACACAACACAAGAAGAAATCAAAACAAGAGGAAAACAAATTGTAAGTACGTCTGGCTACGTACAAAAAAAAAAAAAAAACGTTTACATGTAAAACAACAACAACTTACACTTAAACATATTTTAAGAAAAGTTTTTTTCTTTGTTTTCTTCCCAACAAACACACACACTTTAATGCATGTAAAAAATACTTGTAAATGTAGGAAAATGTGAGTAATAAGAAGAGTAAAAAAAATTTCTGAAGACAAATAATGATGTCAAATAAATAAAAGAAAAGAAAACAAAAAAACTTAAAAAGGCACATTGTTTAATATAAAGAGTATGTTGTTATTTCTGTTGTTGTTGGAGCTTTTATTTTTCTTTTTAATGCTTTTTTTGACGTTTCTTTCTGCTCATATTATCACTGGGTTACCAATGGAAATGACATTGACATTGAATCATACAAATATAATAAGACAAAACAACAACAACAATAATCATAAAAAGCCAATAATAATAACAATACAATATAAAAATAAAGCAAAAAACATTTTTACACATTTTCTGAAAAATACCCAAACAAATGTTATAAATAAATTGTGTAAAATGATATGAAATGTATTATTATTGTGACCAATTATAATAACAATAATAATTACAACAATAGCAGCAGCAGCAGCAGAGACCTAACAAAAACAACAAAAACAGAAAATTACGCTAAAAACCACGTGGTACTTATTTGTTTATGTTGTTGTACAAGCGATGAACAAACTTATGTTTATTTAATTATTTGCACATTAATATGTAGATATTAATTTTATAAAACAACTAGGGTTGGCAGGAAAGCCAGGTTAAAGAGAAAGACACATTTTTAAGAGGGTTACTCTTTAAGGAGAAAGAAATCTGTTAAGATTTTTTTAACTAGAATGAAATTGTTTGCTTTGATAATGGAAGACATGATTTTGATTTCTTTTTTAAGAATAATGTCTTGACATTAACAAATTTTTGTTAAGAAAAATGGCATGACATTAAAAAAAGCCTTGACATAATAAAAAAATTTCGTGATAAAAAAAAACATTCTTAGAAAAATGTTTTGACAAAATATTTTCTTTGTGAAAAATGTCATGACATGAAAAAATTTTTGTTAAGAAAAATGTCATGACATGTTTTTTTAATTGTCTTAAATAAATATTCCTAGAAATATCTCTTGACATGATATTTTTTGTTGTGAAAAATGTCATGACATAAGAACATTTTTGTTAAGAAAGTCTTTTATTTTTTCTTAAAAAATGTCATGACAACAAAAATTTTCTTGACATAATATCTTGACGTGATATTTTTATTATGAAATATTTCATGACATGAACATTTTTTCTTAATGATGTCTTGACATGAAATTTTTTTGAATAGAAATGTATCATGGAAATGTTTTCTTAGAATAATGTCAAGACATCAACATTTTTTAAAGAAAATATCATAGAATTTTTCTTAAGATAAAAATGTCTAGAAAATAATATTAAAATAAGTTTTGACATTATTAAAAAGTTATGATATCGAATATATAAGTAAAGATTAATATCATGACATAATGTGATGACTTTATGCTAGGAGATAACTATTTAAGATAAATGTCATGACATGAAATATTTTCCTTGGGAAAATATATCAAAAATTGTTTTGACATGAATAAAATGTCATGATATTAAACAATTATGTTAGGATAAATGTTATAACATTGAAAATGTCATGACATGAAATAACTTTCTTAGGAAAATATATGATTTTATTGAATGAAATGTCATGATATTATTCATATATGAACATATGTTAGGTTAAATGTCATGATAAAAAAAAAAAACACCCAAAATAGTACTGATGAATTATAACATAAAATATTTACGTTGAAATAAATGTCATGATATCAAATATTTATATTATAATAAATGTTCTGACATCAAAACTTTTTCTTAAAAAAATACATTGAAATTCTTTTAATATGTCATGACATGAAACATTTTTCTTGGGAAATGCAGCAAGTATTGTTTTGACATTAATAAAATTTCATGATATCAAACATTTATGTTAAGATAGATGACATGACATTGAAAATGTCATGACATGAACTATTTTCTTAGTAAAATCTACAAAAAATCGTTTTGATAGGAATAAAATATCATGATGTCAAACATTTATGTTAAGAAAAATTTCTTGACATAAAATATTTTTCTCAGCTAATAATACGAAATGTTTTTGAGAAGTTATGCTATGATATAAAACATTTATGTTAAGATAAATGTCATGATATAAAAAATTTATGTTAAAAAATTGTTTTGATATGAATAAAATGTCACGAAATCAAATATTTATGTTAAAATGTCATGACAAAAAATATTTTTCTAAACAAACAACACCTAAAATTATTATGAACTTATGCTATGATAATAAACATATATGTTAAGATAAATGTCATGTCATCAAATATTTATGTTAAGATAAATGTCATGACATGAAAATTTTTTTCTTCAAAGGAATGTTAGGAAAACCAAAAACTATTATGTCTGATCATGAAAAAATCTTTTTAAGATAGTTTTTATCATAAATCCCTTTTTTAATTTTAATCAAATTATTTAATATTTCATAAGTTTAACAAATTAAATCGTTTTGTATAATTAAATTTTCAAAAAATATATATTAACACCCTGGGAGTATGTTAATTAATTTTATGTTAATTTTACTTTAACACAACAAATTTACGACTCTTTTCTCCTTTAGCCAGAAATGTGAATTAATTTCTTAATGAGTTTGATTTTTTTTTGTCTAAAATTTATTTATTTATTTAGAAAAATAACTTAATAAAAAATTCCAAAAATGTTTATTTTAATTTCAGTTATGCATAAATTTATTTAAACTAAAAAAGAAAACTCAAATATTTATTGGTCAATGAACTTTTTGAATAACAAACAAGACCAGTCATGTTGAAATTTTTGGTTTCTGGGTTTCGGCTTTAACAAAAATATATTTTTCTTTTTTTTTTTTCAACCAAAAAACAAGTCTAAAGGAAACCAGGTAAAAAGATTTTTTAAAAGGAAAATGAAAATTGAAAAGAAGTAAAAGATAAAAGAAACATAAAACAACAGCAGAATATTACGCTGGGATTTCTGGTTGAGTGAGTTTTCAGGCAAAAAAAAAAACCAAACAGCAGAAACTGGTGGTGGTTTAAACAAAAGAAAAAAATTTACTTAAAAACACCCCTCCTTTTTTAGCCGTAAAAAGATTATAATGAGGAAAAATATATACATTTATTTTAAATCAACCATGACTTAAACACTAAACAAATTAGACAACAATTTTTTTTCAGAAGTTTTTTTTACACATTTTTTGTTCATTTATTTTTTATTCATTAATTTCTTTTATATGTATTTTTTTTTTAAAAACCTACAAAATTAGGTCAGTTTTTGTTTTACAAAATTTTATTTTTTATTGTATTTCTTGCAAAGTGAAAGTTATAAATTACTAAATGAATAAAGAAAAGAAAAAAATGTAGAAGGTAGAGATTATAGCATGTTTTCAACATTTTTTGTTTAAATTATTATCATAATTTGTTTTAATGGCCAAACAAGTTCTTGGTATAATTTTTTTCTTTAAATTTTTTCATACAAAAGAACGTGTCTTGGTTTTAAATCATTTTATTTTTTGTTTTTGTGTTATGAAATTTATATTTTTTTCGTTTAAAACCTGAAATTTTTTTATTTATCATACGATTTTTGTTTTTTTTTTTCACTGCTTATCAACTACAACATATTTTGAAAGCCTTAAAAAATGTATTAAAAAATAAATAATTTTATTTATATTTACAAAAAAAAAAGTCATTGACCAAAAAGTAATAAATAAATTAAAGAAATTTTTAATTAAAATTTTGTTAAAAATAAAATATTTCCATAATTTTTAAATTTTTTGTTTTTTCTTCATTAAAAATTTTATAATTTTTAAAGAAATATTTGAATTTTTTACAAAAATCACTAATTTATTATGATTCAAAATTTTTTTTACTAATTATCGCTTAATATTGCAATTTTTGAAAATTCGAACTTAATTTCGAAATTTGAAAAAAATGCAAAATTTTGTTGAAAATGTTAAATTTTTCATTTCTTAACAAATTTCAAAACAATTTCGTAAAATTCGAACTTATTTTCGAATTGGAAGAAAGTGGAAAATTTTGGTTAATTGTTGTTAATTTAAACATTTCCTATGATTCACAGTACTTTTTAAACAAAAATTGCTTAAATTTGCAATTTCCTATGATTCACAGTACTTTTTAAACAAAAATTGCTTAAATTTGCAATTTTCGAAAATTCAAACTTAATTTCGAACTTCGAAAAAGTGGACATTTTTTTTTTAAATATATAATTTTTCATGTCCTATGAATCTGCTGCATTTTTCTAACAAAATAAGCTTTATTTGGCAATTTTCAAAAATTCGAACTTAAGTTCGAATTTGGAAAAACTAAAAAATTACGACAAAAAATCTTTAATTTTTAAAAAATTTTGAAAAATTATTCAAAATTTATTCGATTTGAATCAAAATTTGCTATTTTTATTAATTTCGAAAATTCGAACTTAATTTCGAATTGAAAAAATTTCTCAAATTTGCATGAAAATGTAAAATTTTTTTATTTCCCAAGCATTTAATACATTTTTCTAACAAAATAAGCTTTATTTAGTAATTTTCGAAAATTCGAATTTAAGTTCGAATTTTTAAAAACAAAAATTTTTTTATGAAATTTTCAAAATTTTAGAAAGTATTATAATAAGCATTTAAAGTTGAGTAACATTTAAGCAAAATTAGCTTTTTAAGCTAATTCTGAAATTTCGAATTTTAAAAAATGCCTCAAATTTTGATGAAAATGTTAAATTAAAAAAAAAACTTATTAAGATTTATCATTTTTCGAAAATTTGAACTTAAAAAAAGTGACAAAATTAACTGAAAATTAAAATTTGTTTAGAATTTCACAATAATCATAAAATATATTATTAATTTTAAGCAAAAATTTGCTATTTTTTATAATTTCGAAAATTCGAACTTAACTTCAAATATCTAAAAGTGAACAAAATTTTTAAAAATTTCAATATTTTCATAAAGTTTCACCAAAATAGTCAAGTTATGAACGAGTCGGCTAATTTCGAAAATTCGGACTCGATTTCGAATTTCTAAAAAGTGAAAAAATTTAATAAAAATTTCACTATTTTCATAAAGTTTTACCAAAATAATCAAGTTATGCTCAAATTTATGTAAAATTAGCTTTTTCGGCTAATTTCGAAAATTCGAACTTAATTTCAAATTTCGAAAAAGTGACAAAATTTGCTGAAAATTTGAATTTGTTTAGAATTTCACAACAAACATACAATATATTGTTAATTTTGAGCGAAATTTGATATTTTTTATAATTTCGAAAATTCGAACTTAACTTCAAAATACCTAAAAATGAAAAAATTTAATAAGAATTCAATATTTTCACAAATTTTTAACAAAACAATCAAGTTATGCTTAAATTTATGTAAAATTAGCTTTTACGGCTAATTTCGAAAATTCGAACTTAATTTCGAATTTCAAAAAAAGTGCTTAAAATAGATAAAAATTTGAAAATTTGTTTAAATCTTGCAAAAGTCGATCAAAATATTGTTAACATTATGTAAATTTGTTATTTTTGTTAATTTCGAAAATTCGAACTTTATTTCGAATTTCTAGAAAGTGAAAAAATTTGCTTAAAAATTCTAAATTTCTTTGAGAATTATAATAAGTTTAATAAAAATTGTGATTTTTAAGTAAAATTTGCTATCTTCGTTAATTTCGAAAATTCGAACTTTATTTCGAATTTCAAAAAAAAGCGCTTAAAATTGATAAGAAATCTAAAATTTATCAAAATCTTGCGAAAATTATCCAAAATATTGTTGAATTATCCAAATTTGCATTTTCGTTAATTTCGAAGATTCGAACTTAATTTCGAATTTCGAACTTAATTTCGAATTTCGAAAAAATTCTTAAAATTCATAAAAATTTGGAAATTTGTTGAAATCTTTCAAAAATCATTCAAAATGTTTTAAATTTAGCAAAATTTGCCATTTTCGTTAATTTCGAAAATTCAAACTTAATTTCGAATTTAAAAAAAATTGCTTAAAATTGATAAAAATCTAAAAAATGTTCCAAGTTTTTTAGTAATTGTAATGAAATTTATTAATAATTTTAAATTTTCTTTAAATTTGAAAACTCGAACTGAATTACAAATTTAAAAAAGTAAATTTATTCATAAAATTTTCAAAATTTTAAAATTTTCATAATTTTTTGTCAAAATGGCCAATTGTGTTTTTGTTATTAATTACATTTCTTAAACATTTTGAAATTTTCTTTCTTTTTCTTTTCTTTCCAATTTTTAATGACTTTTATGACCTAATTTCTTATTTTAAGCAAAAAAAATCTTAATTATAACAAAAATTTCTTAGAACTTACTCAAGCTTAATTTTTACATTATTCTACTTTATTCTACTAAATATTGCTATTTGCAAAATATGTAGTTTTTTTCAAAAAAATATAAATAAAATTAAACATTTTTTAAAGGTCACATAATTTTCACATTTACAATAGATTTTTTTTTTACAAAAAAGACATAAATTTGTTCATTAAAATTGAAAAAAAAACTAAAACAACTTTTTTGCTAAAAACCTGTATAGAGTAGTATAGAGTTTAGTTAGTTTATAGTTTAGTTAGCTTGCTTGTCTAGCTGGTTGTTGACTGCCTGTGGAGTTATTGCAGCATTTTTCTTTGTTCATATTCCTCTCTGGTCTGCTACTCACTCACTTTTCTTCTAACCAACTGACTTACAAACCAAAATGCAGTTTTTTTTTTGCTCTTTTTCTATGCTACTGGTAACTAGTTGTTTGGCTGGTTGGTCGGTTTCCTAAGTAAATGTTCTCTTTATATGGTGTGGGAAAGTATAAAATGTTAATAGTTGGCGCTTAACTTTATTTAAATGTAATTTTTTTTCTTCTTCGACTTTGTTTTGTTCTTTTTATGACCCAACGGATGGTAAATGTTCTTTTATGATGAGCCCACCACCATGATGGTTATCTTTACTAGAATTTTTTTTTTTATAAATTTACTTAATATACAAAAAGCCAGCTGTCTGCCTGACTGCAGTTGGCTTTGTTGGCCCATAAATTACATTGTCTGTGTGTCTATCATTATAAAAAGTAACAAAGAAACGTTTAACTGAAAAATGTTGTTTGTATTTTCCAATATAAGTTATAAAGGAAATTGCTAAATTTATCTAAAATTAGCTATTTTTTAATAATTTTTAGAAATTTTAAATTCGAGCTTCATTAGGAATTTAGAAAATTTCTTTCCTTTCCCCCAAAATTAAAAAAAAAGATCAACTAAAGTCAACTTCTCAGTAAACAAGATCAAAATCAGACCTGGGATAAATGCATTAAATGTGTTAATGCATTAACAATTTTTTCTACATTAAAAAAAATTAATGTTAATGCAAGTTTATTGCATTAACATTAACATGGGTACATTTAATGCATTAAATTTGCATTAACATTAAATATTTTTAAATTTAATGCATTAATTTTACATTAACATTAAATATTTGTGAAATTAATGCATTAATTTTGCATTAACATTAAATATTTTTGAATTTAATGCATTAATTTTCCATTAACATTAAATAATAAATAATAAAATTAATGCATTAATTTTCCATTAACATTAATGTATAAAATAATTTATAAAAATAAGAATACAGCGCTAAAGACCTCGGTCTAACAAAATTCAAGTAAAATTGAATGTGTTAAAGTCCTTTCTAATAAGTCCTATACTCGATAATACATATTAGAAGAATAGTATCACTTCCCAGATATTCCATTTTTAGTTTATTTTGTTAAAGTTCTTTCTAATAAGTCCTATACTCGATAATACATATTAGAAGAATAATATCACTTCCCAGATATTCCTTTTTTAGTTTATTTTGTCTGTGGAATCTTATATAAATATCATATTTAAAACACACAAGTTTGAATGGAATATAAGAGTTATTAGAAAGGACTTTAACCTATTTAATTTTAGTTGTTTAGTTAGATCGAGGTCTTTTGAGCTGTATTTTTATTTATGTTTATCAATTTTTATATATATTAATGTTAATGGAATATTAATGCATTAATTTTATTGCTTATTTAATGTTAATGTAAAATTAATGCACTAAATTCAGATATATTTAATGTTAATGCAAAATTAATGCATTAATTTGAAAAATATTTAATGTTAATGTAAAATTAATGCATTAAATTCAAAAATATTTAATGTTAATGGAAATTTAATGCATTAAATTTTAAAAATTTAATGTTAATGCAATATTTTTTACATTAAATTAATTTTTTTTAATTTAATGTTAATGCAAAATTAATGGAAATCGCCCAGGTCTGATCAAAATAATGTTGATAATTCAAAGAAATCTTAAAACATTTCTTACAAAAGAACAAGCAGCCAGCAAGTCATGAAAATAAGTAATAAAACAAGTTTTTTTTCTTAACTTAAACAAGTAATAAAGATTTTCTTGTAAATACATTAAACCAAAAAATAAAAAAACACATTAAACAATAAAAAAAGTAAAAAAGAGCAACAACAAAAAAGGGAAAGGTTAATAGTAAAAGAATAAAATTTATAACCATTCGTTATTCGTTGTTAAATAAATATAAATTTATGGCTTTAAAGTAAAATTTATTGCTTGAAAGCACATTAAATTTAAGTTTTATACAAGAAATTGAGAAAATGAAAACAGTAGCAAACTAGTAGGAAGTTTTAAAGTTATATTGAATACAAATAACATTTCTTTAATAATTTCTATCATAATTTAATCAAAATCTCTTGCCTTATTGTTTTAAACATGTCCCTTCATCTTGCTAAATCAATAATCTATAATTTTATTCTAAATTTATCTTTTTTCTTAAAAACATGCATGTGGCAACTTTGTTTTTAAGTCATCTTTCAATTATCCTTTTAACATCTCTGTTTTCTGTCAATGTTATTGTGATGTAATTTAGCGGTGATGCCAGCTTGTTTAATATCCATTATAGACAAATATTGCTGAAAAACTCACAGGAGTTTTAGTTTTTTTGCCTAAAACTCGTTCATTTCTTGAGGGATTTAAATGATTTTCACTTGTAACCTTCATAAGACTATAAGCAACAATTTGGAATTACTTAAAAGGCTATATGTTATTAAGGCATTTAGAAATTTTGATTAGATTCTTATGAAAGTAAATTTTGTTAAAAAAACTTTGTTTGCTCTATGAGGTCAATTATGAACAATAATTTCCCGGGAGTTTATTCCCTTTTGCAGGCTTTATGTATAGGAGAGGGAACAGAATCTCAGGGAATTTATTATTCAGAAAAGGTCTGTATGTATCTTAGTCATTTAGGACTCAATTATGGCAAACATTTCTTTAAATGTTATTTTACTGATAAAGCTGGTATGTTTTAAAGCCCGATAAAACTTAAGAATGTCATTAACGGAATGATATTTGTACAATGCTTCCAAATTATAGAGAATTTACTCTGAAAATCAGCAACGATTGATTCGATGTTTAAGCACGCTATTGTGTTCAACGAATAGGCTAATTTTTGGCTTAATGAGTTTATTAATCCACAAAATTTTCAGTTGAGAGAGACTCGCATGTCCCTAGTATCATCGTAAGACTTCAATTCTTCAAAAATGAAGACTTATCTCACGTTACTATCAATAAGAATCGTTAGCACAACGAGATTAATATTTTGTTTGCTTCTTAATGTGAATAACATTGATCCGGGCGATATATGGATGACGTTATGTGTTATACCTTTCTTGAAATCAACTTGATTTCGAAAAATAAATTTCCAAAATCCTTTTCCGACTTAAGACTAAGATAGCTCAAGGAAGAAACAAGCTATAACATAGTTTATATCATTATATTGAATCTACCGTTATTTGGTCCCACTCCCAAATGGCCATAACACCTAGAACTTCTGCTTATAAAGAGATTAAAAAACAACTAGTGGAAACACCTTTTAAAACGTCTAATCTCATGTTTATCTTTGATCTTAAGGCTAAGTTAGTTTCTACAATGGCGAAACTAATTAATTGAAGTTCAACAGCTGATTGTTTTTTGTCCATGGAAATTAAGCCCTAAGCTGTCAAACTTTATTTTAAAAAAATCTATTTCAAAATCGACGCTCCATATTGGTAGAAACCAAGGCGAATAGATTATAAAGTGAAGTTATTTAATTTTGCGGCGAATTATTATTAGTTTTGCCATGTTTCTACGTTCCGTTCCGTGACGGATCAGTTGATTCGTGTTTTTCATACAAAAACCCAACGGTAATTACACGGTTAAACTAACGACTTACACAGGTTTCCGTAAGCCAAAAACGAATCAGCTGATTCATCACGGAACGTAGACATTGAGTTTACATTAACATATCACTTGTTACTTAATTAAAAACGCCATTTTTGCTATTTTTCATACTATTCCTGATAAAAAAACCTTTATATCACATATTTTGATTGTTATTTCCTTAAATAAATATATATTGTAGGTAAATTATATAAAATTTTAACAAAACCTGTTGCTTTTAACAATTTTTCAAAGCAATTTTATGCATATTTCTACAAATATTACAATAAAAAGGCATTAGAGAGCAAACACACATTCTCTTTTCAAAGCTTAAACTAGTTGTTGTTGTTGTTACTTTTATATGTTATTTACACACAAAAAAGGGACCTTGATTATTACAATTACTTTTGTTATACGGTTTTTATGTTGCTTGGTTGTTGTTGTTGTGGTTGTTGTTTACACTTCTTTTTGTATTGCTGCTACTTATTTCAACATATATTGACGGATGTATGAAAGGAATAAATATAAAAGGGGTGGCAATGTGTATTGTGTTAAGTGTTGTGGGTGGCATTACTATTTTATTACCGTATACTGGGGAAATGTGAGGGTATTTATGTTTGTTTGTCTGCCGAGTTGGGTTTTTTTTTGTTTATTGGTTTTATTTACTTTTTTTTTGCCACAAGATTTTTTCACTGTTATTATTTTACGGAAGCAACAGTTGTACAATATTTTTTTTGTGGTTTTTTGTTAACAATTTTTTTCTTATTGTTTATTCATAGAGGAGGAGGAGAAGGTTGGTAGAATGTTATAGTTGTTTACATATTGTTTGCTTTGTACATGTTTTTTTTTTCTCTTTTTCTGATGAAAATTTTTTTATGATTCCTGTTTTTGATGCTTTTTTGTTCTGCTGCACTTTTTTTGTGTAGTTGCTTATATTGTTCTAAAAAGCCGGCATTTTTTTTTGTTTTCATTTCTCACTTGTCTGGCAGAGGGAAAACTTTTATATGTTTTGATGAATACATTTGTTTATTTTATTTTTTTTGAGTATTGTCTAAAAAGCCGGTAAAAATTTTAAAAATAAAAGGAAACCTTATGAGCTTTAGAATTTTTGGGTTAAAAGTGAAAGGATTTTCATCTGGTTTTAATATTTACTGAATTTTTTTTGGAATTTTACTTGAATTATTCTATAAAGTCTATAAATTCTAGACTGTAAGGTAATTAAGTATAAATTGAATGTTAGAAACACTCAAATCTATAAAAAACTTCATTATTAGAATGATATTTTTGAATTTCATACAAAAACTTTCATTAATACAAAGAAATATCATTAAAAAGATAACACAGGATGATAGAATTGTAAAAAAAAGTCAAAATAATGCTTATCTAAAGTACAAAGCTACGCTGACCTTCTGACCTTCAACACATTCAGGTTATCTTAGCATAAAGTTTGAACAGAACTTGCAATTGGACATTTTGAAAGAACTAATAATTGCGATATCATAATCACTCCTATCGCCAATGAACATTCCAAGTGAAATATGTTCCCTTTTCACTTTTTTCGTTCACTAACTTTTTTTTTCGTGAAAAAAATTCCCTTGTTGTGAAATTTGTTGATGAAATTTTGTAAACATTGAACATCTGTTGTATACAAAATCAACTATTGTAAATGAATTGTTCACAACAAGTTCGCGATAGCAATTTTCACTTCGAGGGGAATGAAAATTTCAAAGGAACAAAAATTCCACTTCTATTGGCGATAAGAGTGAATAATTTCTTTGAAAATACGACTCCATTACTTAACCGTTAATTTTCACGTCATTTAGATTTACCTTGTATGGCCATATTTAGTCACTCTCAATATTTGTGTCACTAATTTATCAGTGATGCCAGATGTTATAAGTTCTTTAGAGACTAATATTGTTAAAAAACCTAGGCAATGTTAGTTATTCGCTAATATTAATTAAGCGATTTTGTCTTTTATGTATTGAATAGTGTGAAAAATGAGTTATTTTTAAAACTTAAGACTAAGTTTAAAAGAACACAGATGGTCAGAGGTCAAAGATCATATTCGTGAATACCAATCCTTAAGAAAAGTTTAATTTGGTCTCTTCATACTTAAAAAAATTTGTTGCCTTAAGCTTTTTAACGCTATTTCTCTTTTTCTTTGGCATATTAATCTGGCAACTTTATGTTTAGCTGATCTTACTTATACATATGTTACATTTTGCGTGAATAGAAAACGTCTTGGGTTTTTTTACTTATAACTTACGCATTTATAAACCGATTTTGTAGATTTTCTATAATAATATTCAAGAAACTATGGGCTGCCATTAGTCAATATAATAAATTCCAAAAGTTGTCTAGGGCCCGAACATTTTCAAAATATATTGGTCAGTGCACCATTAAGGTCATAAATTTGAAATTTATAAGCCGATTTCTTGGATTTTCAACAGCAATATTAAGTAAACTATAAACCATCATTAAAACTATTAAATCCCAAAGATAACTGACGCCTTGAAAAAACTTAATTTCTTTAAGCGACTTCAATTCGTTTGAAGTGTTTTCTCTGCTTTTAACTTATTAGAACTCTAGAGCGGGCTGCATTTTTGTCTGCCCCCTAGATTCTGTTTAAATTCTTTTGACTTTTGCTATTCTCTCATCTTCCTCTTTTTTAGATAAACAAAAAATGCCATTTGTATTGTATTTAGGTGTTGTCTCGTGTATATTTATTTAACTTTCTGCCAGTCAGTCAGTCTCTGTTTGTGTATTAAAGTATTATTTATGTGTTTTTTATTGTTTTTTTTTTTCGTAGTAGCATTTTTTTATATTATTGTCTAAACTGTTTTTTAAATACAAATAACTAAAATAACATACACCTTGACTTTGATATTTTTTTGTTTAGTATATTTTTACTACTAGTCAGTCATTTATTTAAGTATTATTTTTTTGTTTAACGTTTTGTTTGATTTCATTCATTCATATCTAAACAAAAAAAAACACAAATGTACGTGTTTTTTGTGTGATTGTAGACATTCATTCATTCATTGATTGAAAAGTGAATGAGTGAAGAACAAAAAAAAAATGTATTTAAAATTTCGCACTTATTTATTTATTAGCCACAAACCAACAGCTGCCAGTAGCAGCAGCATATGCTGCTACTATAGCTGTAGGGATTTTTAAAATAGCAATTTTTATTAAAAATAATTGAAACTTTTTATGAATAAGAGTGATTTAAAAACAGAAATGTTTTATTTTTAGGAAGAAAGTAAACAAATTTTGAAGTATTTCATTATAATTCTAGTGCTTGTCAAATAGTAATTGTTCTCTACACAGGATATCATAAATAGTTGTTCTTTTTTAAAGATTTAAATAAATTTCTGCTATTTCTTACATTTGAAATTAGTAAAAATTCCTTTTATTATTAATTTAAAACTTACTTTATGTAGTTTTAACAAAAATTGCTATAATTTATTAAAATTCTAAAAATTTCCTTCTAAATTCCTTTTAAACTAAACAAAACAAATTTAAATGTCAACTTTCCCTGCTATTTAACATATTCAAACTATGGTAACACCAATATAAGTATGGCAACACCTGTTTAATGTTTATACTTCTGCCACCAAACAGGCAATTACGCTGTTTATAACAAGTGTTGTCATTGTTGTGATTTAAACAAAACAAAAAAAGTGGCGCCAAAAACCGTTAATTTATTTTAATACATACCCACTCATTTTGTTTACCTTTTTAATTATTGTACAACAACAACACCTAACGATACTAAAGAGTGTATTTGAGAGTTTTGTAAACCCTTCAAATAATAATGCATTGCGTGTAGTTATTGTTGTTGGTTTTTTGTCTATTATTAGAAATATAATGTTAAATATGCAACATGCATATTTATATGAATGCTTTTTTTCGCTATCTCTCTTCCCTTCCCTCTTTCTGTTAACAGTTTTAATGTTTTTAAAAGTTTATTGACACAGTTTTATTCATTATTTACAATTAAAATTTTTAAATGACGTTGTGTGGAATTATTATTAATTAAAAATTAAATTTTTCCATTGATTGAAGAGTAATGTATGAATAATATTGTTTATATTTAAAATTTTAAAACATTTTTTTATGAATATTACATGAGTCACACCTTTCCTTTAATAATAACAAAATTTCTTAGAATGTTAAGACTTACGTATTTAAAGAGAAAGGTGGACTCAGTTAATAGTTACTTTCTAGTTCAGTTCTATTTCAGTTATGCTTCAGTCCTAGTTCAGTTCTGTTCTGTTCTAGTTGAGTTCTAGTTAAGTTCTAGTTCAGTTCTAGTTGAGTTCTAGTTCACTTCTAGTTCAGTTCTAGTTCAGTTCTAGTTCAGTTCTAGTTCAGTTCTAGTTCAGTTCTAGTTCAGTTCTAGTTCAGTTCTAGTTCAGTTCTAGTTCAGTTCTAGTTCAGTTCTAGTTCAGTTCTAGTTCAGTTCTAGTTCAGTTCTAGTTCAGTTCTAGTTCAGTTCTAGTTCAGTTCTAGTTCAGTTCTAGTTCAGTTCTAGTTCAGTTCTAGTTCAGTTCTAGTTCAGTTCTAGTTCAGTTCTAGTTCAGTTCTAGTTCAGTTCTAGTTCAGTTCTAGTTCAGTTCTAGTTCAGTTCTAGTTCAGTTCTAGTTCAGTTCTAGTTCAGTTCTAGTTCAGTTCTAGTTCAGTTCTAGTTCAGTTCTAGTTCAGTTCTAGTTCAGTTCTAGTTCAGTTCTAGTTCAGTTCTAGTTCAGTTCTAGTTCAGTTCTAGTTCAGTTCTAGTTCAGTTCTAGTTCAGTTCTAGTTCAGTTCTAGTTCAGTTCTAGTTCAGTTCTAGTTCAGTTCTAGTTCAGTTCTAGTTCAGTTCTAGTTCAGTTCTAGTTCAGTTCTAGTTCAGTTCTAGTTCAGTTCTAGTTCAGTTCTAGTTCAGTTCTAGTTCAGTTCTAGTTCAGTTCTAGTCAGTTCTAGTTCTAGTTCTAGTTCTAGTTCTAGTTCAGTTCTAGTTCTAGTTCTAGTTCAGTTCTACTTTCAGTTCTGGCTCAGTTCTAGTTCAGTTCTAGTTCAGTTCTAGTTCAGTTCTAGTTCAGTTCTAGTTCAGTTCTAGTTCAGTTCTAGTTCAGTTCTAGTTCAGTTCTAGTTCAGTTTCTAGTTCAGTTCTAGTTCAGTTCTAGTTCAGTTCTAGTTCAGTTCTAGTTCAGTTCTAGTTCAGTTTCTAGTTCAGTTCTAGTTCAGTTCTAGTTCAGTTCTAGTTCAGTTCTAGTTCAGTTTCTAGTTCAGTCTAGTTCAGTTCTAGTTCATTACTAGTTCAGTTCTAGTTCAGTTCTAGTTCTAGTTCAGTTCTAGTTCTAGTTTCTAGTTCAGTTCTAGTTCAGTTCTAGTTCAGTTCTAGTTCAGTTCTAGTTCAGTTTCTAGTTCAGTTCTAGTTCTAGTTCAGTTCTAGTTCAGTTCTAGTTCAGTTCAGTTCTAGTTCAGTTCTAGTTCAGTTCTAGTTCAGTTCTAGTTCAGTTCTAGTTCAGTTCTAGTTCAGTTCTAGTTCAGTTCTAGTTCAGTTCTAGTTCAGTTCTAGTTCAGTTCTAGTTCAGTTCTAGTTCAGTTCTAGTTCAGTTCTAGTTCAGTTCTAGTTCAGTTCTAGTTCAGTTCTAGTTCAGTTCTAGTTCAGTTCTAGTTCAGTTCTAGTTCAGTTCTAGTTCAGTTCTAGTTCAGTTCTAGTTCAGTTCTAGTTCTGTTCTAGTTCAGTTCTAGTTCAGTTCTAGTTTAGTATTCTTAGCCTATAATTAACTTTTCGAAGATCATTATTATTGATTGACACGTAAAAATAATAGGTAATCTTGCAACTCCTGCACAGTCTTGCTAATTAACATTATAAATATGGCAACCTTTACCAAACTCTTATTACTCATCACTTAACAGTTATTTATATTCCTCTGTCCCTTTTCTCACTATCTTCTTCCTGGTAAAAATTCTCACCACAAAAACCAATACAAGTTTCACTCAGTGACAAAACAAATGACGTTTATAACAATTTCACAATGACAACAATAACAAATAATAAAGATTTTATTTGATTTATTATATAAATATAAAAATTTATAAATGTATTGAGGCAAAACTAAAGTAAATTACTTTTTGTGGTTTATTAATAAAACGCCTTTCTATATTATTATATTTTCCGGTTTTCTACATTTAACAAAGATGATTCATTGCAAAAATTAAAGACACAAAAAAAAAAATAACTTAAGTTTTCTATATAAAATATTTTTATTTAGAATTTTATTTGCACGTAAATGTACGTACCGCTCAAACGTTTTACTACATACTTATTTTTGAACTTGCCAAACAGCTGTGCTAATTAAAATGCAAATAATGAATGAGTAACAAAACTAATGACCGCAAAACAACAACAATTATACCTACAGACAGATATTTATTATTGTAAATTGTAGTATAATTAAACAAACAAACGACTATTTAAATAAGTAATTAAATAATAAAAAAAGAAATTGTTTATATAAATAATATAAAATAAAATTATTAAAATATAACCAGAAATTGGAAAAGATAGAAATATGAGAGTATCATAAAGTTTAAAAATAATGTTTTCTTGCCTTTTCGATGGTTAGAGGAAGATCCACGTATACTTTACGAAAATTGTCAAATATTACTCATACCACCCGTATACACGTAGTATTTTTCTATATCTAGGAGCTTAGAATATTTTTTAACTCTGTTAGTTCAGTTCAGTTCTAGTTTTGTCTTGATCAGTTTTAGTTCAGTTCTTGTTTTTGTTCTGGTTCTAGTTCAGTTCTAGTAAAGATTTAGTTCAGTTCTAGTTCAGTTCTAGTTCAGTTCTAGTTCAGTTCTAGTTCAGTTCTAGTTCAGTTCTAGTTCTAGTTCTAGTTTCTAGTTCAGTTCTAGTTCAGTTCTAGTTCAGTTCTAGTTCAGTTCTAGTTCTAGTTCAGTTCTAGTTCTAGTTCAGTTCTAGTTCAGTTCTAGTTCTAGTTCAGTTTATTCTAGTTCAGTTCTAGTTCAATTCTAGTTCAGTTCTAGTTCAGTTCTAGTTCAGTTCTAGTTCAGTTCTAGTTCAGTTCTAGTTCAGTTCTAGTTCAGTTCTAGTTCAGTTCTAGTTCAGTTTCTAGTTCAGTTCTAGTTCAGTTCTAGTTCAGTTCTAGTTCAGTTCTAGTTCAGTTCTAGTAGTTCTAGTTCAGTTCTAGTTCAGTTCTAGTTCAGTTCTAGTTCAGTTTCTAGTTCAGTTCTAGTTCAGTTCTAGTTCAGTTCTAGTTCAGTTCTAGTTCAGTTCTAGTTCAGTTCTAGTTCAGTTCTAGTTCAGTCTAGTTCAGTTCTAGTTCAGTTCTAGTTCGTTCTAGTTCAGTTCTAGTTCAGTTCTAGTTCAGTTCTAGTTCAGTTCTAGTCAGTTCTAGTTCAGTTTCTAGTTCAGTTCTAGTTCAGTTCAGTTCTAGTTCAGTTCTAGTTCAGTTCTAGTTCAGTTCTAGTTCTAGTTCAGTTCTAGTTCAGTTCTAGTTCTAGTTCTAGTTCTAGTTCAGTTCTAGTTCAGTTCTAGTTCAGTTCTAGTTCAGTTCTAGTTCAGTTCTAGTTCAGTTCTAGTTCAGTTCTAGTTCAGTTCTAGTTCAGTTCTAGTTCAGTTCTAGTTCAGTTCTAGTTCAGTTCTAGTTCAGTTCTAGTTCAGTTCTAGTTCAGTTCTAGTTCAGTTCTAGTTCAGTTCTAGTTCAGTTCTAGTTCAGTTCTAGTTCAGTTCTAGTTCAGTTCTAGTTCAGTTCTAGTTCAGTTCTAGTTCAGTTCTAGTTAGTTCTAGTTCAGTTCTAGTTCAGTTCTAGTTCAGTTCTAGTTCAGTTCTAGTTCAGTTCTAGTTCAGTTCTAGTTCAGTTCTAGTTCTAGTTCTAGTTCTAGTTCTAGTTCAGTTCTAGTTCTAGTTCAGTTCTAGTTCTAGTTCAGTTCTAGTCTCAGTTCTAGTTCTAGCTTCTAGTTCAGCTTCTAGTCAGTTCTAGTTCAGTTCTAGTTCAGTTCTAGTTCAGTTCTAGTTCAGTTCTAGTTCAGTTCTAGTTTCAGTTCTAGTTCAGTTCTAGTTCAGTTCTAGTTCAGTTCTAGTTCAGTTCTAGTTCAGTTCTAGTCAGTTCTAGTTCAGTTCTAGTTCAGTTCTAGTTCAGTTCTAGTTCAGTTCTAGTTCTAGTTCAGTATAGTTCAGTTCTAGTCAGTTCTAGTTCAGTTCTAGTTCAGTTCTAGTTCAGTTCTAGTTCAGTTCTAGTTCAGTTCTAGTTCAGTTCTAGTTCAGTTCTAGTTCAGTTCTAGTTCAGTTCTAGTTCAGTTCTAGTTCAGTTTAGTTCAGTTAGTTCAGTTCTAGTCAGTTCTAGTTCAGTTCTAGTTCAGTTCTAGTTCAGTTCTAGTTCAGTTCTAGTTCAGTTCTAGTTCAGTTCTAGTTCAGTTCTAGTTCAGTTCTAGTTCAGTCTAGTTCAGTTCTAGTTCAGTTCTAGTTCAGTTCTAGTTCAGTTCTAGTTCAGTTCTAGTTCAGTTCTAGTTCAGTTCTAGTTCAGTTCTAGTTCAGTTCTAGTTCAGTTCTAGTTCAGTTCTAGTTCAGTTCTAGTTCAGTTCTAGTTCAGTTCTAGTTCAGTTCTAGTTCAGTTCTAGTTCAGTTCTAGTTCAGTTTAGTCTAGTTCAGTTCTAGTTCAGTTCTAGTTCAGTTCTAGTTCAGTTCTAGTTCAGTTCTAGTTCAGTAGTTCAGTCTAGTTCAGTTCTAGTTCAGTTCTAGTTCAGTTCTAGTTCAGTTCTAGTTCAGTTCTAGTTCAGTTCTAGTTCAGTTCTAGTTCAGTTCTAGTTCAGTTCTAGTTCAGTTCTAGTTCAGTTCTAGTTCAGTTCTAGTTCAGTTCTAGTTAGTTCTAGTTCAGTTCTAGTTCAGTTCTAGTTCAGTTCTAGTTCAGTTCTAGTTCAGTTCTAGTTCAGTTCTAGTTCAGTTCTAGTTCAGTTCTAGTTCAGTTCTAGTTCAGTTCTAGTTCAGTTCTAGTTCAGTTCTAGTTCAGTTCTAGTTCAGTTCTAGTTCAGTTCTAGTTCAGTTCTAGTTCAGTTCTAGTTCAGTTCTAGTTCAGTTCTAGTTCAGTTCTAGTTCAGTTCTAGTTCAGTTCTAGTTGAGTTCTAGTTCAGTTCCAGTTCAGTTCTAGTTTAGTTCTTGTTCAGTTCTAGAACAGTTCTTATATAGTTCGAGTTTATTAAAAATATAAAAATTAAACAGAAAATTAAAAAATTTAATTGTTTAAATTTGTTCCCATAATATTGTGGTTTATGTTTTCAACCACATTATGTCCTTGTCATCATATATTTTTTCCACATTTTTGTTGTATTGCATTTAGCAATATTTTTTCATCCAATAACATTCCAAATTGGAATTTCCAGTTGAAACTTGGCAGCTGCCTAGTTACAAAATGTATAAAAAGAAACTAGCAACAAAATAAAACAAATTTATCAGCATCAGCAAAAACGTCATCATTATTACTGTTATCATCCATCATCATGATAATAATGAACAATACTGAAACATCATTATGACGTTTTTGTGTATAAGCATATTGTGTGTAAATGTCAGAAGCATCATCATTATACAACAACAACAACTTCATAATCATCATGTTTACTTGCCTAGACTAGCATTTTAGTTGCAAGAGCAACAACAGCAATAATAGCACTAAAAATTGCAGCTTAATTTGCTGCTATTGTTTATATTACTTGACTTGTTATTTGTATGTGTGTGTATGTTTATGTTTACATATTTTTTACCCACAATGTTGCCATTATTTCTCACCCAAGGTGTTGCCATTAAGAGTTTTCTCTACTCTCTGTTACTACTCGTTTACTCCGCAAAACAAAAACAATTTTTATTTAATGTAGAATTTTGTTTATTTTTCTTCTTTTTTTCTTTGAAATATTTGAAATCCTTTAAAATGGCATAAAACAAACATAAAATGTTTAAACAAATAGACTAGTGTTATAGCTTCGACTTCTGCTGCCAACGAATTGGCCAATTCCAACACAATAGAGACACAAACACAACAACAACAAACTGAACAAAAACAACAGCAGCTAAATCAACAACAGGCAGCTGCCCAAAGTTTTAATACAATTACTTCTACAACAACTAATACAACAACTTGTACCTCCACTTCCCCCTCTAATATAACTTCTTCCTCCTCCTCCTCTTCTACTGCAAATACTAGTAGTACTTCTACTTCTACCGCTTCAATTATTATTAACATTCCCAATTCTTCTATTCCTTCTACAACTATTACCACAACTTTAACTAATCCTGCTACTATGCAACTACAACAACAACAACAACAACTATTGGAACATCAACAACAATATATTGATTTACATCGTTTTAATCATCCACAGAATAATATGGTGCGCACTGGTACCGGCGGAGGAGGTGGCAAAGCGGATGCCAAACCTCGTGGTCGTATGACAGCCTATGCCTACTTTGTACAGACATGCCGTGAAGAACACAAGAAAAAACATCCCGATGAGACAGTTATATTTGCTGAATTCTCCCGCAAATGCGCTGAAAGATGGAAGGTAAGTTTTAATTTTTCTTAATTCTTCTTTTTTATTTAAAACCTTTTTATGTTTAAAAGAAAACTAAAGTTCTTTTAAATTAGTATTATTTTTAAATATCTTGGAACTATAGTTTTCTTTTATCTGACTTAATCGCCAGAAACTTTTTTTCGTTAAATAACTTCCCTAAAGAGTGAAATTATATTTAGAAATAGACGTTTAGTTTTAAACAATTTTTACAGAAATAAATCAATTTTTCTTGATAATTACAACTTAAACAATCCATAATTTGGTTTAAAACCGATTTCCTAGTTTCTTATATTTTTTGTTCTAATTTTATTAAAAAAAAAAATTTCCCTTTTTAAGATTTTCCAAAAAAATATCGCATTAAATGTTAGTAATGTTTTTCTTCAATTAAGGTTTTTAAATAATTTAGCATTTATGTCCTTCCGTTTATTTAAAAATAACTAAAAATTTTTCATGTCGATCATAAGATTTACCGGGCAGTACTTTTAAAATTTGCCTACTTTTTCCAAAAAACCCTTTTCCAAAAAGGAAAAAAATCAGTCAATTTCTATTATTTTCGGAAAAAATTTAAAATATTCTTAAATCCCTTAAGTATTTATAAATCTAGCTTTGTTTTTACGGTTTTTAAGGGGCCTCGAGAATATAATCTCTTAAATCTCCCTGTAAATAAACGAATTTGTTCTCTTCTCTATTTAAAAATTCCAAAAATTAATGTTTCTGTTCGATTTAAGAATTAAAAAACAAAAACTAAAACTTAAATAAAAATCAAATCAGTAGAAATTGACCGATTTTTTCCCTTTTTTCATTCCTAGATACTCAAATCCACCGAGGAAGGAAAAGATGTAAGTGTGATTGATTTATAGGGACCCACCCACTAAAACTGTGTGTTTGATCTAATGGGATTATATCTCTCTCTCTTGTGGTATTTATAAACACACTAATAATATTGCGTGAGTTATAATTAACAAAAAAAAATTGATTTCTTTCTGTAAAATGTTTTTGTAATTAAATTATTCTTCCAGCATTTACAGTTCAAATTGAATTCAAATTTATTTCTAGGACAGATCTAGTTCAATGTTAGTTCAGTTCTAGTTCAGTTCTAGTTCAGTTCTAGTTCAGTTTACTTCAGTTCTAGTTCAGTTCTAGTTCAGTTCTAGTTCAGTTCTAGTTCAGTTCTAGTTCAGTTCTAGTTCAGTTCTAGTTCAGTTCTAGTTCAGTTCTAGTTCAGTTCTAGTTCAGTTCTTAGTTCTAGTTCAGTTCTAGTTCAGTTCTAGTTCAGTTCTAGTTCTAGTTCAGTTCTAGTTCAGTTCTAGTTCAGTTCTAGTTCAGTTCTAGTTCAGTTCTAGTTCAGTTCTAGTTCAGTTCTAGTTCAGTTCTAGTTCAGTTCTAGTTCAGTTCTAGTTCAGTTCTAGTTCAGTTCTAGTTCAGTTCTAGTTCAGTTCTAGTTCAGTTCTAGTTCAGTTCTAGTTCAGTTCTAGTTCAGTTCTAGTTCAGTTCTAGTTCAGTTCTAGTTCAGTTCTAGTTCAGTTCTAGTTCAGTTCTAGTTCAGTTCTAGTTCAGTTCTAGTTCAGTTTAGTTCAGTTCTAGTTCAGTTCTAGTTCAGTTCTAGTTCAGTTCTAGTTCAGTTCTAGTTCAGTTCTAGTTCAGTTCTAGTTCAGTTCTAGTTCAGTTCTAGTTCAGTCTAGTTCAGTTCTAGTTCAGTTCTAGTTCAGTTCTAGTTCAGTTCTAGTTCAGTTCTAGTTCAGTTCTAGTTCAGTTCTAGTTCAGTTCTAGTTCAGTTCTAGTTCAGTTCTAGTTCAGTTCTAGTTCAGTTCTAGTTCAGTTCTAGTTCAGTTCTAGTTCAGTTCTAGTTCAGTTCTAGTTCAGTTCTAGTTCAGTTCTAGTTCAGTTCTAGTTCAGTTCTAGTTCAGTTCTAGTTAGTTCAGTTCTAGTTCTAGTTCAGTTCTAGTTCAGTTCTAGTTCAGTTCTAGTTCAGTTCTAGTTCAGTTCTAGTTCAGTTCTAGTTCAGTTCTAGTTTCAGTTCTAGTTCAGTTCTAGTTCAGTTCTAGTTCAGTTCTAGTTCAGTTCTAGTTCAGTTCTAGTTCAGTTCTAGTTCAGTTCTAGTTCAGTTCTAGTTCAGTTCTAGTTCAGTTCTAGTTCAGTTCTCGTTCAGTTCTAGTTCAGTTCTAGTTCAGTTCTAGTTCAGTTCTAGTTCAGTTCTAGTTCAGTTCTAGTTCAGTTCTAGTTCAGTTCTAGTTCAGTTCTAGTTCAGTTCTAGTTCAGTTAGTTCAGTTCAGTCATCTAGTTCAGTTCTAGTTTCAGTTCTAGTTCAGTTCTAGTTCAGTTCTAGTTCAGTTCTAGTCAGTTCTAGTTCAGTTCTAGTTCAGTTCTAGTTTCAGTTCTAGTTCAGTTCTAGTTCAGTTCTAGTTCAGTTCTAGTTCAGTTTCTAGTTCAGTTCTAGTTCAGTTCTAGTTATTGTTCTAGTTTCAGTTCTAGTTCAGTTCTAGTTCAGTTCTAGTTCAGTTCTAGTTCAGTTCTAGTTCAGTTCTAGTTCAGTTCTAGTTCAGTTCTAGTTCAGTTCTAGTTCAGTTCTAGTTCAGTTCTAGTTCAGTTCTAGTTCAGTTCTAGTTCAGTTCTAGTTCAGTTCTAGTTCAGTTCTAGTTCTAGTTCAGTTCTAGTTCAGTTCTAGTTCAGTTCTAGTTCTAGTTCTAGGTTCTAGTTCAGTTCTTAGTTCTTCAGTTCTAGTTCAGTTCTAGTTCAGTTCTAGTTCAGTTCTAGTTCAGTTCTAGTTCAGTTCTAGTTCAGTCTAGTTCAGTTCTAGTTCAGTTCTAGTCTCAGTTCTAGTTCAGTCTAGTTCAGTTCTAGTTCAGTTCTAGTTCAGTTCTAGTTCAGTTCTAGTTCAGTTCTAGTTCAGTTCTAGTTCAGTTCTAGTTCAGTTCTAGTTCAGTTCTAGTTCAGTTCTAGTCAGTTCTAGTTCAGTTCTAGTTCAGTTCTAGTTCAGTTCTAGTTCTAGTTCAGTTCTAGTTCAGTTCTAGTTCTAGTTCAGTTCTAGTTCAGTTCTAGTTCAGTTTTTCTAGTTCAGTCTAGTTCTAGTTCTAGTTCAGTTCTAGTTTCAGTTCTAGTTCAGTTCTAGTTCAGTTCTAGTTCAGTTCTAGTTCAGTTCTAGTTCAGTTCTAGTTCAGTTCTAGTTCAGTTCTAGTTCAGTTCTAGTTCAGTTCTAGTTCAGTTCTAGTTCAGTTCTAGTTTCAGTTCTAGTTCAGTTCTAGTTCAGTTCTAGTTCAGTTCTAGTTCAGTTCTAGTTCAGTTCTAGTTCAGTTCTAGTTCAGTTCTAGTTCAGTTCTAGTTCTAGTTCAGTTCTTGTTTTAGTTTTTAATTCAGTTCTAGTTCAGTTCTAGTTCCAGTTCTTGTACAGTTCTGGTTTTAGTTTAGTTCTAGTTCAGTTATAGTTCAGATCTAGTTTAGTTAAATTTCAGTTCTAGTTTTAGTTCAGTTCTGGTCCTAGTATTAGTTCAGTTCCAGTTCAGTCCGATAATAAAGCACTATTCGAATCTTAAACCCTGATCGAGAACAATTTGAAAAAAACTCACATCTCTACAACATTTAATTACTTTTCTCATAACAATCATTGAAAGCATTTAAGAAAAACAAAAAAACATTTTGTGTGAAAATTTACACTTAACGGTGATGAGATAAGTAAGAAATAAAAAATATAAAAATAAACACTTATTCATACGAAACGACGCCTTTAAACAATGTCAGATAAAAGTAATACTTATTTGTAAAAATAGAATAAAAATAAAAAGGCAAAGTTTTTACAAGTGTAAAGAGTGAAAGTTCTCTTCATTTGTTTGTATTTATATTTTATAAGTGGGTCTTTTTTAATACGTCCTTGTAAAATATTCTATACTTGTTGTTTAATTTTTTCACTTCTTTATTTTTTACAACTCTCAACTACATATTACTACTTTTTCTTCTATCTATATTTTTTTATACATAAAAAAGAATATACATCAAGCATCATTATTGTATAGGAAAATATAAACTGAACCAAAAGAAAACAATCAAACAAATGCAAGTTTTATGATTCTAGAAAAAGAATATGCCTTTTTTATGGAGAAAAAATTTGTTCAAGAGTTTTTTTTCTACTTCGTTTTACTTTGAATTTAGATGTTTGTATATGTGGTACCCATACAAAAAGAAGTAAGAATATGTTGGAAACCTTTTCGAGTTGGTAAAGACAAACTCCAAAACAAGAAGTTCAAGTTCTTTTTATTTTTTTCTTTATACTTTTATTGTGAATGATGACGATGATGTATTCAGACATTATGTGAGAAATAAAAGATTCCTGCTTAAGAGGTGTTTTGAAAAAAGGCAGTAAAAATATATTTTCTTATAACAGAAATTATTAACACTTTTACTTAAGTTTTTGTTAGTTTCGTTTAATACATATTTTTTTAAAGCAAAATTTTCTTTTAAATCTTTAAACTTTTAGTTTCTAAATTTTTTTGTTAAACTTTTTTCCTGCAATTTGTATCTATTCCTTCAATATATGCAATTTATCATTGTATAAATCTTACTTAAATGTCACAAACATTTTATCATTCTCATCGTTGTCGTCATCATCATCATCATCTTCTGCTGCAGTTTTGTTGCCTGTTGGTTATTCAACCATGTTTTGGTTTTCTTTTTCTCTTCGTCTTCTCTTCAGCAAGTTAGAATTAGTTTATAAATTTATATACATATTTTACGTATGTATTATGTCTTTTAGATAACATTTTTATATCACACGACATGTTGTCGTCATCTTTTTGATTTTAAGTTTATACTTTTTATTACGTTATCCTTTTAGTTGGAATTTTAGATTATTACAGAAAGCTCTACAAATTAGTTTTAGTTTAGTTCTAGTTCAGTTCCACTTCAGTTCTAGTTAAGTTCAATTTTAGTTCTATTTGGGTTGTATTTCAGTTCTAGTTCAGTTCTAGTTCAGTTCTAGTTTAGTTCTAGTTCAGTTCTAGTTCAGTTCTAGTTCTAGTTCAGTTCTAGTTCAGTTCTAGTTCAGTTCTAGTTCAGTTCTAGTTCAGTTCTAGTTCAGTTCTAGTTCAGTTCTAGTTCAGTTCTAGTTCAGTTCTAGTTCAGTTCTAGTTCAGTTCTAGTTCAGTTCTAGTTCAGTTCTAGTTCAGTTCTAGTCAGTTCTAGTTCTAGTTTAGTTCTAGTTTAGTTCTAGTTTAGTTCTAGTTAGTTCTAGTAGTTCTAGTTCAGTTCTAGTTCAGTTCTAGTTCTGTTCTAGTTCAGTTCTAATTCGTTCTAGTTCAAGTTCAGTTCTAGTTCAGTTCTAGTTCTGTTCTAGTTCAGTTCTAGTTCAGTTCTAGTTCAGTTCTAGTTCAGTTCTAGTTCAGTTCTAGTTCAGTTCTAGTCAGTTCTAGTTCAGTTCTAGTTCAGTTCTAGTCAGTTCTAGTTCAGTTCTAGTTCAGTTCTAGTTCAGTTCTAGTTCAGTTCTAGTTCAGTTCTAGTTCAGTTCTAGTTCAGTTCTAGTTCAGTTCTAGTTCAGTTCTAGTTCAGTTCTAGTACAGTTTCTGTTCAGTTCTAGTACAGTTCTTGTTCAGTTCTAGTTCAGTTCTAGTTCAGTTCTAGTTCAGTTCTAGTTCAGTTCTAGTTCAGTTCTAGTTCAGTTCTAGTTCAGTTCTAGTTCAGTTCTAGTTCAGTTCTAGTTCAGTTCTAGTTCAGTTCTAGTTCAGTTCTAGTTCAGTTCTAGTTCAGTTCTAGTTCAGTTCTAGTTCAGTTCTAGTTCAGTTCTAGTTCAGTTCTAGTTCAGTTCTAGTTCAGTTCTAGTTCAGTTCTAGTTCAGTTCTAGTTCAGTTCTAGTTCAGTTCTAGTTCAGTTCTAGTTCAGTTCTAGTTCAGTTCTAGTTCAGTTCTAGTTCAGTTCTAGTACAGTTCTTGTTCAGTTCTAGTTCAGTTCTAGTTCAGTTCTAGTTCAGTTCTAGTTCAGTTCTAGTTCAGTTCTAGTTCAGTTCTAGTTTAGTTCTAGTTCAGTTCTAGTTCAGTTCTAGTTCAGTTCTAGTTCAGTTCTAGTGCAGTTCTAGTTCAGTTCTAGTTCAGTTCTAGTTCAGTTCTAGTTCAGTTCTATTTCAGTTCTAGTTCAGTTCTAGTCAGTTCTAGTTCAGTTCTAGTTCAGTTCTAGTTCAGTTCTAGTTCAGTTCTAGTTCAGTTCTAGTTCAGTTCTAGTTCAGTTCTAGTTCAGTTCTAGTTCAGTTCTAGTTCAGTTCTAGTTCAGTTCTAGTTCAGTTCTAGTTCAGTTCTAGTTCAGTTCTAGTTCAGTTCTAGTCAGTTCTAGTTCAGTTCTAGTTCAGTTCTAGTTCAGTTCTAGTTCAGTTCTAGTTCAGTTCTAGTTCAGTTCTAGTTCAGTTCTAGTTCAGTTCTAGTTCAGTTCTAGTTCAGTTCTAGTTCAGTTCTAGTTCAGTTCTAGTTCAGTTCTAGTTCAGTTCTAGTTCAGTTCTAGTTCTAGTTCAGTTCTAGTTCAGTTCTAGTTCAGTTCTAGTTCAGTTCTAGTTCAGTTCTAGTTCAGTTCTAGTTCAGTTCTAGTTCAGTTCTAGTTCAGTTCTAGTTCAGTTCTAGTTCAGTTCTAGTTCAGTTCTAGTTCAGTTCTAGTTCAGTTCTAGTTCAGTTCTAGTTCAGTTCTAGTTCTAGTCAGTTCTAGTCTTCTAGTTCAGTTCTAGTTCAGTTCTCTAGTTCAGTTCTAGTTCAATTATGTTGCAGTTCTGAATCAATTCCAGATTGCTCTTTTTAGTTTAAATGTTGATCCCATTAAGGATCCTTATATTTTTAACTCCTTTATCTTTAATATTTTTATAAATTTTCTCATTTCTCTTCGTTTTCTACTTCATGTGTCAGTCGTCTGCCAGCCACTCTTCTTTTAAAATTGTCTGGCATTTAATATTTTGCTGTTATCTTTCCTATTATTCTTTAGTATATAAATTTTTTGTTGTGTTGCAATCTCCTGCTTTACGTTTCTGTTCCTCCAACGAAATTTTCATATTATATTGCATGACATGCCGTTTCTCTGTACATATATTTTGTTGTTGCTGCACAAAAATATATATATATTCGAACGAAGAAAAAAGCAATTTATAAAGTGCCAAATATGAGGCTCATAAAGGGGTTTGAAGAGCAAAAGGAGGAAGGAAAAAAATGGTTTTTGCTTGGATGGTTAGTTAGTTGGATGGCTGACTGACTGGCTGGCTGGCTGGTTGGTTGCCGGGCTGGTTTGTTCGTACGTTCTTCGTTCATTATAGAGCTTTGTAGTGTTGCTGTTGGATTGCTAAATGTGTAGACTATAAAATACAATGCGACGGAGCGTAGTAAAATATAGGGTTCTTGGGAAACATAAATATGAATTATATTTTTTCCATTTCGTTTCATTTTTCTGTTGGTAGCTACTTTTCATGATTTTCATCATCAGCAAGACAGACTTTCGTAAGACAAGAAGCCACTAATAAAGCTAGAGTTTAAGAACTGGAGCAGGTTTTAGAAAAAGTTTTTTTATGCTTTCGTTATATTAAATATTTGGTAATGTAATGGTTGTAATTTTATTAATATTTTAAATATTTTAGATTACATATTTTTGAGGTTATGTTTAACAAATTTTTGAAAATTTAATATTTAAGTTCATTTCATTACATTTCAAATTTTAGTGGCAAGAGTTAATTACTCCCAACTTCCGCCCCTAATTCTTTAACATTTTAACATAATTTTTCAAAATTCTTTTAATATCTTTTTGTGTGTTGAGGTTATGTTTTTACAAATTTCCATAAAACAAATTTTACTTATTAATTTCCTTTTTCAAAATTAACCCAAATTTTACCAACATACATACTTCTTAAATCATTGTGTTTTGCTTTATTTGTTTTTCATTACTTCAGTTTAGATTAAACAAAATTTTTTGGCGAAAAACACTTTAAAAAGAACGTACTCAACCTAAAATTAAAATTTATTATACTTTGGTATTGTTTTTGTTGTTGTTATTGGTGTTTTTCTGAAGGCAACACCCCACTTAAACACCCACTTTCCACTCCAACTACTATTACTCCTACCACCACCATCATCAGCCACCACCACCAGTGACGTCCTTATAAAATTTAAGATATCAACCCTCATACTCTACGACCTCTACCTCCCCCTCGTCCTCCTGCTGCTTAAAAACACAATTGTGGTTGCTATTTTTGTGTTATACAGAAATTTTTATTTTGAAACATTCTTGTATAAAGAAAAATTTAAAATAAAGCAAGTTTAACTTAATGTTTTTTATGGAAAATTTCCATGTCAAATCTTTTTGGGTAACTTAATCATAAATTTAATCATTCTTATAACTGATCTGTTGTTATCTTTAATCTATCTAAAACTGCAGCAGATCTTGTACTTTAATAAATCATTTCCTCTTTTTTATTTATTTTTTTATTTTGTTAACACAACACATCGAGAGTATGTTTTAAATCACAAAAATGTTGACTGTAATAAAGCAAAAGTAAATAATGAAAGAAAAAAATAATAAAATATATCGGCAACTTAAGGGAATTGTCTTAAATGGTGTTAAATTTATAGCAAACAGAAAAAGAATGTTGAAGGCAATATATTCAATTTCTTGTGTTTTTGCTCTAAAAGCAAAATTTACACTTGAAAAAGTCTCAAATTTTTCCTTAAAGTCATCGTCATCATCATCTGCATCAGCAGCAAACAACACCCACTCCGCTAGCAAATTGGAGCTGCTGAAAAGCACACTACCGAATATAGGGATTAGGTTTTAGCTTCGGTGGTGAACCGAAACTATTAAGGATGTAATATAGGTTTTGAAATAGTATAATTATAGTTCAGTTCTAGTTCAGTTCTAGTTCTAGTTCAATTCTAGTTCAGTTCTAGTTCAGTTCTAGTTCAGTTCATTTCTAGTTCAGTTCTGGTTCAGTTCTAGCTCAGTTCAGTTCTAGTTCTAGTTCAGTTCTAGTTCAGTTCTAGTTCAGTTCTAGTTCAGTTCTAGTTCAGTTCTAGTTCAGTTCTAGTTCAGTTCTAGTTCAGTTCTAGTTCAGTTCTAGTTCAGTTCTAGTTCAGTTCTAGTTCAGTTCTAGTTCAGTTCTAGTTCAGTTCTAGTTCAGTTCTAGTTCAGTTCTAGTTCAGTTCTAGTTCAGTTCTAGTTCAGTTCTAGTTCAGTTCTAGTTCAGTTCTAGTTCAGTTCTAGTTCAGTTCTAGTTCAGTTCTAGTTCAGTTCTAGTTCAGTTCTAGTTCAGTTCTAGTTCAGTTCTAGTTCAGTCCAGTTCAGTTCTAGTTCAGTTCTAGTTCAGTTCTAGTTCAGTTCTAGTTCAGTTCTAGTTCAGTTCTAGTTCAGTTCTGGTTCAGTTCTAGTTCAGTTCTAGTTCAGTTCTAGTTCAGTTCTAGTTCAGTTCTAGTTCAGTTCTAGTTCAGTTCTAGTTCAGTTCTAGTTCAGTTCTAGTTCAGTTCTAGTTCAGTTCTAGTTCAGTTCTAGTTCAGTTCTAGTTCAGTTCTAGTTCAGTTCTAGTTCAGTTCTAGTTCAGTTCTAGTTCAGTTCTAGTTCAGTTTTAGTTCAGTTCTAGTTCAGTTCTAGTTCAGTTCTAGTTCAGTTCTAGTTCAGTTCTAGTTCAGTTCTAGTTCAGTTCTAGTTCAGTTCTATTCAGTTCTAGTTCAGTTCAGTTCTAGTTCAGTTCTAGTTCAGTTCTAGTTCAGTTCTAGTTCAGTTCTAGTTCAGTTCTAGTTCAGTTCTAGTTCAGTTCTAGTTCAGTTCTAGTTCAGTTCTAGTTCAGTTCTAGTTCAGTTCTAGTTCAGTTCTAGTTCAGTTCTAGTTCAGTTCTAGTTCAGTTCTAGTTCAGTTCTAGTTCAGTTCTAGTTCAGTTCTAGTTCAGTTCTAGTTCAGTTCTAGTTCAGTTCTAGTTCAGTTCTAGTTCAGTTCTAGTTCAGTCTAGTTCAGTTCTAGTTCAGTTCTAGTTCAGTTCGAGTTCAGTTCTAGTTCAATTCTATCTAGTTCAGTTCTAGTTCAGTTCTAGTTCAGTTCTAGTTTAGTTCTAGTTTAGTTCTAGTTCAGCTCTAGTTCAGCTCTAGTTCAGTTCTAGTTCTATTTCAGTTCTAGTTCAGTTCTAGTTGTAGTTCAGTTCTAGTTGTAGTTCAGTTCTAGTTCAGTTCTAGTTCAGTTCTAGTTCAGTTCTAGTTCAGTTCTAGTTCAGTTCTAGTTCAGTTCAGTTCTAGTTCAGTTCTAGTTCAGTTCTAGTTCAGTTCTAGTTCAGTTCTATTTCAGTTCTAGTTCAGTTCTAGTTCAGTTCTAGTTCAGTTCTAGTTCAGTTCTAGTTCAGTTCTAGTTCAGTTCTAGTTCAGTTCTAGTTCAGTTCTAGTTCAGTTCTAATTCAGTTCTAATTCAGTTCTAATTCAGTTCTAATTCAGTTCTAATTCAGTTCTAATTTAGATTAGTTCAGTTCTAGTTCAGTTCTAGTTCAATTTTAGTTGAGTTCTAGTTCAGTCCTAGTTTAATTCTAATTGCGTTGTTTAGTTCTACATCAGTTCTTATTTAGGTTTAGGTCGTGAATCAATTTAGTTCCAATTTTGCTTCATTTCTGCATCAGTTTTAGATCAGTTCTTATCTGATTAGATGATTCGCGTTTAGTTGGCTCTCAGTTCTTTTTAGTTTAGTTCTAGATATCTAATCAACAACCGAACTATTACAGCAACCATTTTTGATTAGAATAAATATTATTTACGTTTTAGTTTCGGTAGAACTCTACCGCTCCAAGTGTTGTGCAGAAAAACACTTTATTTTTTTTTTCTTTTTGCCTTCCAACAATCAACATCTTCATGATGTTCAACATCATTATCATCATCAACTATTTTTACTGTGTACGTACGTTATATTCTGTTCTGTGCTGTGTTCTCGAATTCAGTTCAGTTCGTTGGTGCCTTGAACAGCTCAGGCGTGATTAAATAAATTATGTTGGTTGTTGTTGTTGCCAGTATAAAAAAAGAGGTGGTATACGTTTCGTTGAAAAATGGGTGGAATGAGTAGAGAGAGGGGGAGTGGGGATTTTAACCAGAAAAGTAATAAGGGTTGTGTGAGTGTGTGTCATGTTTCCTTTTTCTCTATATATAAATTTTGTGTGCAAAAGTTCACGAAGGGCTCACAAGCAATTTATCCAAGCTGCTGAACTGTGTTTTTCTATGCCATTTTTGGCATACAAAATAACTATTAAAGTGAGATGCCAAACTAAAAATAGATTCGAACATTTTTTAGTTTAAAGAGTTTAAAAATTTGGAATATTATTTCTCTAAATTGTTGAAGTTTAAAATTTCCATCCATTTTGGTTCAGTTCTATTTGAGTTCTAGTTCAGTTTTATTTCAGTTCTAGTTCAGTTTTAGTTCTAGCTCAATTCTAGTTCAGTTCTAGTTCAGTTCTAGTTCAGTTCTAGTTCAGTTCTAGTTCAGTTCTAGTTCAGTTCTAGTTCAGTTCTAGTTCAGTTCTAGTTCAGTTCTAGTTCAGTTCTAGATCAGTTCTAGTTCAGTTCTAGTTCAGTTCTAGTTCAGTTCTAGTTCAGTTCTAGTTCAGTTCTAGTTCAGTTCTAGTTCAGTTCTAGTTCAGTTCTAGTTCAGTTCTAGTTCAGTTCTAGTTCAGTTCTAGTTCAGTTCTAGTTCAGTTCTAGTTCAGTTCTAGTTCAGTTCTAGTTCAGTTCTAGTTCAGTTCTAGTTCAGTTCTAGTTCAGTTCTAGTTCAGTTCTAGTTCAGTTCTAGTTCAGTTCTAGTTCAGTTCTAGTTCAGTTCTAGTTCAGTTCTAGTTCAGTTCTAGTTCAGTTCTAGTTCAGTTCTAGTTCAGTTCTAGTTCAGTTCTAGTTCAGCTCTAGTTCAGTTCTAGTTCAGTTCTAGTTCAGTTCTAGTTCAGTTCTAGTTCAGTTCTAGTTCAGTTCTAGTTCAGTTCTAGTTCAGTTCTAGTTCAGTTCTAGTTCAGTTCTAGTTCAGTTCTAGTTCAGTTCTAGTTCAGTTCTAGTTCAGTTCTAGTTCAGTTCTAGTTCTAGTTCAGTTCTAGTTCTAGTTCTAGTTCAGTTCTAGTTCAGTTCTAGTTCAGTTCTAGTTCAGTTTTTGTTTAGATCAGGGATTCAAAAGATTCTTTAGGTTTTTTTATTCGCCAACCTATGGGCAACTTTAAAAAGTATTTTTAAAGCCTGATTTTTTTCATACTTTTTTTTACAAATAATATGACGGCAATAATCCCTCTCTTGTGTTATTATTTTTGTTGTTGTTTGCATTACTGCCATTTGTGCCAGGCTGACACTGCTGGTGCTGCCTGCCCCCATCTTTTACCTTCCCTACTTCCAATTTTTGTATTCCCCTGTTCCCGTTAGGAGATTAAAAACACTGAGACGACGACTAACATTACTGTGAATGTTGTTGAGTTAGTGTGTGTATGTGTTTGGTTTTTTCCTCATTTTTTGTATATAAATGAGTACGACAGCAGTTGTGTGTCCTTCCCTACACTGAATACTGAATTTTAAAACAAAATTGTAAGGAAGAGAGTGTCTGTGAGTGTAAAGTTGAAAGGAAAACACAAAAAAGTAAGAACGTTATAAAATTTTATTAAATCTGGGGAGTTGGGCGTTAAATTAATTGGTATTCTTGTATTTTACGTCGTAGTTTATTTTTCATTTCTTTGTTTTTGTTGTTGGTTTGGTGCCCATCAAAACTTAAATGTGTTTTTAGTTTTTTTTTTTTTATATTTTTATTATTTTAATTTTTGCTTTATTCTGTTCTTTTTTCATTTTATTTTCTTAGGAAATTAATTTAATTTAAACTATTTGTTTTTTATTATTATCCGGGATAGATTTGCTTTGGTCGTCTGTTGGTTTTTTTTGTTGTAAATTTAAAATTTAAAAATGTAGAATTTCTCTATGAAACTTAAATTAAAGCATTTGCTTATTTTCTTTGATCCTTTAAGGAATTTTAAACAATTGGTATCAGGGTCTTTAGGAGACAGACTTTTGGAGAGGTTTTAAAGGTTATGATAAAATTTCTCAATAATTTCATTTAATTAAACAGAAACAAATCATTTTTTTTTTTGTATTTCACATAAAATTTAGATTTAATTTTGTTTAAAATATATTTCAATTTTTAAAAAATGTTTAATTTTGTAAAATTTTGAAAATTTCCCTTTAAGTGAAATTATTTTTAAGCAGGATTTTAAAATTTTATGGCCAGAATTTGTCAATATGTATGAAAATTTCCCTTAGTTTGAAAAATGTCCCTTTAGGGGAAATTTTAAGATTTTTAAGAGATTTTTGTATTTTTCATATTTAAGACGAATAAAAAAGAGAATTCGATAAAATTTTGAAAATATCCCTTAATTTGAAAAATTTCCTTTTAAGGAAAATTTTAATTAAACAAGAAAATTTTTTTGGATTTTTCAACTTAATGGCGAAAAATAAGCAAGAATTCCGCAAAATTTTGAAAATTTCCCTTAATTTGAAAAATTTCCCTTTGAGGGAAATTTTAATTAAAGAAGATTTTGAAAAGATTTTTGGATTTTTTAACTTTATGGCGAAGAATAAACCAGAATTTGGTAAAATTTTGAAAATATCCCTTAGTTTGAAAAATTTCCCTTTAAGGGAAATTTTAATTAAACAAGATTTTGAATTTTTTTTTTGATTTTTCAACTTTATGGCGAAAAATAAGCAAGAATTCCGCAAAATTTTGAAAATTTCCCTTATTTTGAAAAATTTCCCTTTAAGGGAAATTTTAATTAAAGAAGATTTTGAAAAGATTTTTGGATTTTTTAACTTTATGGCGAAGAATAAACCAGAATTCGGTAAAATTTTGAAAATATCCCTTAGTTTGAAAAATTTCCCTTTGAGGGAAATTTTAATTAAACAAGATTTTGAAAATTTTTTTGGATTTTTCAACTTTATGGCGAAAAGTAAGCAAGAATTCCGCAAAATTTTGAAAATTTCCCTTATTTTGAAAAATTTCCCTTTGAGGGAAATTTTAATTAAAGAAGATTTTGAAAAGATTTTTAGATTTTTTAACTTTATGGCGAAGAATAAACCAGAATTCGGTAAAATTTTGAAAATTTCCCTTAATTTGAAAAATTTCCCTTAAAGGGAAATTTTATTTATGAAAGATTTTTAAAAAACTTTTGAAGTTTTTAACTTTATGGCGAAGAATAACCAAGAATTTCGTAAAATTTTGAAAATTTCCCTTATTTTGAAAAATTTCCCTTAAAGGGAAATTTTTGTTAAACAAGATTTTGAAAAGATTTTTGGATTTTTTAACTCTATGGTGAAGAATAAACCAGAATTCAGTAAAATTTTGAAAATTTCCCTTATTTTGAAAAAATTTCCTTTAAGGGAAATTTTTATTAAGCAAGATATATACAAGATTTTTGGCTTTTTCATCTTCACGGCGAAGAATAATCAAGACTTCAGCAAAATTTTGAAAATTTCCCTTATTTTCAAAAATTTCCTTTTAAGGGAAATTTTATTGAAACAAGATTTTAGGATTTGTCAACTTTATAACGAAGAATCAGGATTCGGCAAAATTTTGGAAATTTCCCTAATAAAAATCCTTTTGAGGGAAATTTAAGTTAAACAAGACTTTTTAAAGATTTGTGGATTTTCCGACTTTATGGCGAAGAATTCATAAGAATTTATAAAAATTTTGAAATTTTTTTTAATTTTTGTTGAAATTTTAAGAAATTTTAAAACTTTCTTTTTAATTAGATTTTTGTTAATGAATTGTTTTCCCATTTTCTTTTATTTATTTTCAGACAATGGTTGACAAGGAAAAGAAACGCTTCCACGAAATGGCTGAAAAAGACAAAGCTCGTTATGAATTGGAAATGCAAAATTATGTACCACCCAAGGGTACCGTAGTGGGACGCGGCAAGAAAAGGAAACAAATGAAAGATCCCAATGCGCCGAAACGATCATTGTGAGTTCGTAGAAAACAATCTTTTTAGAAAAAATTTGTAGTTTTTTATATTTGAAGAGTGAAGAAAAATAAATAATTTAAAATTCTCTTTTTTACGCAATTGCAGATCTGCCTTCTTTTGGTTTTGTAATGATGAACGTAATAAAGTTAAAGCTCTTAATCCCGAATATGGTGTAGGCGATATTGCTAAAGAGCTGGGACGTAAATGGGCCGATGTAGAGCCGGAGGTTAAACAGAAATATGAATTAATGGCTGAAAAGGATAAGGCCAGATATGAAAGAGTAAGTTTGTGGCAGGAAGTGTTTGGTTTTAAATAAATTTTAATGTTTTCTTTTGTTTTTTAATAGGAAATGACCGAATATAAAACAAGTGGGAAAATTGCTATGTCCGCCCCCTCTATGCAAGCACAACAGCAAGCGGCGCAAAAGGCGGCCTTACTGGCAGTGGCTGCTCAACAACAGGCAGCCCAGCAAGCAGCTCAACATCATGATGAGCATGATGATGACGATGGCGAGGGTGACGATGATGAAAATCAATAGATTTAAAACAAAAACAACAACAACAAAAACAAATATTAATATGCCCAAAATGTTGCTTATGAGATATACAAAAACTAAAACAACAACAACAAAAAGATTACACACATACAACAAAAATAAGAAATTCACTAATTCCGTTTGCTAAAAAAAAACCTTTTTGTGCTCCCCCTCCTCCTTTTTTAAGTTAAAATTTGAATATTTTTTTTATTGAAATGTTTTCCTTTTTTTTTAGAAATTTTTTACCCTGTAAGCGTAAAATTAACTCAAACTACAACAACAAAACGAAATTTTCAACCATACTCTCTCTCTCTTTCTTGCTTTCTTACTTCTTTAACTCTCACTTTTCTTACAATATTATTATGATGTTTATTATAATTAATATAAATAATTCTCTTAATATATAAAATACAGCATTATTAAAACTACTTTTTTTTTCATTTAAATTAAATACAGAAACAAAACAAATTTATTTTCATTATAAATTAAGAAAATTTTGTTTTATTTTTTTGTAATAATTTAAACAAAAAACAAACTCATACAAACAAAACAACAAAGAAAATTACTGTGTAATTTTTTTCTACAATTTTTTTTTTTTTTTTGCAAATTACCTCAAGTAATTGATTTTTTTATTAATATAATTTTTATATATATATTTTTTTTTTAATTGATAAAACCCCCTACGTCCTTCACTACCTAACAAAATTTTGAACAACAGAATTATATAAAAGCAAACCAACCCCCTCTTCCCTTTCATTATTTAATTTAAAAGTGAATTTTAAGTTTAAACCTCTTCCCCCCAAAAAAAAACTTTTTTTGAATTCATTCATTAATTAATTAATTATATATATATATATATTTTTTCTCTAAACTAAGAAAAATATGAAGTTTTTTTATTTTTAACTTTAAATTTAAATTTAAAACAAATAAAAGATAAAAATACAAATATAAACAACAAAACTTAGTTGCCTGTACCGATTATTAATTCCATTTATTTTGTTTTAGTTTATTTTTCTTACTTTAATTACTACAAATTTGCCATTAAACACAACAACTACAATAATTTAATTTTTCATAATTCAAACACTTCTTCTTCTTCTTTACTACTATAAAGTTTAAAACCCAAAAACAAACAAAACAAAACAAAATGCTAAGCAAAAGCAACACTTTAAAAACCCAACAATCAAATACATATATTGTATAATGTATAATTCTATAACAATTTTGAAAAAAAAAAACAAAATAAATATTTAAGTAAAAATAGTAATTTTAGAATAAAATACAGCAATATATTGAACAACAACAAAATTATTTCTCCAAAATATTTAATTTTATGTACCAAGTACGTATGAACATCAATCATCAATCTCCCCTTTATTTTGTTTGTTTTTAAGCTTTGCTTTAAAAAAAACTATAAAAATATTTGGTTTATGTTAAAAAAGTTTCGATATTTTTCTTATTACATTACAACAAAATGCTCTATTTAATGGTTTTAATACTTTTTTTTTAGATCATTGTCCGAGTTATGAAAAAAAGAATGTTAAATCTTGTAAGATTTTAAAATAAAATTTCAAACAAAAAGAAAAAAAAAAAGAAATTAGTTTTTTTGAAATTTTTTATTTAAAATTTGAAATTTTTAAAGAATTAGTGCTCCAAGTAGTTGTGAAATTTGCTTAAATCTTTCTTATATTTGGTTATAACTTTGTAGTTAGTATTTGTTTCTATTACCCAGACTATAGAATAAACTATTATCTAGATTATAGACTATTGTCCAGACTATGGACTGGAGACTAAACTATTATCCACACTATAGAGTAGAGTACAACATTATCTAAACAATAGACTAAACTATTATCCAGACAATAGAATAGACTATTCACCTGACTAAAGGTTAAACTATTGTCCAGACTGGGCAATTATCGAGACGTTATACTAGACTGTTGTACCGGCTATAAACTAAACTTTTGTTCAAATAATAGAATAGTCTATTGCCAAGACTAGTCTATACTATTATCTAAGCAATAGACTAAACTGGACTATAGACTGGGCTATTGCCTAGACTATAGGCGAATAATTATACATACTATATACTAGACTGTTGTTCCAACTATAAACTAAATATGTGTTCAAATTATAGACTAGTCTATTGACACGATTATAGACTAGACTATTATCTAGGCAATAGTCTAAACTATTGTCCAGTTTAAAGACAAAGTTATTGTTCAGTCTATAGATTAAACTATTATCCAGGCAATAGACTATACTATTGTCCAGACTATAGAATAAGCTATTATTTAGACTATGATCTAAACTACAGGCCAAACTACATACTAAATTATTGTCCAGAACACAGACTAAACTATTGTCTAGACTATAGACCAAACTATTGTTCAGACTCAAAACTAGTCTATCAAGTAGATTATAGATTAAGGTGTTATTCAGATTATAAACTAGACTATTGTCTAGTTAATAGATTAAACCATTTTCTAGACCATAGACTAAACTCTTGTCCAGAATACATACTAGACTATTGTCCGGAATACAGACTAGACTATTGTCGAGACTATACACTATCCAGACTATAGACTAAACTATTGCCCAACTATAAACTAGACTTTTATCCAGACTATAGTCTAAACTATTGGCCAGACTATATACTTTGCTATTATGCGGATTATAGTATTAACTATTGTCCAGACTAAAGACTAAACTATTATCCTGATTATATCCTCATGAGTTGCGTAAAGAAACTTTAATGTTTCATCCATGTAAAAATGTTAATAGTCAGCGTTTTTTTTTTCATTCTTATCGCTATAAAATAGTAAAAATTATCGCGATTTTTCTGTACGATATCGAAATTTGTTTTCAAAAGTAGTTTCTATCCACGGTGTACCTGACAAGGTACCAGCATTAGAGAGCAACCGCACGATTGTGAAATTTCTTTATATGGAGTTTGACAAACGTGCGGTTTAAGCCTGTATACAGGTCTATGCATAAACAATTGTAAACAATGATCAGCTGGGCTAGTGATGTCACCTTTGTATTCAGTACCACCTGTTTATATCAAATCGAAATACGTTGTAACTAAACTCTTCCGGGGGTATTGCAACTTATTTCGAAGGCAAACATAATATAAATATTATGAGCAGTAGTTTCAAGGAGCATCTGCGAAAGCAAATATTTTGGTGTTAGGAACAAAAGCGGAAATGTCATAAAATGGACAGTATTTATTGGCAATAAAAATATGAATCGAAAAATCGAAGGATAGTGTATTAAGAAGGCAATTTTAAAAGAATTGTTCAAAACGAATAACAAAACATCCCGCGGATGAATATCTAGGGAATCTTAAGGCTCTGCTTAGGTTACAAGTTCTTAATGGATAATTTGTTTAATATTTTCTTACTCGAGTAAACCACTAGAACTTTTCATAAACATGTTTAAAATAATTAAAAGTTGTATGTAGTTTTTTCACAATTTTAACATAAACCAAATATTTTGTTCACATTTTAAAGAAAACCTAACCATCCTTACTTTGAAAGCTGACACAATATGTTTATAATATTTAATTTATTTATAACCTCAAAATTCTACCAGTAATTAAACATTAAAATCTTTAAATTCTGGTTGTTGTAAATAAAGTTTGTTTTAACTTTTTTTTAGAAAAAGAAATGTAAATAATTCCATACAAAAACATTAATAATAATATAAAAAACACAACTACACACAAAACCAAGCTTGATTTAATACAACAATTTCATAAAATTTATGCAAAAGATTTAAATATTTTTATTAAAAAAATAAATATTACAAAAACTTTTTTGTTTTGTTTATAAAAAAACATATTTTTATTAAAACCCTGATTAAAAAACTAACGACAGAAAATATTTTATAACCCTGTATGAGAGGCAAACAAAATTTGTTTAAAACTTAGATCCAAAATCAGGGTTTTAAAAAACAAAAACTTCTTGTAATGTTTTTTTTTCCAAAAAAAATAAAAACAAATTTTAAGTTTTTTTCTTTAAAAATCAATTTAAAATTTGTGTTTTATTTTAAAATTTTTATACTCTTAACAATTATTTACTTTTTTGCATGAATTTTTGTTAATTTCATTTGTTTAAACTTTTTAAATATTAACTAAATATAAAAAAATAAATAAAAAAACAATGCAAACAAGTTCAGGCTCGAAAGTATTCCTATTTGAAAAAAAAAGAAAATATTTAAATAAATATTTGAATCATTTTTAGGAACAAATTATATAAATCTATTAATGACAAATATTATTATACATTTATTAATAATAATAATAAATAACAAATAATTATATATATAAAAAAAAGTAAACCATGTACTAAACTGTATTTAGTATATAAGAAATCAATATATATTCATATTTATATAGAATTATATTTATATATACATAAATACTTATTATATATATATAAAAAGAAAAGGAAAACAAACAAAACCTAACACTATTAATCATTATAAACATAAACAATAGCGTATGAAAGAACAAAACAAAAAGACACAGAAAAACAAATAAGGGCAAAAGAACAAATCAGTATAAATTATAATTTTGTTTAAATTATATCAAAAGTATTTTTTTTAAATGCTTTAAATTTTAATTAATTTTAAAATTTTGATAAATTGTGTTATAATTTAAAAGAAAAATTATCAGTTTTAAAAACTTTTACAGTTATTTGTTTAAAAATTCTATTATTTCAACCATGAACAAGACAATTGTCTATTCTGTAGTCTATAAACTAGAGTAAAAGCTAGACTATAGACTGGACTATTATAAAGACTATAGACTAAACTATTAATTAGACAATAGACTAGACTATTGTTCAGACTATTAACTATGAAATAGTTTAAACTTTTGTTAAGACTATAGACTATTGACCACACTGCAGATTAGACTATAGACTAGACTATTGTTTAGACTGTAGATTACATTATGGGCTATAAACTAGACTAGACTATAGACCAGACTATAGACTAAACTATTCTTCAGATAATAGACTATTGTCCACACTAGATTAAACTATTTTCTAGATTATAGTCCAAACTATAGAATAGACTAATGTTCAGACTATAGACTAAACTAGAGAAAACTATTGTCCAGACTATAGACTAGACTATTTTTTAGACTACAGACTAGACTATTGTCCAGACTATATAAAAGTCTATTGTCCAAACTATAGAGTAGACTATTGAGCAGACTATAGACTAGACTATTGTGCAGCCTATAAACTAGACTATTATCCAGACTATTGACTAGACTATTGTTAAGATTATAGACTAAATTATTGTCCAGACTTTAAACTAGACTATTGTCCAGCCTATAGAGAAAACTATTATCCAGACTATGGACTAAACAATTGACCAGGCTTTGGACTAAACTATTGTCCAAAACATTTACTAGACACTAAACACCTAGACTATTGTCCAGGCTATAGACTAGATTATTTTCCAGACTATAAACTAGACTACTATCCATACTATGTGCTAGACAATTGTTCAGGCTATTGACTAGGATTTGTTTAGACTATAGACTAGAGTATTGCCCAGACTTTAAAGTAGACTATTGTCTTGCCTATAGACAAAACTATTGTCCAGACTATACACCATACATTAGACTATAGATTAGACTATTGTCCTGATTATAGACTATAAATTATACAATAGACAAGACTATTGTACAGACTATTAACTATGAACTAGTCTAAACTTTTGTTCAGACTATAGACTAGACTGTTGTCTAGAGTATGGACTAGACTATGGACTATAAACTAGACAATTATCCAGACTAAATGCTAGACTACTGTTCAGACTATAGACAAAACTATTGTTCAGAATATGACTAGACTACAGTCTTTATTATAGACTAGACTATAATACAGACTATACTATTGTTAAGAAAAGTTGTCTGGATGTTTAAAGCTGTTTGACACTTTACTGTTTCTAGCCTACAACTCAGTTGAGTTTTCCCATATAAAAAGTCAAATTTAGAAGTTTTTTTTTTTTTTTTTTAAAGAGAGAGAAAATTTTGGTTTTAAATTAGATGAACAAAAAAAAAGCAGCTAGCTTAAAACTAAAAACTATTTTTAAAATATAACACCAATATATTGCTTAAATAAAAGAGAAAAATAAACTAAAAAGAAAGTGTAAAAAACAATATTAAAAATAAATATAAAAGAAATATTAAAGAAAATGGAATTAGTATTAAACAGAAAACAAAAATTAGACTTCCACAGCAATTTATACATAAGAAAACTAAAACAGAAATTACAAACATTTAAAAACCACTCCCTCCTCCCCCCCCCCAAAGTAAACTTATAAAGCAACCATAAGCAACTAATAATTTCTTTTTATTTTCAAATATTTTTTAAAAAATTTTTTAGGTTATAATTAAAAATTTACTTTCTTAAAAAGTTTTATTATGTTTAAACCGAAAAAAACAAAACAATTTTATAATTTAAGTTTTTAAGTAGTTTTTAAAAGTTTTTTTATAATTTTAAAATTAAAAACAAAAACTTTGAAGTAGTATTAATGAGGTTAAAAAAAGTGAATTAATTTTTAGTTTTTTCTTCTTATATTTTTGCTTTAAAATAAAAACAACATAAAAAAGCAAAACTTTTTAAATTTTAAAATATTAAAAAACAATAATTATTAAATAAAACAAGTTAAAAAACTAAATACAAGAAATTATTAACACTTAAACTTAAAGCAAAACTTTAAAAAATTATGTTTTAAATTTACAAATTTATTTAAAAAAAACACACAAAAATACTGAAAATTTCTAAAAATAAAAAAATAAATGAAAAATAAACTAAAAACAAATGTGAAATTATTAAATTTAATTAGTTTACTTTAAAAAACAAACCAGTAATAAGCAGAAAACCGAAAAAAAATGTTGCATATTTTAGGGCATAATATAAGTAATAAACAAAACAAAAAGGAAAACGCAAAATTTTTAGGCCTAAATATTAGTTTAATTTCAAAAAATATAAAAAAAATACATTTAAAAAAAACAGCGGCAAGTTTGTTATTATAAAATAAAATGTAAATTTTTTTAGCAAGTATTTAATCCAAACCCCCAACATTTTACAACACACAAATAAAAACATAACCTTAAAAATGTATATTTTGGTTAAAACAATAAAACACCGGGCGAAAAAAAACGGTCAACAACATTATTTTCAAAATATCTACAGAAATTGGCATATATAAACTTGTAATTATAAAAAATCTAAATTTTAGCATATAATAAACAAAACAAAAAATCCTCATATTTGAAAAAAACTATTATTATAATAAAAAAAAACACAAAATTAATGCAATATACATTAAAAACAAAGAAAATAAAACAAAAAATGTCATCATACTTTATATACCATTTAAAAAACAACAACAACATACATTTATAATTATTATATTATAGGTTTAAAACTACAACAACATCTAAAAAAAAATTATATAATAAAAAAAAAATAATTCAAATTTAAACTAAAAAAAAATGTATGAACAGAAAGAAAATTTGAATAATATTTAAAATAATACAAAAACATCTTACAGTTCTTACTGATAATATTAAAACAGATCTTAAGTTTAAAGAGCGAAAAAAAGAAATAAGTGACAAAATAAAAATTAAAAAAAAAAATAATAAAAATATTAAATAAAATATAAAAAAAATCCCAAAAAAAGTAATAAAACAAAAAGAAAAAAAAAGTGTTGTTATTTTAAGAAATTTTAAAAATCGAATGGAAAAATTATCGGATAAGTAAGTAATTAATGAAATTTTTGTCAAGACTCTTGACTACACTATATTTCAAACTCTACACTGGACTATAGTCCAGAATATAGACTAGACTATAGTCCAGACTATAGACTATATAGTCAAGAATATAGACTAGACTATAAAGTAGACTGTAGTCCATACTATAAACTAGACTATAGTCCAGACTATAGACTACACTATAGTCCAGACCATAGACTAGACTAAAGTCCAGACTATAGACTAGAATATAGTCCAGACTATAGACTAGACTATAGTCCGAGTATATTCTGTACTATAGTTCAGACTATAGACTAGCTAAGAGACCATACTATAGACTATAAGGTAGTCCATATTATGGATTAAAGTATAGTCCGTACTATAAGCTAGCTTATATTCCATACTATCGACTAGCCTATAGTTCAGACTATAGAATAGACAATAGTCCAGATTATAAACTAGACTTTAATCCAGACTATAAACTGGACAATAGTCCAGACTTTAGATTAGACTATATGCCAAACTATAGATTAGACTATAGTCCAGATATAGTCCAGACTATGGACTAGACTATAGTCCAGACTATAGACTATATATAGTCAAGAATATAGACTAGACTATAAAGTATACTGTAGTCCATACTATAAACTAGACTATAGTCCAGACTATAGATTACACTATAATCCAGACCATAGACTAAAGTCCAGACTATAGACTAGAATATAGTCCAGACTATAGACTAGCTAAGAGACCAGACTATAGACTACCTTATAGACTAGATTATAGTCCATACTATAAGCTAGCTTATAGTCCATACTATAGACTAGCCTATAGTTCAAACTATAGACTAGACAATAGTCCAGATTATAAACTAGACTTTAATTCAGACTATAAACTAGACAATAGTCCAGACTTTAGATTAGACTATAGGCCAGACTATAGATTAGACTATAGTCCAGACTATAGACTAGACTATAGTCCAGACTATAGACTAGACTATAGTCCAGACTATAGACCAGACTATAGTCCAGTCTATAGACTAGACTATAGTCCAGACTATAGACTAGACTATAGTCCAGACTATAGACTAGACTATAGTCCAGACTATAGACTAGACTATAGTCCAGACTATAGACTAGACTATAGTCCAGACTATAGACTAGACTATAGTCCAGACTATAGACTAGACTATAGTCCAGACTATAGACTAGACTATAGTCCAGACTATAGACTAGACTATAGTCCAGACTATAGACTAGACTATAGTCCAGACTATAGACTAGACTATAGTCCAGACTATAGACTAGACTATAGTCCAGACTATAGACTAGACTATAGTCCAGACTATAGACTAGACTATAGTCCAGACTATAGACTAGACTATAGTCCAGAGTATATTCTGTACTATAGTTCAGACTATAGACTAGCTTATAGTCCATATTATAGACTAGCTTATAGTCCATATTATAGACTTGCCTATAGACCAGACTAAAGACTAGACTATAGTCCAGATTATAAACTAGACTATAGTCCAGACTTTAGACTAAACTATAGTCCAGATTATATACTAGACAATAGTCCAGACTTTAGATTTGACTATAGACCAGACTTATAGACTAGACTATAGTCCAGACTATAGACTAGACTATAGTTCAGACTTTAGACTAGAGTATAGCCCAGATTATAGACTAAACTGTAGAATAGACTACAGTCCATTCTATAGACTACAGACTACACTTTACACTATACTGTAGACTTGGCTATAGCACAGATTACAGCCTAGGCTATAGGCTTGACTATATATTAAACATTGACCATCAAATTTTTTAAAGCAATTATAAATGTTTGCAAGAAAATATGTATTTTTGAAAAAATTTCTATAATTTTCAATAAAGTCGTATTTTTATATGTATTTAAATTTTAATTTTAACGAAACTCCCTCCTTTCATGCACTGCCAACTATAAAACTAGAAAAACATTGGCAACGTATGTATAACTTACATCTAGTTGGCAACTGATCTTTACCGTTTGACAGAACAATTTCCACAGAACATAAATATTTTGTTTATTTTCTTTTTTTTTGGGTATCGCCCAAATTTTAAACAAAAAATCTAAAAAAATTAAATGTAAATTATAATAAAAAAACAAACAAAAACCACAGAAAGCATTCCAAAGTAATAAATAAACAAAATA